>NC_073391.1:33365460-33665460 GCF_028641065.1 Leucoraja erinaceus | reverse complement strand
TTGGAAGATCAGGAATTCATCCCTAGTTTAAGAGAGGTCTGATAACAGCAGGAAGAAGCAGTTCCTGCATCCAATGGTACATGCGTTCAAGTTGTTGTGTGTACTACTGGTTGGGAACGGGCAGAGGAGGGAATGTAAGTGTGTAAATGGTCCTTGATTATATTGGGTCTCTGGTGGGGAGTCTGGTCTGTGTGATGCACTGGGCTTGTACAGGGAAAGAGAGGGGTCGTGATGTGAAGGGACTGTCTTTGGCGATACCAAAGTGGATACCGGTGCAAGGACAGAGCAAACTGCAACATCAATCAACAGCCACTGGGAACGACACTTTGTAAGAACACACTGCAAAAACACTGTGATCCCTCTGCAGGTGTGTGTCAAAGGGGGACCTCTTTAAGGAGTTGATTATACAATCAATCAATTAATGAGTCAGATGATTGATTAGTCAGTTAATGAACCTATCAACTTGTCAATCAATCAGTCGATCAGTCAGTCAATCGGCTATTCATTTGATCGATCAATCAACCAACCAGTCAGTCAGTCAGTTGATCAATCACTGTACCAATCTCTTTCTGAGGGGCAACTTTTTTTTTTTTTTTTTTACAGAGAGTGGTGGGTATCTGGAACGAGCGGTGGAGGAGGTGGTTGAGCCAGGTACTATAATAACACTTGGACAGATTTATAGCAAAGGGATTTGGGTCAAATGTAGATGGGGCATGTGGGTTGCTATGGACAAGTTGGGCTGAAGGGCCCGTTTCTGTGCTGCGTGACTCTGACTCGTTTCTTTGGTGGGGAAACTTACACCAGGAAGCATCTGACCCAGGCCATTTGTGGAAGGAGTCAAGAAGATTTCTTCGCACAAAGGGGTCCGGGAACCCAGAAGCTGCACCCCAAAACATTGGTGGAGTTGGGAGCTAGAACATCATAGCTGAGGGCACAGGGCTGCTGCCCGACAGGACTACGAGCTGGGATTGGAGTAGACCTTTGACCTGATGGAACGTCAAGATGGGATTGAGTATCTGATTCATCTCATCTGTGCGGTTGAAAGGAAAATGTAGTTTTGTTTATTTACTTATTATTTATTGTCACAAATTCAGAGATCCAGTGAGAGGTTAGTTCTGAGTTGCTATACAGTTAAATCATGCCATAGATGAGTGTAGCAGATCCTCTTCTGGAGCAGCGAGATCCAAGCAGAAGCCTCCACGTGGCGCATTCCAGGCAATGCTGACGACAGGAACTGTACCACAGTGACTGACCGAAGTAACTAATTCTGCAACCACCGACCGTCAACCGCCACTGACCGAACGGAAAGACGTGATATAGAAGATGGCCGGACACGAGGAAGAAGAATCTTGAACAGCACCCAGAGAGTTGCCACGTTCCGGTGCTATCTTGCAACGTTCAAGTCTCTGAAAAGTCTGATCTTTGGCCCAAGGAGATCCGCAGTTCTTTATTTTCTCACGTCAAGGACCGGTGTCCAGGAGGCACTGGGTGGGTGAAGTTGGGGTCGGCCTGGCCCAGCGCGATGCCATCGGCTTCTTCCACCGCCACTTGCTCGCTCGCCCGGCTGTTGTAGGGCCTCCCGCAGCCGCCTCAACCAATAAAATCAATCTGCAACCACTGGACGGGACGGAGGAGAAGGAGGAATGCATCGGGTGCGACAAGTTGTGTAAGATTCCTTCTTGCCCATTCCTTCTCTCCAGAGATGCTGCCTGTCGCGCTGGGTTACTCCAGCATTTTGTGTCTACCTTCGGGTGGGACAAGTCTTTGATTATGGGTGCGGATAGGTTTTTACAGAAAGGCAAGCGTGCAGTTAGCTTTTGATTCCCTGCGTCTATGCTAGTTTGCCTGGCGAAGATTTAGTGACTATTCTCCCCCGAGGCAGTTTGGGGAACTAAGTTTCTTTATACTCCAGCCATCGCATGCTGTTCCTTCCCTCGCAGTGTCCAAGCTTCAAAGCAAGCTAACCACTAAAGCTCGGGAGATGCACAGCTAGGTCTTCAATAATTAAAGGCTTTCAGAAAGATGTATGGCACAATTTAGGGGTTGTGAAATTACACTCCATCACAAAGTTGCAGAGCAATTAATAAGTCTGATTGCTCCAGTTCTGTGTGCGCTTGGCCTGCAGCGATGGTGCACCATTCATTGAAATTCAGGAGGATTTTGCTGCCAGTGTAGAGGTGTTTCCTTCTGGGTAGAGGAGGCAAGGCAGGGAGGAGGGAACCAGAATGCTAGACAGGGAGGTCACTTCCCTTCTTGACATTCATTCTTCTCCCCGCTCCCATCTGGCAGCAGATACAGAAGCTTGAAGAACAGAGCTTCTTGCCCTCTGTTATCAGGCTTCGAAACGGCCCACCTATAAGCTAGGGTACTGTCCGATTCACCTCTACCCCATTGCGGACATTGGACTTTGTCTCTGCAACTGATGTGCTACAATGCTGAGAACTATATTCTGCACTCTGTATCTACCCCTTTGCTCTACTCTTGCTGTACTTGAGTTTGACTTGACTGTATTAATCTATCGTATTATCTAATTGGATAGCAGGCAAAACAACGCTTCTCACTGAACCTTGGTACACGTGATATTAATAAACATTAACCCAACAGTTGCTTCAGGGAGTAACGGTGGGGCAGTGGTAGATCCGCTGCCTCCTCACAGCACCAGAGAGCCGAGCTCAATCCTGACCTCGGATGCTGTCTGTGTGGACTTTGTACGTTCTCCCTGCGACTGCATGGGTTTCCGCGGGGTTCCACGGTTTTCTCCCACATCCCAAAGATGTGCGGGTTTATAGGTTAATTGGACAATCTGTAAATTGTCCCGAGTGTGGGGAGTGGATGAGAAAGTGGGATAACATAGAACTAGTGTCAACGGGTGATCGATGGTTGGTGTGGGCCAAAGGGCCTGGCTTCATGCTGTATCTCCAAACTGAACTGAGGGACACAAAGTGCTAGAGTAATTCAGAAGGTCAGACAATATCTTTGGAGAACATGGATAGGCGATGTTTTTTGGGTCGAGACCCTTCTTCAGTGTTGGGGGGGTGGGGTGGCAGGAGAAAACTAAAAGTGTATTAACTAGCATCTACAGTTCCTTGTTTCTACCTAAACTAAGCTAAGCTTACGGCACTCTGCGGGATGCCAGTATGGACCCCTCTGCCGAGTATGCTTCAAGCTGTGTTCCCCACACATCAGACTTGAGTGTTAGTCATTCTGCATTAAATTTATAGGTGACAATGACATCAGCAGCATGCAGGAAAGAAGACAGAAATAGATGCTTGAAGTTGGATTGGGGAGAAGATTCTATTTACTAGTTAAAGACAGCAAACCTTTGCCTCAACTAGAGAATGCCACTCACTAACTAGATCGCCATTAACCTGAGGCACCTTCTTCTTAGGCCCCGTTCGGTCGTGGCTGACCATAGGTGTCTCCAGGGTGTTATTCCCTACATGGAGGATGCCTGTGCATGACTTTGTTTAACGTGGGGAGACTGGTGCACAGACAGCCACCCACCCCACAGTCCTTGACAGATCTGGGTCAGGATCCAATGGCGTGGAGTCCAAGACGACCAGAGACCCTTTTCTGCTGCAGCCTTCATCCGCCTTCCCAGCCGTTGTGACACTCCACTAAAGTCAGCCATCGTTCTCCACCTGTTCCACCGTTGAGGTCTTGGTTGGGTTGCTCTTTGTCAGGGGCCTCCCCCTCGACCTTACCGCCATAGGTGGCCCTACCAGGAGCATAGCTCCAGACGGCATCGCTCTCAGGATCTCGGGTCCACACAAGCTTCTCCACCACAACAGGTGACAATCCACGGAGAGGAAACTGAGGCACCAGAACCAAGCAAACTATCTGAAGAAGGGTTCCGACCCAAAACATTACTTCTATTTCTCCAGCGAAGAGATTTACTAGAATGTTGCCTGGGTTTCAGCAACTAAGTTACAGAGAAAGGTTGAACAAGTTAGGGCTTTATTCTTTGGAGCGCAGAAGGTTAAGGGGGGACTTGATAGAGGTTTTTTTAAATGATGAGAGGGATAGACAGAGTTGACGTGGAAAAGCTTTTCCCATTGAGAGTAGGGAAGATTCAAACAAGGGGACATGAGAATTAAGGGACTGAAGTTTAGGGGTAACATGAGGGGGAACTTCTTTACTCAGAGAGTGGTAGCTGTGTGGAATGAGCTTCCAGTGAAGGTGGTGGAGGCAGGTTCGTTTTTATCATTTAAAAAAAAATTGGATAGTTATATGGATGGGAAGGGAATGGAGGGTTATGGTCTGAGCGCAGGTATATGGGACTAGGGGAGATTATGTGTTCGGCACAGACTAGAAGGGTCGAGATGGCCTGTTTCCGTGCTGTAATTGTTATATGGTTATATGATGCTGCCTGACCCACTGATTACTCCAGCATTTTGTGTCCATCTTCATCCTTCCCTCCCCTACCCAACTCACCTGCCAATCAACGAGATCCACCTACCAACATAGTCAAAGATGATCCACTCCGGCCGTTCCTTCTTTCCGCTCCCGCCCGGCAGAAGGTACAGAAGCTTGACAGCGCGCACCACCAGACTCAGGAACAGCTTCTTCCCCTCTGGTATCAGACTACTGAACCGTCCTCCCATAAGCTAGGGCACTGTCTGATTCACCTCTACCCCATTGCGGTCTCTGGAACTGATGCGCTACAATGCTGAGAACTATATCCTGCACTCTGTATCTCCCCCTTTGCTCTACCTGTTGTACTTGAGTTTGACTTAATTGTATTTATGTACGGTATTATCTGATCTGTTGGATAGCAGGCAAAATAAAGCTGCTCACTGTACCTCAGTACATGTGACAATAATAAACCTAATCACAAACCTAACATTCCCCCAGTTTTTACTCCACCCATTCCCCTCACCTTTTTCTCCCAGCTATCCCTCCACCCCTACTCTATTAATCTGAAGAAGGGTCTCGACCCAAAACGTCATCTGTCCATTCCCTTCACAGATGCTGCCCCTGACCCGCTGAGTTCCTCCAGCATTTTGTTTTGATGAAAACTTCTGATTTATTGTGAAAACCTGTTTGGAAGTGAAAGGTGACCTCCTTACCTGATTTGTTCTCTATGTATCTCCAAGCCACCTAGGTAATACAATATTACAGCGCAGCACAGCAACAGGCCATTTAGCCTGTACTCATGTACTCATTATATGTCCATAGGTGGCTTGGAGTCACATAGCCTCATGTTTGGCTCAGTCATGCAGGTTAAGTTCAACTAATCTCCTCTGCCTACATGCGATCCATTTCCCTCCATTCCCTGCATATATCCATGTGCCTATCTAAAAGCTTTGTAAAGCCCACTATCGTATCTTCCTCCATTGTTGGGGACACCCGCCATTCCTGTCACTCAGCCCCAAAATGGCGCTGAAGTCGAGGAAGAGCTCCCTTCACACAGTCCAGCCACTGTCACAGTCTCCTCAAGCAACCAGACTGGCCTTGTGGGGGGAAAAAAAATGCAGTGAAAACCACCACCACGTAAAGATGCCAATCCCAACCAAGGAACAGCTACCACCTGGTCACAAGTGTGACTGGAAGACCTGGAAGGCCCTCAATAGGCTTTGTACAGGTATGGGCCGATGCAAGACCAATATGAGCAAATGGGGCTATGCAGATGCGGCAGACACAGAATGTGAATGTGGAACATCTGTACAATCCATGCCACACCTACTAAGATGCCCACCTCTTGGTGAACAAAGCCGCCTAGAAGATCTAGCGGTGGCAAACGAGAAGGCCGTCCGCTGTGCAAGAGCCCGGCCGAACATTTGAAACATAGACGATGGACATGAATGAAGACATCTCCGACAGCGCATCCCAGGCACCCAACACTCTCCGTGTAAAAGAAACTTGCCCCACAGATCTTGAACATCCCCCCTCATACCTTATGCAATGCCCTCGTAGTTAACATTAATTGTCTGTAGTCCATCAAATAAGGAAAGAAGAGTGAAATGTAATGAGGGAGGGAGGGATATCCTACACACTTTTGTCTCCTTTGCGCTTCCAGCCTTTGTCACTTACTCCATCCATCTGCTAATCACCCCCCACCCCCCTGAACCCACCTCTCACTTCTAAGGAAGGGTCCCGACCCAAAACATCACCTATCCATGTTCTTCAGAGATGCTGCCTGACCCGCTGAGTTACTCCAGCACTTTGTGCCTTTTTTTGGTAAACCAGCATCTGCAGTTCCCGTTTCTACCTATCACTCCACTTCTCACTTGCCAGGCTTTGTCCCGCCCCACCTCTCTTTTCCAGCTTTCTCCCCTCTACTCCCTCAGTCTGAAGAAACGTCCTGACCTAAAACATCGTCTGTTTATTTCCCACCACCGATGCCGCCTGACTTGCTGAGTTCATCCAGCACTTAGTGTTTTTATTTGCTTCAGTTTCTGTCTAGTGTCTGCAGTTCCTTGTGCCTCCATTGAGATGATGAGGGATAACTCAGAGTGTAATGAAGTTGTCCTGACCTGAAATGCCGCTTATCCGTGTTTCCCAGAGATGCCGCCTGATCCGGTGAGTTACCCCAGCACTTTGTGTCTGCTCATGATTCAGAGGAAATTGGGTGGAATTTTAAGATCAACACATTGCTGTTTCACTTTGCTGAAGCAGAATTGGATTTCAGCCGAGACAGAGAGGTTGAAAGCATCCTTTTTGCAACAGATGTAAGGAGACTTAGGGAAATAATTAGGCACTAATTGGTATTTAATTGGTAATCTCAATCAGAGAGAGAAGTGGGAGCAGAGGGATGGGCGAGATATAGAGAGCGTTCTGGGACAGGGCAAGGTGTTGTGATTGCAGGGGCTATAATTCAGGGGAACACCACCCCTGCCACACCCTCCCCATCCCACTCCTCATCCCCCACTCCTCATCCCCCACTCCCCATCCCCCACTCCCCATCCCCCACTCCCCATCCCCCACTCCCCATCCCCCACTCCCCATCCCCCATTCCCCATCCCCCACCCTCCCCATCCCACTCCCCATCCCACCCGCACCGCACCAACTCACACAATGCTGGAGTCAGCTGCCTGCTTCCCCAGGGAATCTTGGCAACACAGTAGATCAGGCGACCAACAAGATTTTCAATGGAGGGAGAGAGAGAGACAGACAGAGATGGAGGGAGAGAGAATCAGAGAGAGTGAGTGGGTGAGAGAGAGTGAGAGACGGAGAGTGGGAGAGACAGAGACAGAGAGAGGGAGGGAGAGACTGAGAGAGGGAGGGAGAGACTGAGAGAGGGGGACAGACAGAGAGAGAGGGGGACAGAGAGAGGGGGGGGAGTGAGATACACATACAGAGGAAGAGAAAGATCATGAGCTGATCACGATCCTCCTGTAATTTTTGATGACCATCTTTGCTATCTGCGAGACCACTCACTTTAGTGTCACCTGAAATCTTGCAAATCATGCCTTCTACATGTCAATCTAACTCGTTGAGATGTACCACAGGCAGGAATGGGCCTGACACCGAACCCTGAGGCACACCACTGGTCACAGGCAACCGGTCCGTAAAAGAGTCTTCCATCATTGAGGCTGAAGAGGATCCTGATCCGAAATGTCACTTCTCCATGTCCCCCAGAGATGCTGTGTTTCTCCAGCACTTTGTGTCTTCATCCATCATCAATCTCTGCTTCATTCCTTGAAGCCAACTCTGAGTCCATGGGTCGACACAAGGAACTGCAGGTGCTGGTTTATACAAAAGGCAGCAACTGGAAAACACAGACAGGTAATGTTTTGGGTCGGGACCTATCCATGTTCTCTAGAGATGCTTGCTGACCACTTGAGTTAGTTTAGTTTATTGTCACATGTAACAAAGTATAGTGGAAAGGTTTTGTTGCATGCTAACCAGTCACCGGGAAAAACTATACATGATTATGATCAAGCCATTCGCAGTGTACAGGATAAAGGGAATAACATTTAGTGCAAGACCAAGTCTGATTAAAGAGGATCTCCAATGAGGTAGAAAGGAGGTCAGGACCGCTCTCTAGTTGGTGATAGGATGGTTCAGTTGCCTGATAACTGCTGGGAAGAAACTGTCCGTGAATCTGGAGGTGTGCATTTTCACACTTCTGTACCTCTTGCCTGATGGGGGTGTGGGACAAGAGGGAGTGACCAGGGTGTGACTCGTTCTTGATTATACTAGTGGCCTTGCCGAGGCAGCGTGACATACAAATTGAATAATAGATGGGAGGTTGGTTTGTGTGATGGTCTGGGTTGCATCCACAACTCTCTGCAAATTCTTGCAGATCACCAGCACTTTGTGTTCCTTCTGTATCCAGAGAACCAAATGATCTAAGCCTCCAATTCGTCCCCAACTCATCTCCCCCAATAGACCGAAGACAGACACAAAAATCTGGAGCAAATCAGCGGGACAGGCAGCATCTCTGGAGAGAATGAATGGGTGACTTTTCGGGTCGAGACCCTTCTTCAGACTCTCGACTCGAAACGTCACTAATAGTGCGATGGCAAAAACAATGGTTGTTTGTCGATGTAGTTCAGAGCCAATTTGGAGCTTATGGTGGTTGTGAGCAGGGAAGAACCTGCTCCTAGAACTTATGATGTACTATGGACTTTGTCTGTCTTCGATTTAAACCAGCATCCGCAGTTCCTTCTTACACATTTCATCTCCCCCAATAGACCTATTTGTCCACATTTCCGTCCCCACTTTCAACAACATGGAGTAGAGAGAGTGATGAAGCAGCCCACTATCGCCCGAGAGGGGGGGATTAACGCAGGGCATATCAAAGCATTGGATGGAGGTAAGGAGGACATAAACAGTGCCCGCAGAGATAATTGTTATCCGTGATGAATAATTAATCCATATAATTTCTTTGACATGTAAAGCAAACCCAGAATAGAATAACGTGTTTAATACAATAATAAATGAAATATTTGAAGAACTGGCTCGTGGGAATAACACAGAAAGAGGAGGAAAATATTCCCTGATGAGAGAAATAGTGCAAGTGTGGGAGGCTTAAGTGGAAAGGAGGTCGCCTGGTGAATTGAATGATGATTGAGACGACTGGGTCCTTTAACAGAGTAACACTGGAAGATTGAAGGGTGTGTGATAATGAGTGGGAGAAGATAATCCAGGTCAAATTGCAGGGAGGTTCCGGAGATTCCACTGAAAAGGCAGCCAGCATCGTCAGAAACCCACACCACCCTGGCCACGCTCTCATTTCACTCCTGCCATCGGGAAGAAGGTGCAGGAGCCCGAAAACTGTAACGCCCAGGTTCAGGAGCAGGTTCTTCCCTGCTCACAACCACCATAACATCCAAATTGGCTCTGTACTACATCGACAAACGACTATTGTTTTTGCCATTGCACTATTAGTTTAGTTTAGAGATATGTTTAGTTTATGATAAGTTTAGAATGTAGAGATATTTTTGTTTGTTTATTTGTTTTTTCACACACACACACACACACACACACACACACACACACACACACACACACACACACACACACACACACACACACACACACACACACACACACACACACACACGTGTATATATAGACTGAAGATGGGTTCCAACTTGAAAGGTCATCAATCCTTTTTTTCCAGAGATGCTGCCTAACCCGTTGAGTTACTCCAGCATTTTGTGTCTATCTTTATTATAAACCTGCATCTGCAGTTCTTTGTTTCTACATTTTAATTGCTATGAAGGCCAAGACCTTGGGTATTTTTAAAGAAGGGATTGACAGGTTCTTGATTAGTGAGCGTGTTAAGGGCCGGTCCCACGAGCATGTGACTGCATGCGGCAAGTGCGACCAAACCGGAAGCGGGGGCCGCGCGGATTCCCCCCCCCCCCCCCCCCCCCTCTCACGGTCACATCTAAACTGGAGGGGAACAAATATCCTGGGAGGGAGATTTGCTAGTGCTACTCTTGAGGCAGAGGGTCCCATGCATAAATGAGGCAGAAGAGAAGTTGGGGGGCAGGTATTGTAGTCAAATAAAGCAAATTTAGTGGACAGGACAGGCAGGAGTACAGCAAAGTGAGAGACAGGACCAATGGTTTAGAGTCTATCGGTTCCAAAGTTTAATAAATCAGACACTGATGGCACAGTGCTCTGTTTCAAGTCTTTTTTTTCAACCAAAAATGCTTTGCGCTGGTTAGGGGGTACTTGGCTGAAAAAATATTTCACAGGGGGTACATCACTGAAAAAAGGTTGAGAACTACTGACCTAGATAACTGATCATTCATGGTTTAATTCATCATTGTATATTTATTGGTTGTGTCATAGTTTTTACAGGGCTGGTAATCAGCAGCAAGTAAGAATTTCATTGTTCCAAACTGGTGCGTGTGACAATTAGACTCTCATGTCTCCTGGCACGGCATTCTGTGGGTTTGATGTGAAACCCTGTTTGTGTTCGCTGTTGCAAAGCTGGTTTTGATATTTTTTACAATGGTGAATGTGCTTTGATTTCATAGAACATTGTGTTGCTACAAAACCAACAACCAGCGATTTACTGCTGGTGAGAGTCCGATGGAAGTTCTCTGCTGGAAAGGATAAGTCACTGCTTTGAGAATTGTTCCTGATCATTTCCCATAGGTCAGCAATTCCCTCCGTTCAGCTCAGCTGAAGACAGTGATTGTACACAGAGGCTAGAACGTGAGTCAGGGGAACAGAGAGCGTAGTGGAACGTGGGGCATAGAAGATAGAACAATACAGCAAAGGAACAAGTCCTTTGAGCTACAATGCCTGTGCCAAACATGCCAAGTCCATCACTTATCTACCTGCATGTACATGTAACCCATATCTCTCTCTATCCATGCGCCTATTTAAAAGGTTTTTAAATACCACTATTGTATCTGCCTCCACCACCACCCATGCCAGCACGTGCCAGGCATCCTACTACCTCTCTGAGTAAAAATGCATTTCTTGCCTGTACTGCCCATGACAATGACCTTTAAAATTTCTAGATCTATGCCCGGTATTTCTTCATCCTTTGGCTAAAATGGTTCTGACTATCCAAGCCTGTCTATCTCTCATGAACATTTATATACTCTATCCATGCGCCTATTTATGGTGGCACAGCGGTATTGCATCTTGCTCCACCACATGCAGCACGTGCCAGGCACCCACCACCCTCGAGTTCGCCCATCTTTGATTACGGGTGCTGTATTTTTGTACGGAGAAAAAGTGATCCCCCAAGGGGACAACTTTATAGAAGCTCAATATACACATTACGGTGGCACCTGCTAGTCTTTGGAGTATGGGAGCCAAGACCTGAGCACCTGAGCAAAAAAAAAAAAAAAACCCACGTGGTCACGACCAGAACGTGCAAACTCCGTACAGACAGCACCCGTGGTCGGGATCGAACCCGGGTCTCTGGCGACAGTGTGAGGCGGCAACTCCACCGCTGCTCCACAGCTTAGGAGGAAACCGGAGCTCCCGGAGAAAACCCACGAGGTCACCAAGAGGTCGTGCAAACTCCGCACAGCAAACTTGCTCAACGCACGGAGTTTCTGACGTCCGGCTCCGTCCGAGACAGGAACGGCCGACGGGACGGATGCAGAGACTTCGAGATTCCGATCACACTCGTCCGGATCTCCGGATCTTTCATACCAAATGCTCAATCTCTGGATCTTTCATACCAAATGCCACTATTGCTATGGCAACGCGATTCAGCCAGAACCCTGAGGAATACGGTTGCATGTGAAGGAGAGGAGAATAAAAGGATTGCTCAGTCCTTTGAATCTGTAACAGATTTAATTTCTGAACATGACAACCGTGATCACAACAGTTCGTGGCATCTACAGACTCCAGAGTACGAGTCTCGTCAGTGGATGAATAGAGTTTACGTGATTCTGCCGCTGTGTTTACATATTGAACGTTGGAAGCACATTTCATAATGTCGGAGAATAACAGGGCATGATAAAAACTCCAGCAAATGTGGCATAGAAGTGCCTTGTGTATTCTTGACATTTTCACAAGTTACTCCTGGGAATTCCTTGCCATATAGATCCCAGATGTTCTTGTTTACAAAGGGCATTACCGAAAGCGAAACAACTCCCCAGCCACCAGCGGCACAAGGAAATGCCACAACTGGTGGGAGGGAGTGGAATCACAGCGTGGCACAGAGTCACACAGCAAGGAAACAGGCCCAACTTGCCCACGCCGACCAACGTGCCCCATCTACACATGCCCCACCTGCCCGCGTTTGAGCTTCGTTTATTGTCACCTGAAAAAACTTTTTGTTGCGTGCTAACGAGTCAGCGGAAAGGCAATACATGATTACAATCCAGCCATCCACAGTGTACAGATACATGATCAAGGGAATAATGTGAATAGCATTTAAGTGCAAGAAAAAGTTCAATCAATGTTTGTCCGAGGGTCTCCAGCAATATTGATAGTAGCTCAGGACTGCATTTGGCCCATAACCCTCTAAACCTATCCTATCCATGTGCCTGTCCAAATGTCTCTTAAACGTTATGATAGTACCTGCCTCAACTACCTCCTCTGGCAGCTCGTTCCATACACCCACCACCCTTTGTGTAAAAAAAAAAACTCCTCAAGTACATTCTAAAGTCTGAAATCTCTAGAGTAAAGGTATCTATTAAATCTTTCTCCTTAAACCTACATCCACGGGTTCTCAATTTCCCTACTCTGGGCAAAAAATGATGTGCAGTTATCCTATCTGTTCCTCTCATGATCTTATAGACCTTTATAAGATTACCCCACATTCTCCTGCGCTCCAACGAATAAAGTCCAAGGCTGCTCAACCAGTACAGAAGTGTGAACACGGCACACCTCCAGATTCAGGCACAGTTTCTTCCCAGCTGTTATCAGGCAACTGAACCATCCTATCACCAACTAGAGAGCGGTCCTGACCTCCCATCTACCTCATTGGAGACCCACGGACTATCTTTAAACAGACTTTACTGAACCTTATCTTGCACAAAACGTTAATCATGTTATCCGCTTTATCATGTATCTATTCATCAAGGGGCGGCTTGATTGTAATCATGTACAGTCTTTCCGCTGACTGGATAGCGCGCAACAAAAAAGCTTTTCACTGTACCTTGGTACACGTGACAATAAATGAAACTAAACTATGACGCTGTAACACTATATTGTGCTCTCTGGTATTTTTCTCTTTGCACTACCTGTTGTACCAGTGTATGGCGTGATTGTACTCCTGTCTAGTATGATTTGACTGGACAGCTTGCAAACAAATCTTCTTGCTGTATCTCGGTACACATGACAATTGGAAACCGATACAACCCCCCAATGCGGGAGATGAACGCCTCGATGCGGAAGGCCTGAACGCCGCCTGGCTACGGGAGTCAAGCCCGTCCCGTCAACGGAGGGCTCGAGGCCCCCGACCAAGGAAGAACACGAGGGAAGGACGTGAACTTTATTTCGCCTTCCATCACAGTGAGGAATGTGTAGGAATCACTGTGACGGATGTTCGTGTTAAAATGTGATTTTGAGTCTGTTGCTTTTAATTGTATGACTGACCTGGCCAGTGAAATTCCTCGTATGTTGCAAAACATGCTTGCCGAATAAAATCTGATTCTGATTCTGATTCGGATACCAATTCACCCATGATGGTGTAGATAAGCAGAGCTCAAATGCCATCTATCAACGTGCCAACTAATGTTGAAGATATATTTGGACAGGTACATGGATCGGGTAGAATTAGAGGAATATGGGCAAAATGCGGGCAGGTGGGACTAGTGTAGTGGGCATGTTGGTCGGCATGAGCAGGTTGTGCTGAAGGACCTGTTTTCACACTCCATGACTCTGTGTCTCTGTGTCTCTATGTCTCTGTGTCTCTGTGTCTCTATGACTACACCCCTGCGGTTAGATGAAGCACCAGTGGGGATGAATCAGTCAGCATACAAGACAGAGATAGAACACTGGGTTGAGTGGTGTTGCAACAACAATCTCTCGCTTAACATTAGCAAAACCAAGGAACTGATCATTGAGTTCGGAAAGAGGGAGTTGGGGGACTTTGCAACAGTTTTCATTGGTGGGTCGGTGGTGGGGAGAGTTAGCAACTGCAGATTCCTGGCTGTTAACTTCTCAGAGGCCCTGTTCTGGGCCCAGCCCTTACGTTCACAGGTCATAGGAGCAGAATTAGGCCATTCGGCCCATCTGCCATTCAGTCATGGCTGATCCATCTTTCCCTCTCAGCCCCATTCTCCTGCCTTCACCCTCTAACCTTTGACCCTCACTAATCAAGAACCTGTCAATCTCCGCTTTAAAATTACCCAATGACTCGGCCCCCACCGCCGTCTGTGGCTATCAATTCCACAGATTCACCACCCTATGGTTAAAGAAATTCCATTCTCATCTCCTTTCTAAAGGCATGTATTTCTAGACTCTCCCACCAGTGGAAACATTGTAGACACAGTTGTAATCATGAAGAAGGCGCAACAGCAGATTTACTTTCTAATAGGTTTAATTATTATGATTCATTATGCTTGTGAATATTCTAATAAATCTGCATATGCATTGTAAAAAAATTAAATAACAAAGTGCTGGAGAAACTCAGCAGGTCAGGCAGTATCTGTGGAGGGAAAAGGACAAACAATTTATCATAAGGGACCTGAAACGTTAATTACATTGGTACTCCACTATCATATCTGCCTCCACCACCACCCCTAGCAACACATTCCAGGCACCCACCACCTTCTGTGTAATAAAAACATCCCCCGCACTCCTTAGGAAGTCCAGGACAAGGGGTCACAGCTTAAGGATAAAGGGGAAATCCTTTAAAACCGTGATGAGAAAAACTTTTTTCACACAGAGAGTGGTGAATCTCTGGAACTCTCTGCCACAGCGGGTAGTTGAGGCCAGTTCATGGACTATATTTAACAGTGAGTTAGATGTGGCCCCTGTGGCTAAGGGGATCAGGGGGTATGGAGAGAAGGCAGGTACACTGAGTTGGATGATCAGCCCTGATCAAAATGGCGGTGCAGGCTCGAACCGAATGGCCTACTCCTGCACCTATTTCTTGTTTCTATGTTTCTATGTAAACCTTTGACACTCTCATCTTAAAGTCAGGCCTTCTAGTCTTTGCCATTTCCACCCTGGTAAAATGTTATGACTGTCTACCCTATTTATGCCTCCCATCATTTCATATACTTCTATCATATACTTCCCTCAACCTCCGACATCCCAGAGAATACGATCCAAGTCTGCCCAACCTCTCCTTCTACCCAATGCCCTCTAATCCAGGCAGAATCCAGGTAAACCTCCTCTGCCCTAAAGTCTCCACATCCTTCCTATATTGGGAAGACCAAAACCGCAGGCAGTGAAGCTGAAATTGGACTGTGAAGTACTATGGGTGGCCCAGTGGTGGGACAGCACTGGTTAGCCACGGATTGAAGCTCCCTCTACACTGTCCCATTACACACTCCCGGGGCAGAGACAGCACGGGTTAGATACAGATTGAAGATAACCTTCAGTAAAGTCCGATTAAAGATAGATGTTCTCCAATGAGGTAGATGTCCCACCTATGCTAGTCCTACCTGCCTGCGTTTGGCCCATATCCCTCTAAACCTGTCCTATCAACCACTAAATCTTTCCCCTTGTGCCTCCAACACTACACATCCATTTCTGGAAGACCATCTGCAATGGTTTCAAGTGGAGGGTCTTCTCTCATGGGCTTCTGCCGGCCTGCTCTCCATCTGAAACATCTCTCTCACCTGTTTGTACGTTCGCTCGCCGGCTTCGCTATTGTCAGTTTCCTCCCACACTCCAAAGATGTACAGGTTTGTAGGTTAATTGGCTTTGGTAAATAATTGTAAAATGTCCCGCATGGTGCTTCGCGCAAATCCTTAAATTGTTCTCTCCGTAGGCTGTCCGACTGTACCGTATTTCCCGGCAAAAACGCAACCTCAATTGGTCACCTTTGATCTGAATTACTGAGGGTGGGAGGGCTGTCGGAATTTAAGCTGTCGAGAGGCAAGTGAGTAGTTGCGGGAGGAATGATCCCCGCGCTCCCCCCTCCTTCTCAACGCTCCTGCCTTCCCCGCAACTTTACCACAGCCCCGCAACTTTACCCCAGGCCAGACTCCCCACATGCTGTGAAAGGAACTCTTCCCTCCTCAGCAGCGCTGTCCTTTTACAGCCGCTTCCCATCAGCAATGAGGGATAGACTATGGAAAAACCCGCCAAGAAACTTGCGCAGCGCATGCGCAGTACTGCAAAGGCAGAATTTCAGCTGCCTTCAGTACTCTTGAAATTGACGGCTTGAAGCACCATCGACGGCATGTCAGCTGCACAGACCTTCGCGTGTAACATGTACTGTGGATGAAAGGCATAGAGAATTATGCCTACCAAAGAGATCGATCTCTTGTGTAGGCATTTTTCTCCCATGCCTCTACTATTTATATTTAATAATTACCATTTTATCATTTTAATCAGGGTCGGCAGTGCCTACCTTGCCTACCATGACGCACATGCCTGCAACATATACACTTATGCAATATAATTCATAGGTTATTGTCAATCAATCAATCAATCATTTTTTATTCATCACATACACAATAAATTGCAGTGAAATTAACTTGCCAGCAGCGGTACAATCTAAAAGAACACACAATACACAATAACATTTAACACAAACATCCACCACAGCATTCTTCACTCTGGTGGAAGGCACAAAGTACAGTCAGACCTCCTCCATAGTTCCCCCGTGGTCGAGGCCATGAACCTCCGCAGTCGTCGCTGCGGACGGCCGGGTGTACAGGCACTCTCGTTGGGACGGTAAGTCCCGAATCGGCGCTTCTCTACCAGAGACTGCGGCTTCAGGATGTCATAAGTCGCGGGCCAGCAATCGGAGCACTCCCTTCTGGCGACCCCGGCAAGGGATCGCCCGCTCCGCGATGAGAAGTCCACGCTGCGCCCACTGCTGAAGCTCCAGGCCCCGACTCCGGGAATGGCCGCACCAATCCATGGCGTTAGGCCGCGAGGGAGGGGACATGGAAAAGTCGCCTCTCCGTGGAGTAGGCGACCGAAAGCAGTTCCTCCCTTACCCCCCCTCACCACTCCCACACAAGACACACCAAGAGACATTGAAACACATATTTGGACACGCAAAAAAAACCAATAAAAGAAAAATGACAAACACGCTGCTGACCTATGACCTGTGTTTTCCGGTTTTCCAATTCTGGAATGTTCTCTGGGATTTTGGAAGATTTATACTTTTCTTTACAGCTCGCTCATGAAGCAAATCTTACCTCTCAGCAATGAAAGCTATTCACTGCAAAATAACAAAGCAAATGTTCCATAAATCACACCTGTGACAGAACTTTAATTGAGAAAGAACTGCCTGTGTTAACTACTCAAGGGCACTAAAACCATTTGCACCAATGCTGAAAGAATGGGCTTTGATTCGATCCACACGTCATCTCTCGTATCCTTCCTGGGAAAAGAACACAAAGTGCTGGATGAAACTCGCCAGGTCAGGTCGTGTGGGTTTCCTCTGGGTGCTCTGGTTTCCTCCCACATCCCAAAAACATCAATGATTCAATTAAATGATTCAATGATACATCTTTGTCACATGTATCTAGGTACAGTGAAATACTTTGTTTTGCATAGAACCCGATAACATCGTACAGTAGACCAGCCGTAGGCAATACACAGAAGTTGCCACTGTCTGGTGCTGAGCAAGTTATGTGCAGATTTAGTTTTGTTTATTGTCACGTGTACTGTACTGAGGTACAGTGCAAAACGTGTTGTTGCGTGCTATCCAGTCAGTGGAAAGACAAGACATGAGCCATCCACAGTGTACAAATACATGATAAAGGGAATAACGTTTATAAAGTCCACTAGAGTCCGATCAAAGATTGTCCAAGGGTCTCCAATGAGTTCGATCGGAGCCCAGGACCGTGCTCTAGTTGGTGAGAGGATGGTTCAGTTGCCTGATAACAGTTGAGAAGAAAGTGTCCCTGAATCTGGAGGTGTGCGTTTTCGCACTTATCTTGCCTGATGGGAGAGGGGACAAGAGGGAGTGACCGGGGTGAGACTGGTCCTTGATTATGCTGGTGGCCTTACTGAGGCAGCATGAAGTGTAGATGGAGTCAATGGAAGGGATGTTGGTTTGTGATGGTCTGGGCTTTGTCCACAATTCTCTGCAAATTTCTTACGGTCTTGAATGGAGCTGTTTAATTGGCTGCTGCAAATTGTCTCATGGTAGAATCTGGGGGAAATGGATGGGAATGTGGAGAGAATAAATCACAGGGAATAAATTACATTAAGCCGGAAAGAGTGCTGAGAAGATTTGTGAAGATGTTGCCCGGACTCGAGAGTCTGAGCTACATGGAGATGTTGGGCGGGCTAGGACTTTATTCCTTGGAGTGTAGGAGGATGAGGGGTGATCTTATAGAGATGTATAAAACCATGAGGTGAATAGATGGGGTGAATGCACAGTCTTTTTTTTCCAGGGTTTGGGATTCAAGAACCACTGGGCATAATCTTAAGGGGAAAGAAACCTGAGAGATAACTTTTTTCACTAATGGGTGGTGGGTATATGGGACAAACTGCTAGAGGAAGTATTTGAGGCAGGTACAATAACAACATGAATGAGACAATTGGACAGGTTCATGGATAGGTGAGGTTTAGGGGGATATGTTCCCAAGTGTGACTGGTGTAGATGGGCATCTTGGTTGGCATGGAGGAGTTGGGCCAAAGAGTCTCTTTCCACGCTGAATTCCACAACTCTATGATATGTTCAATTTAAACTGAGGAAGGGAGTGGGGTAGGGTGTAGTTTTGGATAAAGGGTTATTTTGGTTGACATCGATGCGTGGGCCTAAAGTGCCTGTTTTCGTGCTGTGTGACCCTATTGTGCGCAGTTTTGGGCTCCATATCTGAGGAAGGGTGTGCTGGCATTGGAGAGGATCCAGAGGAGGTTTGGAGGTTCACGAGAATGAACCCGGGGATAGCTGGGTTAAGGTATAATAGGTGTTTGACGGCACTTGGTGGAGTTTTGAAGGATGAGGGCAAATCTCACTGAAACCTACCGAACAGTGAAAGGCCTGGATAGAGTGGATGTGGAGAGGATGTCTCCAGGATTGGGAGAGTCTAGGACCAGAAGGCACAGCCTCAAAATAAAAGGACATAACTTTAGAAAGGAGATGAGGAGGAATTTCTTTAGCTAGAGGGTGGTGAATCTGTGGAATTAATTGCCACAGACAGGTATGGAGGCCAAGTCATTGGTTATTTAAAGCAGAAATTGCCAGATTCGTGATTGGTAAGGGCATTGAAGGTTACGGGGAGAAGGCAGGAGAATGAGGTTGAGAGGGAAAGATAGATCAGCCATGATTGAATGGCAGAGCAGACTTGATGGGCCAAATGGCCAAACTCTGTTCCAATGACTCGTGGACTCATTTGGACCCAGAGTAGAGGAATCGAGAATCATAGGTTTAAGGTGAAAGTGGAAAATGAGGGGGTAGCTTTTTTACACAAAGGGTAGTGGGTATATGGAATGGGCTGCCGGAGGAGGTAGTTGAGGCAGATACTATTGCAACGTTTAAGAAACATTTAGACAGGAACTTGGATAGGATAGGTTTGGGGGGGGGGGGATATGGGCCATATGCAGGCAGGTAGGGCTAGTGCAAATGGGGCATGTTGATTGGCATGGGCAAGTTGGGCTGAAGGGTCTGTTTCCACACTGTATGACTCCATGACTCTCTAAATTGTGAGAATTGCTCCACGGGCTAGCACAGACACGATGGGCCGAAATGACCTCCCTTTCTATCAGAACAAAATATGAAATATGAAATCTCGTGCGTCCTGAACTCACATTTTATTTGAACTCCTTTCAATCACGTTGAGATGATACGGCTGTACTGAATGTACTCTGCAAACACAGGGCGCTAAGTAATTGATGATGAAGAATCTCAGAGCAAAACCTCCCTTTGTCAGTGAGGATGCGTGGCAGAGTCACGATGTAACTTAATCTCACACGCCAGAGTTACAGTATCTCTCCAAAACCTGATCATATCAGCAAGGTTCCATCACAAACTCAACTTTGACCAAAACCTCCTTCATGCTCTAATCGTGCAGTAAACCTTGACAGCTTCCCAGTAAACGCTGGACACAAAATATAAAAGCTGAGAATTCACAGTGGCGCAACTGGTAGAACCACTGCCTCACAGCGCCAGAGACCCGGGTTCGATCCTGACTGCAGATGCTGTCTGTGCAGAATTTGAATGTTCTCCCTGTGACCACGTGGGTTTCCTTCGGGTGCACAGGTTTCCTCCCACATCCTAAAGACATGCGGGATTGTAGGTTAATTAGCTTCTGTAAATGGTCCCTAGTGTGTACGGAATGGATGAGAAAGTGGGATAACATAGAACTAGTGTGAACGGATGATCGATGGTCGGCATGGACTCGGTGGGCCGAAGAGCCCAATTCCCTGCTGTATGTCTAATATCTAAAATAAACTCAAATGAAAGGCATAGATAGGGTAGACAGTCTAGAGGGCATAATGTCAAGATTAGAGGGGGATGTTTAAAGGAGATTCTAGGTTGAGATTTAGGTTTGGGTTCCATATGTCCAGATTCAGGGACAGTTTTTTCCCAGCTGTTATCAGGCAACTGAACCATCCTATCACCAACTCGAGAGTGGTCCTGATCTCCCATCTACCTCAGTGGAGATCCTGGGACCTTTAATCAGACTTTATCACATTTTATTTTGCACTAAATAATTGTACCCTTTATCCTGTATCCATACACTGTGAATGGCTTGATTGTAATCATGTGTAATCTTTTCATAGATCGGATAGCTCGCACAAAAAAACAAATCTAAACTAAATTATACTAAACTGAACTAACGTAAACCCAGCTAAGCTAAACTAAACCAAACTAACCAAAACTGAGCTAATTATTGTCACATCTATCTATACATAACTAAAACCCTCATCTTGTTATCTTCCGGATTGCGTTGTTTTTACATTTGCACAGAAATGGTACAAGATAGTGCTACGAGTTTTTCGCCACCTTACTCACCCTTCTTCTGTGCTGCAAATGCACAGTTTCGTTCCGATCGGTGGTATATTTAAAAAGTTATTAAGGTTTAAAAATCTTTAAAACTGCGCATGCGCAGATTGGTCTCCTCTCATGTCAGTCACCGCCGCAACGGTGATGCCCCTTCCTGCACCATCGCCGCACTGATTGGCTGCGTCTGTTGTCAGTCACCGGCACCTTTACCGGTGTGCGGCCGTAGCTGCTCGTGCTCGGGGGCCGCGTCTGGCTCCGAGTACGCCAATGGCTGGTGCTTCTCCGGGGCTCACAAGAAGGGAGAGGAGCGGCAAACTTGAGATCCTGTGGAGGTGAGGAGGGAGAGTAGGGGGATTGAGGAAGAGGAGGGAGAGGGGGGATAGTGGGGGAGGTGAGGAGGGAGGCTGGGGGGGATTGAGGGAGAGGAGGGGGTAGGGAGGGAGAGGGAGGGGAAAAATGGGGGAAATGAGGAGAGAGAGTGGGGGAGGAGGGGGATAGAGGGAGAGGTTAGGGAAGGATTGGGGAGGGGAGGAGGAGTGAGGAAAGAAGAGGGAGGAGGTGAGGAGGGAGAGTGGGGAAGAGGGGGAATAGAGGGAGAGGAGGGGGGAAGTGGGGGTAGGGTGGGGAATAGAGGGAGAGGAGGGCAGTGGGGGAGGGGAGGAAGGATAGTGGGGGGGATCAGGGGAGGTGAGGAGTGGGGAAGTGGGGGATAGAGGGATAGGAGGGGGGTATGGAGGGGAGAGGAGTTATGGAGGGAGGGAGAGGTGAGGGAGGGAGAGGTGAGGGAGGGTTTGGTGAAGGGAGGAGGAGGGGGAAAGAAGTGGGAGGGTGAAGAGGAAGGGGAGAGAGTGCTGGGGATGAGGGGTGGAATACTGCCGCGCCTGTGCAGTTAGGGGCTATGGGTGAGTGGTGGAATATTGCGTTGGGGGAACGGGTGAGTGGTGGAATATTGCGTGTCGGAATGGGTTGCGTTGGGGGACCAGGCCTCCCGTGTGACAGGGACCCAACGGGTCCCACTTAGTCTAGAACCGAGATACAATGAAAAGCAGTTCCGTGTTTCTGCATAGATACAATCAGTTCAAACTCAAGTACATGTGGAGCAAGTTTTTTTATTCAGTGGCGGGTCCCTGGAACGTGCTGCCGTGGGTGGTGGTGGAGACAGACATGATAGTGGCATTTAAGAGGCTCTCAGGCAGGCAGATGGATATACAGGGAATGGGAGGGATGGGGATCATATGCAGACAGAGGAGATTAGTTTAACAGCATTAAGTTTGGCACGGACCTTGTGTGGCTGATGGGCCTGTTCCTGTGCTGTACTTTTCTATGGTAGAGTATTCATAGGCAAACTGAAGGGCACCGAAGGTTATGGGGAGAAGGCAGGAGAATGGGGTTGAGGATAGATCAGCCATGATTGGCTGTTTAGAGTAGAATCGATGGGCCAAATGGCCTAATTCTGCTCCTATGACATGTTTATCATTGGCATGATTTGACTGGATAGCAACGCCTTCTCACTATCTTCCTGCACATGATAATTATAAACCTGAAAAAGGCAGAAAGTACTGGAGTAACTCAGCGGGTCAGGCAGCACCACTGGTGAAGATGGATTGGTGACGTTTCGGGCAGGGACCCTTCTTCAGACTCCAAGTCCTATACACCAGATCGTATCTCACATTCCTCAGCAATACCAAGGCAGACGACCACATCTCCTGCCCACATCACCCTACTCATGGGCACATGATGATGAGTAGAGGAACCCCTCTTCAGACTGCCTTAGATTTGGATCAGTCCTCAACCATTCGAGGATGGCCTACAGACCTTTCATGGTGCAACCACATCATAAGGGTGGCACAGTAGCGCAGCGGTAGAGTTGTTGCTGTACAGCACCGGGGTCCAAAGTTTGATCCTGACTACGGGTGCTGCCAGTATAGAATTTGTACGTTCTCCCTGTGACCGGGTGGGTCATCTCAGGGCGCTCCCGTTTACTCCCACACTCCAAAGACCTACACGTTTGTAGGTTAATTGGCTTCTGTAAATTGTAAATTGTCCCTAGCGTGTAGGGTAGTGTTAGTTTGCGGGGGGTGACCGCTGATTGGGGTGGACTCGGAGGACCGAAGAGCCTGTTTCCGCGCCGTATCTCTAAAGGCTAATGTGTGTAGGATAGTACAAATGTACGGGCTGATCGCTGGTCGGCGAGAACTCAGTGGGCCGAAGGGCCTGATTCCATGCCGTATCTCTAAACTAAACTAGACTGAACACGACCAGACCTTATCAGATGTCAGGCCAATTTATTGAACAACAACAAGCAAGGAAATAAATGAAGTTACGATATTTTTCCAGCACAGCTTCCCAAGGCGACATCAAGAAACCTAATAAATAATTAATGTTATATAGTCTCTATTAAAATCTCTGTTCTTTTATACTCATTGTTTTGTTTCATCTCCTTAATCAGTGTCTCATCAGTGGAACTTCCATTAGGTCTGACCTCTCCTCTTCAACAATCCCTCTCTTGATGGAAGCTGATGAATGTGGATCTCGGTCTGGTTTGTTAATTTGAACGCCCAGGAATGAAGGAGGCTGCAGAAAATGGTAGACATTGCCCGGTCCATCACAGGTACTGACCTCCCCACCATCAAAGGGCACAGTGGCGCAGTGGTAGAGTTGCTGCCTTACAGCGCCAGAGACCTGGGTTCAATACTGACTACGGGTGCTGTCTGTGTGGTGTTTGTACGTTCTCTCTGTCGCTGCATGGGTTTTCTCCGGGTACTCCATACTAATGACGTGCAGGTTTGTAGGTTAATTGCCTTCTGTAATTTGTGCCTAGTGTGTAGGATAGAACTAGTGTATGGGTGACTGCTGCTTGGCGTGGACTCAGTTCAGTTTAGTTTATTGTCACGAGTACCGAGGTACAGTGAAAAGCTTTTGTTGCGTGCTAGCCAGTCTGCAGAAAGACAATACATGATTACAATCGTTCCATTTACAGTGTATGGATACATCATAAGGGAATAATGTTTAGTGCAAGGTAAAGCCAAGAGAGTCCGATCAAAGATAGTCCGTGGGTCACCAAAGAGGTAGATAGTAGTTCAGCACCGCTCTCTGGTTGCTGCAGGATGATTGATAACAGCTGGGAAGAAACTGTCCCTGAATCTGATGGTGTGCATTTTCACACTTCTATACCTTTTGCCTGATGGGAGAGCGGAGAAGAGGGAGTGGCCAGGGTGTGACTTGTCCTTGATTATGCTGCTGGCCTTGCCGAGACAGCGTGAAGTAGGTAATAGAAGGGAGGTTGGTTTGTGTGATGGCCAGGGCTGTGTCCACAATTTGCTGCAATTTCTTGCGATCTTGGGTGGAGCTGTTCCCAAACCAAGCTGTGATGTATCCTGATAAAATGCTTTCTATGGTGCATCTGTAGAAGTTGGAGAGAGTTGTAGGGGACATGCCAAACATCCTAACCCTTCTAAGGAAGTAGCGTGGAGTGCTTTCTTGGCTGTTGTTTCAATATGGGTGGTCCAGGAGAAGTAGTTGGTGATATTGACTCCTGGGAATGAAGTTTTCAACCATCTCTACTTTGGCACCATCAATGTAAACTAGGCTATGTGTTACCGCTTCACTTCCTGAAGTCGATGACTATCTCCTTCATCTTGCTGACAGTGAGAGAAAGGTTGTTGTCTCGACACCAGGACACGAGGTTCTCCATCTCCTTCCTGTTCTCCGTCTCATCATTATTTGATACCCGGCCCACAATGATGGTGTTGTCTGGGAATTTGACAATTGAATTAGAACTTTACATGGATGCACAGTCGTGGGTGTACAAGGAGTGAAGAAGGGGGCTGAGAATGCAGCCTTGTGGAGCCCCCGTGTTGAGGATTATTGTGGAGGATGATTTGTCCCCAACCCTCACTGATTGGGGTCTGTTGGTCAGGAAGTCGAGGATTCAGTTGCAGAGATGAATGCTGACACCAGTCCCGCTAGTTTGGTGATGAGCTTGGATGGTATAATGGTATAAGAGGCAGAGCTGTAGTATGTGAATAGGAGCCTGATGTAGGTGTCTCTCTTATCCAGGTGTTGTAGGGATGAGTGTAGGGCTCGGGCGATGGTATCGTCCATGGACCTGTTGTGGGAGGTAGGTGAACTGCAGTGGGTCAAGGCCACTGGGTAGACTGGATTTAATATGTACCATAACTAGCCTCTCAAAACATTTCATGATGGTGGATATCAAAGCTACTGGATGGTAGTGTTTAGGCATGAGGCCTTGCTTTGATTCGGCGCTGGGATGATGGTGGTCTTCCTGAGGTAGGTGGATACCTCAGAACGGAGTAGGGAGAGATCAAATATGTCCGCAAATACTCCCGCTAGCTGGTCCGCACAGCGACTAAGGCCACGACCAGGATCTCCGTCTGGGCCAGGTGCTTTCCATGGAGGCACACTGAAGGGCCAGGTGTCACAGCCCTGTTGGCCTTCTGCTCGAAACCAGCATTGAAAGCATTCAGTTCATCGGGTTGTGTCGAAGATGTTGCCCACCCGGTGGGCCAAAGGGCCTGTTTCCATCCTGCACCTTTAAAAAAAACATCTCAGAGATTCTGCTTCAAAAAGGTTGTTAATATCATCAAAGACCCACACCATTTTGTTTCCCACCCCCCCAACTACAATCAGTCTGAAGAAGTGACCTGAACTGTCACCTATCCATGTTCTCCAGAGATGCTGCCTGGCCCGTTGAGTTACTCCAGCATTTTGTGTCTATCTTTGCTAAAATGCAGGAAGATTGTTCCCGATGTTGGGGACGTCCAGAACAAGGGGTCACAGTTCAAGGATAAGGGGAAAATCTTTTAGGACTGAGATGAGAAAAACATTTTTCACACAGAGAGAGGTGAATCTCTGGAATTCTCTGCCACAGAAGGTAGTTGAGGCCAGTTCATTGTCTATATTTAAGAGGGAGTTAGATGTGGCCCTTGTGGCCAAAGGGATCAGGGGATATGGAGAGAAGGCAGGTACAGGATACTGAGTTGGATGATCAGCCATGATCATATTGAATGGCGGTGCAGGCTCGAAGGGCCGAATGGCCTACTCCTGCACCTATTTTCTATGTTTCTATGTTTCTAAAGGCTCACCGCACTCTGGCCATGCTCTCATCTCGCTAATACCATCGGGAAGGAGATACAGGAGATTGAAAACCGTGACCTTTGGGTTCAATGGAACAACGCCATTCTTGCATGCGGCTGCATGATTAGCTTAGATGGAGCATATTGGTCGGCATGGACGGGTTGGGCTGAAGGGGCAGCTTCCGTGATGCATGGCTTTAGACTTTACAGGCCCTTCGGCCCACCAAGTCCACACTGACCAACGGATACCCCATACACTAGCACTAGGGACAATTTACAATTTTACTGAAATTAATTAACCAACAAACCTGTACATCTTTGGAGTGTGGGAGGAAACTGGAGTACCTGGAGAAAACCCACGTGGTCACAGGGAGAACGTACAAACTCTGTACAGCCAGCACCCGCAGTCAGGATCGAACCCTGTTCTCTGGCAGTAATTCTACTGCTGCGCCTCTGCCCTACATTTTAAACCTATAGCTAAGCCATCAAAATGTTTTCAGACTTTAGTCTTTGGACTCCTTGGCTCTGTGACTCTAAACAACAAAGTTTGTCGGATGACACTTCTGGAAAGTGTTGAGTTTTGTTTTTTGAAACTTTAATAAACTGTAATATTGATCTCAATACGTGGCGCAAGGCAATGGAACTTCTTGCAGTGACAATCAAACATTCAATTCTCTCCCGCTTCAAACTGAAGAAAACTGGCCCTTTTACAGAGGCACAGAACCTCAGCCTGTAGAAGCCACAAACACCCTCTCTCTCTCTCTTGTCCTCACCCACCCCAGTGTCTCCCCCTTCCTCCAGTCACCCTGCACCTTTCCTCTCTTCTGGAGGCTCAACTCCCATCCCTGAGTCCAACATCCCACTTTTAGAACATGGAACAGTACAGCACAGGAACAGGCCCTTCAGCCCACAATGTCCGTGCCCAACATGATGCCAAGACCAACTCTTATCTATCTGCATACGACGCATATCCCCCCATTCCTTGCATATCCATGTGCCAATCTAAAGGGCTCGAAAACTCCACTATCGTATATCTGCCTCCATCACCACTCCTGGCAGCCTGTTCCATGCACCCACCACCCTCTGTGTAAAAATACTTGCCCATCACATCTCCTTCAAACTTTGCCCTTCTCACCTTCAGTTTAGTTTAGTTTATTATTGTCATGTGTACTGAGGTACAGTGAAAAGCTTTTTGTTGAGTGCTATACAGTCAGCGGAAAGACTATACAATCAAGGCATCCACAATGTACAGATACAGGGTAAAGGGAATCATATTTAGCTTCCCATCCCCTCCACTCATATACCTATATTCCTTCCTCCAGCTTTCACTCCTCCTCTTCTCCCCTTATCTGACACCCTTTTGTCTCCTTTTCACCTGCAGCCTTTGTCACTTACCCCCCCAGCTGCCAACCACCCTCCCCATCTGTATCCACCTATCACTTACCAGGCTTTTCCCCGCCCCCACCTCCCTTCTTCAGCGTTTTCCCCCCTCCCCACTCCATCAGTTTGAAGAAGGGTCCAGATCCGAAACGTCATCTGTCCATTCCCTCTATAGATGCTGCCTGACCCGCTGAGTTCCACAAGTGCTTTAGAAACATAGAAAATAGGTGCAGGAGTAGGTCGTTCAGCCCTTCAAGCCAGCACCGCCATTCAATATGATCATGGCTGATCGTCCAAAATTAGTTCCTGCTTTTTCCACCATATCCCTTGATTCTGTTAGCCCCAAGAGCTAAATCTAACTCTCTCTTAACAACAGGGAGCTTTGAAGTGTTTAAGAAGGAACTGCAGATGCTGGAAAATCTTAGGTACACAAAAAAGCTGGAGAAACTCAGCGGGTGCAGCAGAATCTTAAGAAGGAACTGAGAGCTTTGAAGTGTTCTGCTCACCACTCATAGTATGAACAACTTGCCAAAGTTATTGTAAATTCAAAGACATAGGAGCACAATTAGGCCATTCGGCCCATCGAGTCTGCTCCGCCATTCAGTCACGGCTGATCTATCATTTGCTCTCCACACCATTCTCCTGCCATCTCCCCATAATCTTTGACAACTTTACTCATTAATCTCTACTTTATAAATACCCAATGAATTGGCCTCCACCAACATCCAGATTTTAGTTTAGAAATGCAGCGTGGAAACAGGCCCTTCGGTCCATCAAGTTCAAGCCAACCAGCAATGCCCATATACTAGCACTATCTTACACACTAGGGACAATTTACAATTTTATTTACCGAAGCCAAATATCCTACAAACCTGTACGTTTGTGGAGTGTGGGAGGAAACCAGAGAACCCGTGGAAAACCCACACGGTCACGGGGAGAACGTGCAAACTCCATACAGACAGCATCCGTGCTCAGGATTGAACCCTGGTCTCTGGCGCTCTGAGGCAGCAACTCTACCGCTGCGCCACCGTGCCGATTTCCACAGATTCACCACCCATCAGTATTGTATTGTATTGTATTGTCCATTTAGAGTCATAGAATGATACAGTGTGGAAACAGG
The DNA here is from genome assembly GCF_028641065.1 of Leucoraja erinaceus. Classification (NCBI taxonomy): domain Eukaryota; kingdom Metazoa; phylum Chordata; class Chondrichthyes; order Rajiformes; family Rajidae; genus Leucoraja; species Leucoraja erinaceus. The sequence goes on along the minus strand of NC_073391.1, from coordinate 33,636,896 downwards.
CCCTTCGGCCCAACTTGCCCACACCGGCCCAGCAACAGTAGTCCCACCTGCCTGCGCTTGGTCCATATCCCTCCAAACCTGTCCTATCCATGTACCTGTCTAACTGTTTCTCAATCGCTGGGATGGTCCCTGCCTCAACCACCTCCTCTGGCAGCTTGCTCCATACACCCACCACCAGTGGCGGACTGGCCAGGGTGTCAACTGTTTGTGTGCAAGACATGGAGCTCCGCGGCCAATCCAAACCCACCTTGTGGGTCTAGTGTAGACGGGGCAAGTTGAGCTGAAAGGACCGTGTCCATGCTGCAGCAAGACTCCACGACTCCTGGCCGCTGGGATCTCACTGTGCCTTGCTGTCACGGCCATCACTCAATGGAAGGCTCTGCCCATTATGCCGATCCGGTTGGAGCAGAGACATTGTGGGGGGTGTTGGTAACACAGCGGGGGACGGACTGCGATTGGTCGGTGCATTCGGATCTTGCGTTGGGAGACTGTTCCTTATAACGGGACATGAGGCAGCGTGAGGGGCGGCTGTAGTTTAACCCAGGGAGGCGAGCTTCATGTTGCAAACGGCGCTGTGGTGGTAAGTATCCCAGCCCCATCTCCAATACTAATGCCTGCTATCAAATTCAAATGACCCTTTAAAAAACCCCAGCTCTTCAGCGATACAATTGCATCCCCGTGTAACCTGCGCGCACGGACAATGGATTTGCAAATGCATTGCTGAATCCAAAAATGTTGCAGCCGGCGCCAGAAATTCACCTCTATGCTTAATCCGCTCAAGTTTGTGTGTTTAATGAATGCAAAGTTTAATGCAGAAAAAATCCTGGGGCTATTTATTCTGAGCTTTGATATGTTCATTTGTATACTAGGCAGCCAGTGACAGGTAGACGCCAGGGTCAGTCACGGACGGGTTAATTTGTTTAGGTTTGGGGATCTCGGTTCGATCTGTGGGAAGTTTGCGAGGGAATGGGAAAGGGTTTTAAAGTGAACTTTTAATTGCTATTATTTTGCTGGTTGCTAATTGCATTGTGGATTGCGGCTGTGTGGCTGGACGGTGGATGTGATTGTTAACCAGTGTGTTTCCTCCCCTCCCCTCTCCCTCTCCCTCTCACCCCACAGCCAGCCCGGAGCACGCCGCGATGCTGCCTCTCCTGCTCGCTGTCCTCTCGCTCCTCCAGCCCGGACACTCGCTCAGCCCCGAGCCCATCTTCACCGCTGTCACACACTCGCTCCTTCCTCCTGACTACGACAACAACCCCATCCAGCTCAATTACGGCGTGGCGGTGACTGATGTGGACAGCGATGGCGATCTGGAGATAGTGGTGGCCGGGTAGGTGCGGCGATGACCCACTGTGTGTGTGTGTGTGTGTGAGTATTGTAGACAGCGATGGAAACTAGAGGTCTTGGTGCAGTAGATGTAGTGACCCAGTGTGTTTGAGAGAGAAAGGGACAGTGTAGTGGACGGCGATGGTGATCTGGAACTATATGGTGGGGTAGGTGTGGTGACCCACTCTGGCCGCGTGTGTGTGTGTGTGTGGGACAATATTGTGGGTGATGGGATCAAGAGGTGGTTGTGGGTGGGGTAGGTGAGGTGACCCACTGTCTGTGGCCGCATGTGTCTGTGTGTGTGTGTGTGTGTGGGACAATATTGGAGATCAAGAGGTGGTGGTGGGTGGGGTGGGGTAGGTGAAGTGACCCACTCTCTGTGGCCGCGTGTGTGTGTGTGTGTGTGTGTGTGTGGGACAAGATTGGAGATCTAGAGATGGTGGTGGTGGGTGGGGTGGGGTAGGTGAGGTGACCCACTGTCTGTGGCCGCATGTGTCTGTGTGTGTGTGTGTGTGGGAGAGTATTGTGGACATTGATGAGGATCTGGAGATGGGTGGTGGTGGGAAATGTGTGGTGACCCACTGTGTCTGAGAGAGAAAGGGCCAGTGCTGTGGACAGCAATCTGGAGGTGGAGGTGGTGGGTAGGAGTGGTGTTTGCCAGCTCTCTGTGAGTGAGGGACAGTATTGTGGAGAATGATGGCGATATACAGATGGAGGTGGCAGTATAGGTGTGGTGTTTGTGTGAGAGAGGGGCAGTATTGTGGTCGATGATGAATATCTAGAGATGGTGGTGATGGGGGTAAGTGTGTCCTAGTGTGTGTGTGTGTGTGGGGTAGTATGGTGGACAACCATGAATATCTAGAGATATTGGTGATGGGGTAAGTGTGTCTGTGTGTGAGGGATAATATTGTGGGCAGCGTTGTAGATCTGGACCTAGGGGTGGTGGGGCAGGTGTGTCCTGCGTGTGTGAGGGGCAGTGTGGTGGAAAATGATGGAGATGGAGAAGGTGTGTGTGTGTGTGTGTGGGAGAGACAGACAATATTATGGACAGCAATGGAGATCTGGAGACGTTGGGGTAGGTGTGTCCTACCGTGTGTGCATGTACGTGTGTGTTTGTGTGTGTGTGTGTGTGTATATATATGAGAGAAAATTGTGAACAAGGATGGAGATAATGGCAATGCTTCTCTTTCTATCTGAAGGAGATACATTATTGTGGTCAATGATGGCAATCAGGAGGTGGTGGTGGCCAGGCTAGGTGTGTACAGTATTGTGCACAGCCATGTGGATGGCGGTGTGACTGGGCTAGATGTGTGAGAGGCATGTGTAGGATACACACTGGGTGTGTAGGATACACATGTACATAATATCCTCTATCCACATCCATTTTTAGTCCAAGCCCCTACAATGATGCATTCTGCACGGACTGTGTGGTCATGTATGTTCCTCTGTATGTGAAGCGTATGCATTAGTCATGCGTGTTTATAGCCCTGTACATGTGAGATGTACTTGCCCGCACGGGATGTATACTGTTTGTGCCTATGTGAAATATGTGCGTTTAACATGCACGGTGAAGATTTAATGTGTGAATTGCCGTCTCTGCTGCTGTTTAATGCACAATATGATGTCAATATATGTCGATCCTGGGTTCAAAACCTTGCCTCTTTCCTGCCTGTTTTTCTTTGCCAGTTCTTGTGCAGTTCCACGCACTGCCTCCCGCGGGCGGTTCTGCCCCATCTATCAGCCAAGATGCTATCAGCTGCGTTTTCAGGTGTTTCACACTATCTCACCCCTCTCTCTCTGCCACATTCTATCTGTCGCTCAATCTATCTTCCATTTTTCACTCCTGCTTCTAGGAGCTCCAATTTGGAGAAGAATGGGAGTCGGGGAGGGAGGGGAGGGGGGGGGAAACAAAGTTCTGATGTGAGTCACCAAACTGAACTCCTAAATGGACAATCTCCAGCTCGCACTGGGTGACTTCCTGTGGGTGTCCTTACGAACACATTGCACGGATTTTTTTTTTAAAGCAGCAAATTTAGTAGCTGAACATTAGCTAAGGTTTCATCGAGATTGTGAACAGCATGAAAATTGAAATGACAAAAACAAACAATATTCTGAATGCTGCTTTTAAATAGAACATTTCCCCCTTCCTCAATCACTGCCATTTCTTGTATAAATCCTTCAGTAAAACATCGTTGGCTCCACAGTGCTGAATGTTTGCAGCCTGTGTTAGTTGTGTAGTACGCTGGGGTTGTAAAGAGCTGCCCTGGGTGAACGGTTCTTTCTGTGTGTGTGTGTGTGTGAGTAGGGGAGGTAGACGTGATTAAGCCAGCTCGTTTTGTGAATGCCGCTTTTAGGATTTGAGTTCCCGGGAGGTGAAAATGCTGGGAATCTTCTCTGGAATGGGAGAGATATTAGCAGGGTTTGGTTCAGTATGTGTGTGAGCATCCATCTACTGGCCAGATGCATCAGTGTAACCATCTTAGATCAATCTGATAAACTGGCTCCTAACAATGTTTAATCGTCTTTTTCTTCAGCTTGAGAATATTATCACGGTTGTCAAACTACCATTGGATTTTAAATTCAAAATCACATTAGTAATCTTGCACTGCAGTGGCCGGTCTTTCAGCAAAGTCAGAGCAAAGGACTGGCTGGTGTCATGAGCCTGAAGGTGTAGATGTCTGAACTCTAGATCTGCCTCCATCTCTGCCCTGGGGCAACAATCCCACTTGTGGGACCACCTTGTCGGGCGGCACAGTGACGCAGCGGGTGGAGCTGCTGCCTTGCAGCACCAGAGACCCGGGTTCTATCCTGACCTCGGGTGCTGACTGCGCGGAGTTTGCATGTTCTCTCTGTGACCATGTGGGTTTCCTCCGGGTGCTCCAGTTGCCTCCCGCATCCCAAAGACGTGCGGGTTAATTGTAGGTTAATTGGCTTCTGTAAATTGCCCCTAAAGCTGGGATAATATAGAGCTAGTAAATGGGTGATCGATGATGGTCTCGGTGGGCCGAAGGGCCTGTTTCCACAAGGGAGACACGGTGGCGCAGCGGTAGAGTTGCCGCCATACAGCGCCAGAGACCCGGGTTCGATCCTGACTATAGGTGCTGGATCTACGGAGTTAGTACGATCTCCCTGTGTCCTTGTGGGTTATCTCCGGGTCCTCCGGTTTCCTCCCACACTCCAAAGACATACAGGTTGGTGGGTTAATTGGGTGCCTCTGTTTTAAGATTCTCCTTGAAATTTCTGTGTTGAAATAAACTTGCAGCCCTGACCTCGGCTGCTGTCTGTGTGGAGTTTGCACGCTCTCCCTGTGACCGCATGGAGTCCCTCTGGGGTTCCTCCCACATCCCAAAAGCGTGCGGATTTGCATACATTGCCACCTGTGTGTGGGTCCGCCATAGAATCTGGAAGAATTTAATGGGAATGAGAGGGCGATATAATTGGCAGAATGTGAAGGGTGTTTCATGGTCCACAAACGCATTGTAGCCCTGTAGTCTGACCTTGCCTGTAATTTCATCTGCTTGGAGCATAGAACGGTACAGCCCAGGAACAGACTCTCCGGCCCCCGATGTCCGTGCCAAGTGAAATTAATCTCCTCTCCCTCCATTCTCTGCATATCCATGTACTGAACTAAAAGCCTCCTGAAACACCACTATCGTATCTGCCTCCACCTCCTCCCTTGGCAGCGCGTTCCGTACAAAGGAAAATTTGCCCCGCACATCTCCTGGAAACGTTGCCCCTCTTGCCTGAAAGATATGCCTTCTAGACTTTGACATTTTCACCCTCTGGGGGGGGGGAAAGGTTCTGACTGCCTTACGTGGCTTCGGGTTGAGTTATTGTCTAATAACCATGAGAAACATTTTAGATTATTGTTTTTGAAGTATCAAATGAATGAGAATTTTTGAGCTTTCCAATAAACCCTCTGTTGCTATGGATATATCTGGTGCAGCAATGATTATTTTTTTTTTAGAGATACAGCAAGGGAACAGGCCCTTCAGACCACCAAGTCCACGCCGACTATCGATCACCCGTTCACACTAGTTCTGTGTTATCCCACTTTCTCATCCACTCCCGACGCACCAGGGGCAATTTACAGTGGGCCAATTAACCTACAAACTTGCACGTCTTTGGGAGGTGGGAGACTTGCAGAGTTTGTCCCAGCTGCCATTAGACGACTGAACCATCCTATGACCAACAACTAGAGAGCGGTCCTGAGCTAATATCTACCTCATTGGAGACCGTCGCACTTTTAATCACTTTATTCTTGCTCAAAAGTTTATTCCCTTTATCCTGCATAAGTACACTGTGGATGGCTCAATTGTAATCATGTATGGTCTTTCCGCTGACTGGTTAGCACGCAACAAAAGCCTTTTGCTGTACCTCCGTAAATGTGACAATAAACTAAACTCAAACCAGAGGAAACGCAGGCGGTCACAGGGAGAATGGGCAATCTCCATATGCAGCCAGCACCCGAGGTCAGGATCGAACCTGGGTCTCTGGCGCTGTGAAGCAGCAGCTTTACCAGCTGCGCCACCGTGCTGCTGATGATTCCTTCTATCAGGTGGGGAGGGGGGAGGAAAACCAGTGAGATGCTCTCTCAGGCAGTAAGTGTTGTTATGCTCCCCTCTGTCCCTACAATCAGTCACCTGTCCATGTTCTCCACAGATGCTGCCTGACCTGCTGCGTTACTCCAGCACTTTGCGTCTTGCCTTTGTATAAAGCAGCATCTGCAGTTTCTTATTTCTAAATATTGTTTAACTTTATCGAGGGCGCCATGGTAGCACAGCGGTAGAGTTGCTACCTCACAGCGCCAGAGACCGGGGTTCGATCCTGACTACGGGTGCTGCCTGTATGGAATTTGTACGTTCTACCTGTGACTGCATGTATTTTCCCCAAGCTGGGAAAAAGAGGTGGGGGTGACCAGTCCAAAGAAAGGTCCCCACCTGAAACGTCACCGATCCATGTTCTCCAGAGATGCTGCCTGACCCGCTGAGTTACTCTGGCACCGTAGACATAGGAGAAGAATTGGGCCATTCAACCCATCGAGTCTACTCATTCATGGCTGATCAATTTCTCTCCCTCAACCACATTCTCCTGCCTTCTCCACGTATCCTTGATGCCCTTTTCAATCTCTGCCTTTAAAAATACTCAATGACTTGGCCTCCACAGCTGGCATTTTGTTTTTTATTGGAAATCTGCAGTTCCTTGTTTCTACGGGGCTAGGACATAAGTTCACAAGTCACAGGAACAGAATTAGGCCGTTTGGCCCATCAAGTCTACCCCATCATGGCTGATCTATCTTTCCCTCTTAGCCCCATTCTCCTGCCTTCTCCCCATAACCCCTGGCACCTGTACTACTCAAGAATCTGTTAATCTGTGCCTTAAGAATATCCAATGGCAATGAATTCCACAGATTCACCACCCTCTCACTAAAGCAATTGCTCCTCATCTCCTTACTAAAGACATGCTCCTTTATTCTGAGGCTGTGCCCTCTGGTCCTAGGCTCTCCCACTAGTGGAAACATCCTCCCCACATCCACGAGGTGCAGCAAGTGATGGGTGGACACAGGTGAGGGGAGGGTTTGGGGGGGAAGGGAAGGGAAGGGGTTATTGTTGGTTTCCTACAGCGTTACCGTCGTGTTATAATCAGCGGCAGGAGTGAGTATTGAACCCGTGACCCTCTGATGCAGCCACGAGATTGCCATTCGAGGTGACAAGGCCACACACGTGTGAAAAGAATTAGCAATTTGGCTTTGAGTTGAAATAAATGCAAAGCGTTGTGGTGGAATGTGACATGTGGCAGGTAATGAGATTGGAGTGGGTGAATCACCAGCTCAAGGTCTGCTGCACTGTGGTGAGGGAGTACAAACTACAGATGTAGCTGCTGGAGCTCCCAGCTCATCATTCTCACAGCTCGAGTGGTTTGCTTAAAAGATGAAGCAGTGAATGAATAGCCACGGGCAGGGGTAGAGCTGCTGCCTCACAGCGTCAGAGACCCCCGGGTTCGATCCTGACTACGGGTGCTGCCTGCACAGAGTTTGTACCTCCTCCCTGTGACTGAGTGGGCTTTATCCCGTTGTGCCCGTTTCCTCCCACACTCCAAAGACGTGTGCGTTTGATGACCTTGGACTTTAGAGATACAGCGCGAAAACGGCCCTTTAGATGGATTGTTCATGGAGCTAGCAGCAGCTTGATGGGTGAATGGTCTGCTGTTGTGCTGTGCATCAAGAGTGTTTAATTGTCTGGGAACAGAACAATAAAATTCCTGCTTGCCGCAGCGTTCCAGGCCCATTGATGCAACCACACACAGATAAATATATAATAATCAATAAGCCAATAAATTAATAATCAGCAACCGGAACATAGTGACAAGCTTGTCATCCGGGTGGCACTGCAGTAGAGTTGCTGTCTCACAGCGCCAGAGACACGGGGTCGATCCAGCCCTTGGGTGCTGTCTGTTTGGAGTTTGCACGTTCTTCCTGTGATCACCTGGGTTTCCTTGGGGTTCCCCGGTTCCCTCCCGTATTCCAAAGACGTGCAGGTTTGTAGGTTAATTGACTGCTGTAAAATTGTCCCTAGGGATGTAGGAAGAGGTGGTATGAACGGGTGATCGCTGGTTGGCCCTGACACGATGGGCAGAAGGGCCTGTTTCCACATTGTATAACCAGACACAACTAAATCTTCCTTCCATCCAATCCATGTTAGAAGCATAGAAGAATAGGTTCAGGAGTAGGCCATTCGGCCCTTCGAGCAGGCGCTGCCATTCAATATGATCATGGCTGATCATCTAAAATCAGTACCCCGTTCCTGCTTTTTCCTCATATCCCTTGAATCCGTTAACACTAAGAGCTAAATCTAACTCTCTCTTCACGGTGCGTTGCATCCATAGGTCTGGAGGTATTGTGAAGGATGCCTGCCACCCTGGCCAATCCCTTTTCTCTCTTCATAAATTCATAGTTCATAAGTTCTAGGAGCAGCGTTAGGCCATTCGGCCCGTCATGTCCACTCTGCCATTTAATCATGACTGATCTATCTTTCCCTCTCAACCCCATTTTCCTGCCTTCTCCCCATACCGCCTGACACCCGTACTAATCAAGTCTTCTCCCTTCTGGGAGAAGATGCAGGAGCCTGTAAACTCAGATACACACTTGAGAAGGGCTTCTTCCTTAAGGCTATCAGACTCTTTCACATCCCATTCCTAGAAGTGCTACCGGACAGTACCCAGAGATATTATCACTCTTGACTCTACCTCATTCAGTTATGCCTTATTGTGAAGATTGTACTTGACAATCTTTACAGAGCAGGGTCAACTTTGTTGAAAGCTACTGACCTGGATATTAGCAGAGAGTGAATCTCCCCGTTCATCCAAAGTTTCTGGTTAGGCAGTGTTTCCACTTTGAAGGAAATTACCTGAAATTCGGGAAATTCCGCTTGTCCTCGGGTAATTTTAGGGAAATTAAATAATTTCGTGAAATTTCCGCATCTGGCCTACGAAGGTATGTAAAGGTAATACACACAGCACTGCCGGTTTGGCGCTCAAAGATTTAAACAGAGCGCTGTCAGTTTAACGAGTGGGAATTTAAACAAAGCGCTGTCGGCTGCAGCGCTATGGGCTTTACACAGAGCGCTATGGACACAGCGCTATAACTCAGACTATTTGGGGAAAATTCTCGTATACCAATGAATCTTAGGAATTCTCTTTCTCAGTGAAAGTTGAGCCTTTGATTATTTTTCAGGCAGTGGTAGAATTCTGGATAAGCCTAGTGGTGAAAGGTTACCAGTGGGATTGCAGTTACATTGGGATTGGCTTTGATTTTACAGAATGGTGGGTGGGCTCAAGGGGGAGAGAAGGAGGGGTAGAGAAGGAGAGAGGGGAGGGATAGAGGGAGAAGGAGAGAGGGAATAAGAGAGGGAGGGAGAAAAAAGGAAGGAGGGGGGAGGGAGATAAAAAGGAAGGGGGGAAGGGAGGAAAGGAGGGAGATAAAGAGGGAGAGAGGAGGGAGGGACGAAGGGAGGGAAAGGGAGAGTGGGAGGTAGAGAGAGCAGAGACTGAGACATTAGAGCAGGTTGAAAAAACGATGACAACGAAAGCTGTTGGAGGCAACGAAAGCTGTCTTCCATAACACTCTACAAGTGAGTAAAAGAAGTGGGCAGATATTGTGTAGTTACATGGATCTGTTTTACCTTGTCCTTCTTTGTATTGTTAACGTGTGCCTGCGGAAAAAACCCAACAACAAATAGCACGCAGGAAGCATTTTGAAAATTTCAAGAAATACTATCAAATTCCAGGGAATTTGAGATTCTATTTATTTTTTGAGGTGTGGAAGCACTGCGGTTAGGAGAGATATTCCAATAGGATCAGGAATCAGTTATGTCGGGTTGACAGAATCTTCCTCTAATTCCATGAAGTCGAGTATATGTACTGAAACGGAACAATGGAATTCTTATTTGTAGCAGCACAACAGGCATGTAAACACACAACACATCATATTTTGCCTGGGCAGCTTAACCTCGCAGTATGAATGGTGATTAATTTCATGTAACTCCTGCATTCCCTTTCTCCTCCCCCACCCAAGGCATCCTACTAGTTCCACTGTTCGGATCCCTGTATCCCTTCGTTATCACCTCTTCCCCAGCCAACAATGGCCCCTCATGGGCTCCACCCTTCCTTGGTCAACTGTGCCTGGCCATGGTTTTGTTCTGGGGTTTAGGGTAGGGAGGAAGGGTGGGGTGGGGAGGAAGGGAGAGAGAGAGGGGGAGATAGAGGGTGTGCTGAGAGGGGGGTGAGATGAGGAGAGGTGGGGAGCAGGGAGAGGGAGGGAAGGGGGTAGGGGGGTGTGGTGGAGGGGAGGGGGGGGTTTGAGAGAGGAGGGGGGGAGAGAGGAAGGGGGAGAGGAGAGAGAGAGAGAGAGGGAGAGTGCCTTTTTAATTCAACCCAAACAACCATTTGCAGGCAGTGCTTTTTTACTTCAGACTAACTATATTTTCATTTTCAAACCAAATTAAGGGTACTCACAGTGCTTTAAACATTTGTTCAGTGTCATTCAGAGCTCAGAGTGACAGAGACTAATTGACAGAGCACCAGCTTGCAGAGACTAATTGAGGCACACCACTTCCTGGTTTTATAGTCCCTTCCCCTGCCTCCAGTGGAGGCAGCAGAGAGAATGGGGAATTTGTAAAAACATTAATATCTCTGTCATATTTCATCAACGGGAAAAATCCTCGGCACAAATACGGCGGAGGGGGGCTCTGAGCGAGGTGGCCAAAAATGATGGCCGTAGGTGGCGGCGTTCTCTTGGAAACCGCAGCACAGATCGCCAAAACCGGTCAAGAACAGAGTTTTAGTAATATAGATAATAAACAAGCATTTAAAAGTTAAATAAATAAATACTGATATGGTCCAAAAAATACAAAGCCCAAAATCTCTTGTACCACCCAGGCAATTTATCAATCAATCAATCAACCTTTATTGTCATCTTGCAAGCAACAAGTACAGTGCAAAATGAAAAGACGTTTCCCAGTGAATAGCGGAGCCTCGCACATGAAATTTAAAACACTTCTCACATAATAACACTAAAAAAAACAATCCAGTCCCTGATGGAACAGAATAAATAGTTAAAATCAGGTAAAAAACACAATGTTAAAATACAGTAAACCAATCATAAAAAAATGTCCGGGGCCGCTGATTTGACTGGCCAGTGCCAGTTATTAAAGTGTCCGTGCCAGCCGCAGAGTCAAGTCAAGTGACTGTGAGTACAGAGTGACTGTTTAGCAGCCTCACAGCCTGTGGTAGGAAGCTGTTTAGCAGCCTCGTAGTCCGGGCTTTGATGCTTCGATCTCTCTTGCCTGATGGCAAGAGATCCAGGTGTGTGTGGAGGGGGTGCAGTTTGTCCTTGGCAATTCTCTGTGCATTCTTCAGACAGCGGCTCTGGAACAGTTCTTGTACCGAGGGTAGGGAGACGCCAATAATCCTCTCTGCTCCCCTCGCTACCCTCTGCAGAGCCTTCCTGTCCGAGCAGTTGCAGGTGCAGTACCACGTATTGATGCAGTACGTGAGTACAGACTCCACCGTGCCCCTGTAGAAAGTCCTGAGGATGTTGGTGGGGAGTGTAGTTGGAGTTCGCAATGTTCAATAGCCTGATGTGTGTTTAGTTTAGAAATACAGCGTGGAAACAGGCCCTTCTGACAACAAGTCTGCACCGACCAGCTATCCCTGCACATTAACACTACCCTACACACACCGGGTCAATTTACATTTATGCCGAGCCTACAAATCAGTACGTCTTTGGAGTGTGGGAGGAAACCGAAGATCTCGGAGAAAACCCACGCAGATCACAGGGAGCGTGTACAAACTTTGTACAGACAGCACCCATAGTCTGGATTGGACCCTGGTCTCCAGCGCTGTGAGGCTGTACCGCTGCCTGCGTGTGTGTGTGTGTGTGTGTGTGCAATGTCAATCCTGGATATTCCCCATTCACAGTCCACATAATAGAGGGGTTACAATTCATCCCCTGGTTTCATTAGAGACATAATTACAGGATTTGTGCGCTGGGAAAAGTAGTTAGCACCTTGCCCGCTGCTCTCGGGTGAAGTCTACAATGAAACACAAAAAAAAGCAATTAAGACCGTTGGGTGTCGGGAATCTGCTACATGGCTTCATTCTAAATTAATGATGGGATTTTTTTTGTTGAGCGGTTTAAATGGGAATCATTTTAAGGCTTGTTTAAACAGCGGCAGTTCAATTCGATGCAACTCATTGCATTTGTGAGAGGTGCGTTGTGAAATGGTGGAAGGCTTGCAGTGGAGAGCATTGAAACGGGCCCTTCAGCCCACCTGAAGCCAAGTCAGCGGATATTGTTAAGGCAGAGATAGATAGATTCTTGATTAGGACAGGTGTGAGAGGTTATGGGCAGAAGGAGAATGGGGTTAGGAGATATAGATCATCCATGATTGAATGGTGGAGTAGACTTGATGGGCCCAATTACCTAATTCTACTCCTATCCCTTATGACCTTCTAACCCAAGTTGGTATATTGAGCTCAACCCATTCGGCCCTCTAAACCCTTCCTATTCATATTCTAGATTTTAGAGATACAGCGAGTCTGTGCTGACCAGCGATCACCCCGTACACTAGTACTACCCTACACACTAGTCCGGGTGTCGGGGGTTATAGGGAGAAGGCAAGCTAAACAGAGAGGGAAAGATAGATCAGCCGTGAATGAATGGCAGAATACACTTGATGGGTCAAATGGCCTAATTCTGCTCCTATAACTTATGAATTTATGAACACTAGGGACAATTTACAGAAGCTAATTAACCTACATACCTGTGCATCTTTGGAATGTGGGAGGCAACCGGAGCACCAGGAGAAAACCCGGGTGGTCACAGGGAGAACGTACAAACTCCATACAGACAGCACCCGTAGTCAGCATCGAATCCAGGTCTCTGGCGCTGCCAGGCAACAACTCTACCGCTGTGCCACCCATATAACCATATAACAATTACAGCACGGAAACAGGCCATCTCGGCCCTACAAGTCCGTGCCGAACAATTATTTTCCCTTCGTCCCACCTGCCTGCACTCAGACCATAACCCTCCATTCTCTTCTCATCCATATACCTATCCAATTTATTTTTAAATGATACCAACGAACCTGCCTCCACCACTTCCACTGGAAGCTCATTCCACACCGCTACCACTCTCTGAGTAAAGAAGTTCCCCCTCATGTTACCCCTAAACTTCTGTCCTTTAATTCTGAAGTCATGTCCTCTTGTTTGAATCTTCCCTATTCTCAAAGGGAAAAGCTTGTTCACATCAACTCTGTCTATCCCTCTCATCATTTTATAGACCTCTATCAAGTCCCCCCTTAACCTTCTGCGCTCCAGAGAATAAAGACCTAACTTATTCAACCTATCTCTGTAACTTAGTTGTTGAAACCCAGGCAACATTATCTGACCAAATGTATTTTAAAAGTCCTAATTGATGTAGCTTCCTCGTTCATCATGTGACCACGTGGGTTTTCTCCGGGTGCTCCAGTTTTCTGCCACATGCCAACTGCGTGGTGGTTTGGCTTCTGTGAATCGTCCCTGGTGTGTAGGATGTGAAACTGGTCTAACACACAACTAGTGTACGGATGATCGTTGGTTGGTGTGGACTCGGTGGGCCAAAGGACATGTTTGCACGCTGTATCTCTAAACTTAACTAAACTTGTACCTGAGGCTCCGCTTAAATCGCTCCCCTCTCAACTAAAGTCCGTGCCCTCCAGTTTTGGAATCCTCTACCCTTTGGAATCTTCTACCTGAGTATTCACTTTATCCATGGCCCCTCGTGATCTGAAAACACTCCTTCAGTCGGAGATATTTAAAGGAAAGGTTTGACCTGGTCATGCAAAGAGGGAATGAACTGATCGTGTTTTGAAATTTCTTTTGAGTATGGTTTCTCAAGGTAAGAAATTAGAATTCTTCCTGTTGATGGGACTTTTCAATACTCATTAATAAAGCATTAATCATTGATTACTTGCCCGAAAACCATTTCATTGCTAAAGTTTCCATTAAAAATTGTTAGTGTCCTGTTCACTAATGAAGCGAACTCTGTTAATATTTTAATGTTCCTTTGCTTTTGCTGCTCCCCCCCCTGATCATGTATCTTTATTATGTTTAGGAAGGAATTGCAGATGCTGGAAAATCGAACGTAGGCAAAAATGCTGGAGAAACTCAGCGGGTGAGGCAGCATCTATAGAGCGAAGGAAATCTCCTGCTGAGTTTCTCCAGCATTTTTGTCTACCATGTATCTTTATCAAGCACTTTCTTATTTCACAAAAAATATCTAAAGTACTTAGTCTGAAGAAGGATCCTGACCCAAAACATCGTCTGTCTATTTCCCTCCACTGATGCTGTCTGACCTGCTGAGTTCCTCTGTCAGTTTGTCTTGTACATCAAAAGTACTGTTCTCTCCGGCTCGTAGCAAATATCTCCCAGCTCTCGTGTGACGGAAGGTACAGAAGCTTGAAAGCGCGCGCCACCAGACACGGGCACAGGGCGGCACTATGGCGCAGCGGTAGAGTTGTTGCCTCACAGCGCCAGAGAGACGTGCGTTTGATCCTGTGTGTACGGAGTTTGTACGTTCTCCCTGTGACCGCATGGGTTTTCTCTGGGTGCTCCGGTTTCCTCCCACATTGCATGGAAGTATAGGTTTGTAGGTTAATTGGCTTCTGCCAATTGGAAATTGTCCCCAGTGCGTAGGATAGTGCTGGTGTATAGGGTGATCGCTGATCAACTGGGGATTTAGTGGGCCGAAGGGCCTGTTTCCATGCTCTATCTCTAAAATCTAAAGCTTCCTCCCTGTTATCAGGCTTCTGAATGGTCCTTCCTTAAGCAAGTTGGGCTGAAGTGCCTGTTTCGTGCTGTATGAGTCTATGATAAGCTAGGGTGCTGTCTGATTCACCTCTACCCCATTGCACACATTGGACATTGTCTATGGAACTGATGCGCTACAATGCTGAGAACAATATTCCCCCCCTCCATTTACTCTACCTATTATACTTGCAGGAAAAAAGAACATCAGATGCTGGTTAATATACAAAAGTACACAAAGTGCTGGAGTAACTCAGCAGGTCAGGCAGCATCTCTGGAGAACCGGTCAAGTCAATACAATGAGTTTGACTCGATTATTTCTCCGTACGGTATGCCTGATCTGATTCGTAAACACTCAAAACAAATCTCTCACCGTATCTCGGCGCACATGATAATAATGAGCCAAAACCTGAAGAAGGGGCCTGACCCGAAGCGTCACCTATCTTGATTTGTAAGCCTGTATCTGCAGTTCCAAGGAAGGCGACAGCTCCAGGCCCCGCAGCAGCCTGGGGCTCACCTGGTTCGGCACCGCTCATCGCAACTAGAGCGTGGACTTGACTTTGAAATTAGCTCCAAAACCTGGCACCTCTTGCATTTCCGGTGGGCGGCGCGACTCTCGTCAGCAGCGGCCTCTGCAGTCTGTCCGCGTTTTATTATTTTTTGTCTATGTTTTTATGTAGTTTTTGTTATTTTTTGTTGGGGGGTGTGTGTGTGGGGGTGGGGGTGGGGTGGGAGAAACTTTTTAAATCTCTCCCTGCACGGGAGACCCAACCTTTTCTCGTCGGGTTTCCGTTGTCGTTGGGGCTGCAACGAGGAGCGGCCTCCAACAGGAAGAGACCGGGGACTCTGTCTGTGCCGACGACTCACCGTCGCCGTCGCGGGGCTGGCCGAGTCCGGAGCGGGTGGAGCGGTGGAGGAGCGCTGCTGCTGCTGCTGCTGCTGCCCGACCGGAGAGTCGGAGGCTTCAACGGCAGGTCTGTGGACGGCGGCACCGGGAGCCCGCGGGTCCCTGGAGGGAGACCGCTTTTCAGGGCTCTAGCAACAGCGGCTTCCCCCGCCCGAGTTGCGGGGTTGAAGAGCTCCTGGAGCGGGGCCTAACATCACTGCCCCGCGCGGCTTGGAATGGCCGCGGGACTCTGCGAGCGCACGCTGGGGGCGTTACAGCAAGACCCGGTGTGTGATCTCGCACCACCCGGCGTGGCTTTAATGGCCGCGGGACAATCGCCATCGCCAGCCGGGGGCTTTGACTTTGACTCTGACATCGGGGGGGGGGAGAGTGCAGTGGAGAGATAAGTTTATTTGGCCTTCCATCACAGCAATGTGATGGATGTTTATGTTAATTATGTTGTGTCTTGGGTCTATTTGTTTGTAATGTATGGCTGCAGAAACAGCATTTCGTTTGGACCTCAAGGGGTCCAAATGACAATTAAATGTATCTTGTATCTTGCATGCGAGATTAGAGGACTATTTCTGTGCTATTTGCTATTCGGGGACATGCTTGGCTGTGACAACTCTATTGGACCGTATCTAAGAACATAATTTCACTCTGTGTTTGCACATGTGGCAGTAAAATCACCATTGGACCATTAGACTTCCTTGTTTCTAAACCTATACCTTTGACTCTGATACCTAAACGTGAACCGGCCTTGGGTGGAAGGAGGAAAGTCTGGATCTAACTAGAGGATAATTTCTCGGGTGGACCACCTTTTCAAAGGCACTTGTGACGGCTGCTTCTGCCTAAACCCTCATCAGCAGACCACCCTGGGGTGCAGCAGCATAATGGGTAAAATGACTGGATTAGCATCCAGAGGCTTGAGCTATTGATCCAAAGACGCGAGTTCAAATCCCACAACACCAGCGGGGGAGTTTGAAATGCATGTAATTAAATCTTGAGTCAAAATCAACGACCTCGTTAACAGTGATCGTGAAATAACTGTGTTTTATAAACACATCTGGTTTCATGGATTCGTAAGTCATCGGAGCAGCATCAAGCCATTCGGCCCATCAAGTCTATGGCTGATCTATCTTTCCCTCTCAACCCCATTCTCCTGCCTTCTCCCCATAACCCCTGACACATGTACTAATCAAGAATCTGTCAACCTCCACCTTAAAAAATATCCATTAACGGCACTAACTGCCGTCTGTGGCAATGAATTTCACAGACTCCCTCTGGCTAAATAAATTCCTTCGAGTCTCCTTTCTGAAGGTACATCCTTTTATCCTGAGGCTGTGCCCTCTGGTCCTAGACTCTGCCACTAGTGTAAACATCCTCTCCACATCTATACCCAGGCCTTTCACTATTCGGTAGGTTTTAATGTCTCCCCACCCCTCATCCTTCTAAACTCCAGCGAGTACAATCCCAGCACCGTCACATGCTCATCACACATTAACCCAATCATCCCCAGGAGCAACCTCGTAACATGAAAGGTTTCAATGAAATCCTGAAATGTTCAGACCTATGTTGGCGAGGCCGTCTGTAGGAGGGTCCCGACCCGTAACGCTGTCTGCCTATACCCTCCACAGATGCTGCCTGACCTGCTGAGTTCCTCCAGCACTTGGTTTTGTACAAGACTCTCGTAACTACAGTTTCTTATGTCTCCCTTGGAGTATTGTGTTCAGTTCTGGCAACCCTTCTACAGGAAAGATGGCATTAAGCTGAAAAAAAGTGCAGGGATTTACAAGGATGTTGCCTGGACTTGAGGGCCTGAGCTATAGGGAGGGGTTGGGAGGCTAGGACTTTACTAGTAATCATGGTGAAAGAGGCTTTTAGCACATTAACCTCCATCAGTCAGAGTATTGAGTAGAGAAAGTAGACACAAAATGCTGGTCTTCTTCTTGCGTTTGTGGCAGCAGAGGTTATGTAACGCCCCCCCAGGCACTGTAGCCAGTTCAATGTGCCGTTGTCGAGGGCCGTGAGGTCTACCCCTCCACCAGGGGGCGGCGGAGGACAACGCAGTCGATAATGACCGACAGCGCTGTTTGCTGGTCTGCTCCACACACGCAGGCTGCTGATGGACGCAACCCCCAGCGATGCATGTTGCCGTTGAACCAGCCGACCCCTGTACGGAGCCGGTTCAGGGCGACACACTCTTTGCGGGGCAGGTCCGTGCCGGGTGGGGCTGTGGTGTTCGGTGCAGCAGTGAATTGAGGAGGTCGCGAAGTCTGTTCCAAACTGGTTGTCCGTGCTCCTCGTGTGTTGAAACCGGAGCCACAGAGGGTCGCTGTGTGACATAGAAACATAGAAAATAGGTGCAGGAGTAGGCCATTCGGCCCTTCGAGCCTGCACCGCCATTCAATATGATCATGGCTGATCATCCAACTCAGTATCCTGTACCTGCCTTCTCTCCATGCCCCCTGATCCCTTTAGCCACAAGGGCCACATCTAACTCCCTCTGAAATATAGCCAATGAACTGGCCTCAACTACATTCTGTGGCAGAGAATTCCCGAGATTCACCACACGCTCTGTGTGAAAAATGTTTTTCTTATCTCGGTCCTAAAAGATTTCCCCTTTATCCTTAAACTGACGCCACTTTATCCTGAAGTGACTGGAGAAGGGGCGACGAGATGACAGACGTTGAGGTCCCAGTTGCTGTGTGTCCTGGGCGAGGTGGTGCAGAGGATGTTTGGTGTCCGATGGGGCCTTGCACACCAGCCTGTGAGTGAAGTACTCTCTGCCAAGCTTGGCGGGTGCGATACCTGCGAGCAACGGCAGAAGATCCGTCGGAGTAGTGCGTAGGCAACCGATGATGATCCACATGGTGTCGTTGAGGATGGCGTCTAGCTTGCTAATATGAGCGCTGCGGCACTCAGCGACGGATCTTCAGATCAGTCTGAAGAAGGGTCTCGACCCGAAGCATCGCCCATTCCTTCGCTCCAGAGGTGTTGCCTGTCCCGCTGAGTTACTCCAGCATTTTGTGTCTACCTTCGATTTAAACCAACATCTGCAGTTATTTCCTACACATGAGTATAGAAGTTGGGAGGTCATGTTACAGTTACAGTTGTATAAGAGGGGTGGGAGATTGCAACCTTCACGTGGTCCATCCCGTTTCGGCGAATGCAATCAACCTGGCGTGCACAAACAGAAGATCAAAATGAACAAGTTGTCTTCCAACTTTAGGCTGTGCACGCCATACGCAAAAAGAAGTTGTATAAGACATCGGTGAGGCCGCATTTACAGTATTGTGTCCAGTTATAGGAACAATATTATCAAGCTGGAAAGGGTTCAGAGAAGATTTACTTGGATGTTGCCAGGAGTTGAAGGCCTGAGCTATGGGGAGAGGTTGAGCAGGCTAAGACTTCATTCATAACCATAGATTCATTCAGCACATAAACAGGCCCTTCGGCCCAACTCTTCTATGCTAACCAGGACACCCCCATCTGCACTAGTTCCATTTGACCCATATTCCTCTAAACTTTCTCTATCCATGTCCTTGTCCAAATGTCTCTTAACTGTTGTTATTGTACCTGCGCCAACTACCTCCTCTGGCAGCTCGTTCTAGTAATCCACCGCCCTCTGTGCCCCTCCGATCCCACTTAAATCTTTCTCCTCTCACTTTAAACCTATGGTCTCTACTTTTTGATTCCCCTATCCTGGGTAAAACTTTATTTCTTGGATCGTGGGAAGCTGAGGGGTGATGTTATAGAAGTGTATAAAACCAAGAGGGGAATAGATAGGGTGAACACCAGGGGGCAGAAGATTAAGGTGAGATGGACTTGTATTGCTGGGCTAATAATTGGATCCCTTCCAATAACTGGACAAGAAGGTCTGAAGAAAGGTTCCCACTCTATTCCTTTTCTCCAGAGATGCTGCCTGACCCGCTGAGTTACCCCAGCATCTTGTGTCTGTCATAGAATCATACATGGGAAACAGATCCCAACTTACCCACACCGACCAGCATGCCTCATCTACACCTGTCTCACCTGCCTGCATTTGGTCCATATCCCTCTAAACATATCCTATCCATGTACCTGTCTATTTGTTTCATAAATGTTGCGATAGTACCTGCCTCAACTTCCTCCTACAGTAGCTCGGTCCATACACCCATCGCCCTTTATGAAACAAAAAGTTACCCCTCAGTTCCTATTAAATCTTTATCCACGATCCTTAAACCTATGTCCTCTGGTTCTCGAATTCCCCTACTCTGGGCAAGAGAGAATCTATTCCTGACGGGATTTTGTACACCTTTATAAGATCACCTCTCATCATGCAACGCTGCAAGGAGTAGAGTCCCAGCGTGCTCAACCTTTAAACCATACTTGAAACCATTTCAACATCCAATTCAATTAACACTCAAAGTGTGTGCGCGTGTGTGTGTTTTCATGAGGCACAAATGCATTTCTGAGCAGAATGCGTGAACCAGGAGCTCTCCCGAGGCATCGATGCATTTGCAGCGTGTTAACTCTCTAAACTGTTGTTTAAATCATTCTGTTCATTTGGATGGCTCCAATATAACTCTTTCTTGTGCGTGATGGCACCAAGATATTTACATTGTGCTCCCTGCACCATGATCGCAATCAATTGTTTGTTTCCCGTGAGTTACTGATTACGCGATGCTGATTAGCACTGGGTTCCTTGTGGAAATCTATCAGCTTGCCGAGCTTTAATCGTGACTGACAGTACATATTATGTTGCCCATTGCTTGTTAGATGTGCAGGCACTGAAATCCAATTAGATGTTGATGCTCGAACCTTCAAAAGAGAAAAAATAGAGAGCGTGGATCTGAATATAAGGCAGGGCTGTCTCTGGTTTCAGTGTACAAGTTGTGCTCGATATGCTCATGAGTGGCGTGTGTGTGTATGTATGTGTGTGTATGCATGTGGGTGTGTATGCATGTGTATGTATGTGTGTGTACGCATGTGTGTGTGTACGCATGTGTGAGTGTATGCATGTGGGTGTGTATGCATGTGGGTGTGTATGCATGTGTGTCTATATGCGTGTGTGTGTGTGTGTATGTGTGTGTGTGTGTATGCATGTGTGTGTGTATGCATGTGTGTGTGTATGCATGTGTGTGTGTATGCATGTGTGTGTGTACGCATGTGTGTGTGTATATGTTTGTGTATGCATGTGTGTGTTTCCACACTAGACTCGTCCAGACTATGTTGCTCGTAGAGTGCTGAGCGCAGATCCATCGTGGACATTGAAGCAACAGCAAAAAATGCCCACCGAAACCTCAACTTCCTCAGACAACTGAGGAAATTGGGCATGTCTCCAATGACTCTTGCAAACTTCTACAGATGCACCATGGATAGCATACTGTCAGCGCAGCATGGTGGTGCATCGGTAGAGCTGCTGCCTTCCAGCGCCAAGACCCGGGTTCGATCCTGACTACGGGTGCTGCCTATACGGAGTTTGTACGTTCTCCCCATGACCTAATTAATACAGGTGTCAGAGAGTATGGGGAGAAGGCAGGAGAAAAGGGTTAAGAGGGAAAGATAGATCAGCCATGATTGAATGGCAGTGTAGACCTGATGGGCCGAATGGCCTAATTCTGCTCTTGTAAACAGATGAACCATGTTGGTTTTCTCCGGGTTTCTTCTAAGCATCCAAAATTGTTCAGGTTTGTAGGATATTTGGCTTTGGTAAAATTGTAAATTATCTGTAGTGTGTAGGATAGTGCTAGCGTACGGGAAGGTCGTTGGTCGAAGGGCCTGTTTTAGCTGTGGTTGTCTAAAGTCCAAATACATCCACCATCACATCGGAAACATCATCCTTGCAAACTTTCTCCAGTGCGATGATTAGCTAATGTCTACAGGTCTGCTTTTAACTGGAGCACACACACTGAGAAGAATAAAGAATCTGCAATTTTACATTTGGTGGAATTATTCATCTACTTTGAGCTTTGAGAGACGTGCATAATAGGAGACTGATTGGAGTGTGCCCTTTCAATGCTACTGCTGAAAGGCAAAATTGTCTCCCATCCTTTACGCACCGCCCCGCCCAACCAGCCAGCAATAGACCTGAAGCTCTGATGAAAATGGAAAATGGTGTTGTGTAGGAGTGGTAATGACTCATAGTATCTCTGCCAATCATCCCTTGCAGATAAACATTGCCCCGCTACTGCATTTAGATGAAAAATCTAAATTAACCCACACAGTGGCTCAGCTAAAGACACAGAGTGCCGGTGTCACACAGCGGGTCAGGCAGCATCGATGGAGAATGTGGAGAGGTGACGTTTCGGCTGCAGAACATGGGTCGCGTCAGGCGGTGCATCGGCAGAGTTGCTGCCTCGCGGCGCCAGAGACCCGGGTTCCATCCTGACTACTACGGGTGCTGTCTGTGCGGAGATCGTACATGCTTCCTGTGACCGCGTAGGATTTACTCCGGGTGCTCCGGTTCCCTCCCACATTCCAAAGAAGTACAAGTTTGTAGGTTAATAGACTTCTGTAAACATTGTCAATTGTCCCTGGTGCGTTGGATAGTGCTAGTGTACGGGGTGATCGCTGGTTGGCACGGGTTTGGTGGGCTGAAGGGCCTGTTTCCATGATCGATCTCTAAACTAAGACTCTATGCCTAATACAGTATATTGTGCTTGGAATATATTTTTGGCTGGATAGAGTCTGGGTATCTTCCAAATGTTAAACTGCAATAAAAATGGAAATTCTTGTTCTTTCTGGAAGCTTGCCTTTTTGCCTGCAGCACATTTGTCACATTTTTTTTGTCATATCTTTCTTGACCTTGACATCCCAAAACATGTTGTAGCGCAGTTGCCACTCAAACACTGGTGGAATGTAGGACTGGAGACTCCCGAGGCCTCCGATGCCAGAATCTTGAGCAAGGCACAAAGCGCTGGATGAATTCAGTGTGTCGGGCAGCAGTTGTGGAGGCAATGGAAATGCGTTTCAAAGCATTTTTGTGTCAGTCTTCACAGTGGAGACCACCAGCAATGTGCCTGAAATTCAAGAGAGTCAGGGGGTGGAAGTTAGTGGAGTGGCTATCGCTAAGGAGAAGGGGCTTGGGGAGCTGGATGGTCTGAAGGTGGATAAGTCACCTGGACTGCACCCTAGGGTTCTAGAAGTGGTGGCTTTAGAGCGTACGCCCCACAGGGGGGCAATTTGATTTTTAAGGGGGGCAATTTCCACCTAATGTTTTTTTTCTTTTTTTTTACAATTTTTTAGTAATTTCTTGCTCAGAACTTTAACTGTCTTTTGTTTATTTCATTTTTCTTTTTAATGGATGCCATGTTCTTTTGAAGCTTGTTTAAACCAAGGTATTGGCGTTTTAAGCTTCTTCAGCTGAAACGGAGTTCACTTTTTAAATGATAAGAATTATATATCACCACATGGGGGGGGTGGGGGGCATCAGGATTTTAGAGAGGTGATTAGGTGGGGCATGGCCAGAAAAAGGTTAGGAACCACTGCTTTAGAGGATGTTGGTTGTGATCTTTCAAGAATCACTTGAGTCAGGAGTGGTTCCAGATGATTGGAAAATAGCAAATATTACTGTTCAAGAAGGGAGCGAAGCAGCAGAGGGTGAACCATGGGCTGGTTAGCCCGACATCAGTGGTTGGTAAGATGTTAGAGCCCATTATAAAGGATAAGGTTTCTGAGTACTTAGAAACTCATGATAAAAATAGTCAGCAGGGTTTTGTGTACGGGAGATCTTGCCTGATGAACCTGTTGGAATATTTTGAGGAAGTAAGTAGGCGGATGGACAAAGGAGAGCCAGTGAATGTTGTTAGTACACCCACCACCCTTGATGTGACAAGATTGCCCCCTCAGGTTCCTTCTTGGAAAAAATATATATATTTTTGGAGTCACTAAATTTGGCATCAGTTCCAAAGTCTGGTCTGCGCTTGGTCTTATGGTGCGGCGGCTGATCCAGGCGAGCCCCAGGCTTCTGCAGGGCCTCCGGCTGTTGCCTTCGTTTGCCGATCCATGTCCTCCACAGATGCTGTCAGCTTGCAAGATAAATCCCCACAGTTCCTATATTCCCATTTTAACCCTTTGGCAACACTATCCTTTGTCTCTCCGCCTGCCACGAAGAACCCCCCCACCTGTATTCACCCATCATTTACCAGTCTGAAGAATGGTCCCGACCTGAAATGTCGCCTATCCATGTTCTCCAGAGATGCTGCCTGACCCACTGAGTTACTCCAGCATCTTTGTCTTTTTGTTTTGTAAACCAGCGTCTGCAGTTCTTTGCGAGTTGACCTATCACTTGCCAGGTTTAGTCCTGCTGAAAAAGTTCACTTAAAAGATAGACAAAGTACAAATTCTTAAGACCATACAAAGCTTTAATTAACGTCTGCCCCCAGCTTCCAGTTTTCTCCTCCCTCCCAATACAGTAAGTCTGTAAGTCCCCCCCCCCCCCCCCCCCCCCCCCCCCCCCCTGAAGCTTTGCCTATCCATGTTTTCCACAGATGGTGCCTTATCCGCTGAATATTGTGTCTTATTTTTTACCCCTTATTTGGAGTCATAAGCATGAAACTGGCCCTTCAGCCCAATTTGTCCATGCTGACCAAGATGCCCCATCTAAGCAAGTCCCATCTGTCTGCATTTGGCCCATATCTCTCTGAACCTTTCCTATCCATATACCTGTCCAGATGTATTTTAAATGTTGTTATCGTTCTTGCCTCAACTACCTCATTACAACTACCTCACTGGTAGCTTGTTGCATACATCCACCACCCTCTGTGTGGAAAAAGGTTGCCCCTCGGGTTCTTATTGAATTTTCCCCTTAAACGTATGTCTTCTGTTTAGTTTTTTAATTTAGAGATACAGCACGGAAACAGGGCCTACGGCCCACTGAGACTGTGCCGACCAGCGATCCCCGCGTACTAACACTATCCAACACACACTGGTGACAATTTACTATTATAACAAGCCAAATGACTTCCAAGCCTGTACGTCTTTGTCTGTACGTTGGAGTGTGGGAGGAAACTGGAGATCCCAGAGAAACTCCACGCAGGTCACGGGGAGATGATACAAACTCCACACAGATAGTATTTAACCCTTTGCCAGCACTGACCCTGTGCATTCACTTGGTCTATTCCACTCATGACTTTATACACTTGCCTGTATACAAGATCACCCCCAGCCTCCTGCACTCCAAGGACTAAAGTCCTAGCCTGCTCAACCCGCTGGCCTCCTGTGCTTTCGGAGTGAACTAAGGTTAAAGGATTGTCGGGCGCAGGAAGCAATTGGTCGCATGTGCACCATTGCATAGTCTGTGGGGAATCGCTCAGCCCGTAACATGGTGTATGCCCTGGGGGATTTATACCTTCCCGTGGGATGAATTCAAATCCTCACTGCCCGCGGTGAAAATTAAATCATTCCAGTCAGCTTCACACTTGAGAGATCGGATATTTATTCTAATCCTTAACAACATCATCTCAAACGCATGGCTGCATATGTTCACGCTGCCTTTTGGTGTTTGCTTGGTCCAACAAAAGAAGATGTTCGACACTCATTCAGAGCCGACCTAATCTGCCTCGGATAATCGCAGGGAGCAGCCAGTGCCTGGATTCCTCGTCCTACTGACTCCTGGATCGCCTTCACCCAGTGGATTAGAGTCACACAGAGTGGAAACAGGCCCTTCGGCCCAACTTGCCCATGCTGACCAACTGGTGCCACCTGCCTGAGTTTGGCCCATATCCCTCTACACCTGTCCTGTTCAAATGTTTTTTAAACCTTGTTATTTGTATCAGCCTCAACTACCTCCTCCGGCAGCTCGTTCCATATATCCACCATCCTCTGTGTGAAAACGTTGCCCCTCAGGTTCCTATTAAATCATCACCTCTCACAAATCTATATCAATCATCTGGTTCTCTATTCCCCTACTCTGGGTAAAATACTCTTTGCATTGACCCTATCCATTCCTCTCATGGATTTTATGCACCTCTATAAGATCTCCCCTCAGTCTCCTGCACTCCAAAGAATAAAGTTACAGCCTGCTCAATCTCTCCCCATAGTTGAGGCCCTCGATTCCTGGCAACATCCTCGTAAATATTCTCTGCAACCCTTCCAGTTTAACAATACTTTTCCTATATCAGGGTAACCAAAACTGAAGACAATACTCTAATTTGGCCTCACTAACGTACTTCTTGACCACCCTATCGACGATGCCATGTGTTTATCATCAAGCCGGGGTCAAGGAAAGAGTGTTCACGTCGCGACCCTGTATCCACCAATCTTTCCATCACCACGCACAAGGAGCTCAAGATGCCATTGTCTGCAGATGCCAAGAAGTGTGTTCAGGTCTGGCTGGAACAGTTTCTATTCTTGTGATGTGGACTCGATAAGAAGATGATGAAGCATCAAGATGGGGAAATTGCTTGGCTGGAACCTCATTGATTCACCTCCCGCCGATGCCAGCAATATCGTCCATCCCTCGTTACCCCAAGCAGAACTGTACAGATATGGGCCAAATGTGGGCAACTGGGACTAGTTTGGATGGGTCATCTTTGTCGGACTGGACAGGTTGGGCTGAAGGGCTTGTTTCCGTGCCGTGTGACTCTAACGAATTAAACTGAACTTAATTGGAGACACAAGGAGCTGCAGATGCTGCAATCTTGAGCAAATGCAAAATGCCGGAGGAACTCAGCGGATCAGGCAGCGTGTGCAGAGTGAAATGGACAGGCGACGTTTCAGGACGAGACCCTTCCGCAAACTCCCCAGTGCACCACCAGTCTGAAGGAGGTTCGAGATCCGAAACGTCATCTGTCCATTCCCTCTACAGACGCTGCCTGACCATCTGAGTTCCTCCGGCACTTTGTGTTTTGTTCAACGACACATTTAGATATCTCCAGAAACCTCCCCTCTAACAATGGTCCATGCATCCCTGGCTTGCTGCAACTCCTGCACTGTGCATTGGTGGACTGTGGATTGATTCTGGCAATGATTCTCTAACTAGGGAGACCTTCCGGCTACACTGTCATTATCAAGGTTGCCTTGACTAATGACACTGAGCATTGAAGAATACCCAGCTCTCGGCATCTTGTTTCCACACTGGATAAAACAAGGGGCCCGTTAATGAATGACTTCATGCTTGGAGATACAGCTGTGGCCCACCGAGTCCACGCCGACCATCGATCACCCATTTACACCAGTCCTATGTTATCCCACTTTCTTATTCCTCTCCCTACACACTGGGGGAAATTCACAGAGCGCCAATTAACCTACAAACCCGCACATTTTTGGGATGTGGGAGGTAACCAGAGCACCTGGAGAAAACCCAGGCAGTCACAGGGAGAACTTGCAAACTCTATACAGACAGCACCCGAGGTCAGGATTGAACCCGGATCGCTGGTGATTTGAGGCAGCGGCTCCTCCAATAGTGCGTGCTTGTGAGTGTGTGCGTGTGTGATTTATTGTCACGTGTACCGAAGTACAGTGAAAAGATTATTTTTTGCGTGCTCTCCAGTCAGCAGGAATTCTGTATATGATTACAATCAAACCAACCACGGTGTACAGATACAGATAAAGGGAATAATGTTTGATGCAAGATAAAGTCCAGTAAAGTCTGATTAAAGATAGTTTCCTACGAGGTAGATGAGAGATCAGGATCCCTCTCTATTTAGTGATAGAACAGTTCTGTACGTGTGTGTGTGTGTGTGTGTGTGCGCGTGCGTGTATGTGAGAGCGGCGTTTGTGAACATAAGTGTGTGTGTGCGCGCGTATGCGTGTGTACATGCCTGCATTATGGTTGTGTGTGTGTGCACGTGTGTATGCGTGTGTACATGCCTGCAATATTGTTTTGTGTGTACGTGCATTCCTGCCTGTTCACACACCTGCGTGTCTGTGCGTGTGTGTGTGTGTGTCAGAAGATAGACACAAAATGCTGGAGTAGCTCAGCGGGACAGGCACCATCTTTGGAGAGAAGGAATGGGTAGCGTTTCAGGTTGAGACCCTTCTCCAACTCGCATATTTTACCAGTGACCCCACCCCCACTGCCCGATACATGGAACACCACTGCCCATCTGTGCACAGGAGGATCCCATTGTGAGCGGGGTGGTGATTGGACTCCACTATGGCGGGATGTGACGGAGGGACAAATGGCAGGCGTGAGTAACACAGACCCCTCCATTGCACAGATACACTGCTTGTGCTAATTACATTTTAATTATTTAAATTGGAAAAGATGATGGATTAAATTCACAAATTTTGTAGTGAGCTTTGAGGGATTTTCTTCGCAGCCAACGCCTTAGTCATTTGCATCAGCTGTTTAATCTAATTTTTGTTAGTTTGCTTCTCTGCTGTCAAGTAAATTAATTGAGCAGGATCCACATTTAACCGTAATCTGTCATCCACTCCTGGAGTGACTCAGCTATTTATAGGCTGTGCACCAGACACACGTGTTGAGAGCGTGTGAGGTGGCCTTTCACTGCACCCAGACACGTCCTAGTGTCTTACAACATGGAAACAGGCCCTTCTGCCCACTTTGTCCATGCCAACCTAGCTGGCATACTGGGCTAGTCCCACGTGCCTCCATTTGGCCGATTTCCCCCCCAAATCATTCCTATCCTCGCATCTGTCCACATACAGGTAATGTCTAATGAAAAGGTTGTAACTGAATCTGCTTCTAGAGTTGAAATATGCAGTTTATTGTCATGTGCACATACGGTGAGGTACAGGTACAATGAAAATCTTCATGGTCTCACGAATCCCACTTTTCTAGAATTCGGGAGACCAGGTCTTGAGAGCATAATTCGGGTGATCTAATGTTGTTTAAAGGGGGTATTGATCACCGATAGGTGTTTGGTTCAGAGGTGCAGGGCAGAAACAGGCCCTTCGGCCCACTGAGTCCATACCGACCAACAATCCCCGCCCACTAGCACTATTCTACACACTAGGGACAGTTGTCAAATTTTTGCCAAAGGCAATTAACGTGCAAACCTACACGTCTTTGGAGCGTGGGAGGAAAACAGAGCGCCCGGAGAAAACCCGGTATGTTGGGGAGGTGGAAGTCTAGTTGAGAAGGCTGTAGTTACGAGTCATGTGTCTTGCCCAAGTGAGGGGTGGACCGGAGCTTAGTTTAGAGATACAGTGTGGAAAGAGGCCCTTCGGCCCACCGAGTCGGTGCTGACCAGCAATCGCCCGCTCCATCGTACACACTAGGGACAATTTACCGAGGGCTTATTAACCTACCAACCCGCACATCTTTGGGATGTAGGAGGAAACTGGAAACCAACGTGGTCACAGGGGCAACATGCAAGCTCCACACAGACAGCACCCGAGGTCAGGATTGAACCCGGGTGTCTGGCGCTGTGTGGCAGCTTGGCTGGTCCCCTAATCTAGTTCAAAGGTCTCATGGGAAAATAATCCAAGTCTGTCCAACCTCTCCCTGTAGCTACTACCCGCAAATCCAGGCCTCATTCTGGTAAACCTCCTCTGCACCCTCTCCAAAGCCTCCACATGCTTCGTGTAATGGGGGCAACCAGAACTGTGAACAATACTCCAGATGTGGCCTGGCCAAAGTCTTATCAAGCTGCATCGCGACTTCCTGACTTATACTCCAACTACACAGACCAGCCGTACACAGATCGCACACGCATCTCTCTACTTTCTCCTTTTCTAAAGATAGCTTTACAAATTCACTTTATTTGCAGATTTAACCTCTCCGGGTTCCTGAATTGCTTTGATCTTCTCGAAGCAGCCCGTGTGATTGGCAACGCACCCACTCATTGACCTGAGCAAGGTTTCAATAAACCAGGTTCAATTGGAAATTCTGACAATTATTTGCGCCTTCCACAAAGTCAACATCTGGAATGAACCCTCAATGACCAAATCCCTTCAAAATCCCTTGTATATCTCCAGAAGGGATTAAGTGACTTTTCATTCTATCTCCCATTTCAACAAAAAAAAAAATTATTTGTATCTCCATCACCGTAAAAATGACTTGTCAGAATATCTTGTTTCCAATCTTATGTTAAGAGACAGATTCCCTTCATCTTGTTTGACTTGCATCCGTCAATCACTAGATTGTTCCCAACCGCACTTCCCCACAAGAAACTGATTATCCGTTTTGCTGGACCGACTGAGGTAACGGCCTGGCCTCCGAGAGAGTCCAAAGTGTTTTGTCTTTTACCGATCAACATGATTTTCCAGCATCCTTGTTTCCAGAGCCTTTCCAGATTATCCATTTTGCTGGACCGACTGCGGACTGCGGTAACGGCCTCCGAGAGGAGTCGAACAGTACTGGAAGATAGAGTAAAATTCTATGTTCTCTGTAACGTGGAATGTGGTGATGTTCTTGTTTGAGCTAATTGATATCAAGAGTCATGAAGGGTGCAGAAGTTTGCAATCAGCTTGAGTGTGGCCCTGACCTCCATCATGGCGTTAGAGCCTTAACATTAACTATCTTTAATTGGATATTATCGGACTTGTACATTTTACCCGTTATCCTTTATCTGTGCACTGTGGACGGCTCGATTGTGTTCATGTGCAATCTTTTCTTTGACTGCATAACATGCAAACAAGAGCTTCTCCCCGTACCTCGGTACACGTGACAATGTAAACTAAATTGAACAAAGTGTTTGATTGGCATCTACACGGGGACCGGAACTCTGAAATGCTTTCTTGCTGCAGCCTTTCAGGTGCATTCAATGCAGCAACAACACAATTAAACTGGGACCGGCACTATGAAATGCTTTCTTACTGCAGCCTTTCTTCTTCTTTCGTGTGGCGTGCACAGCCTAAAGTTGTTGGACAACTTGTTCTATTTGATCTTCCGTTTGTGCACGTCGAGTTGATTGCATTAGTCGAAACAAGGCGGACCATGTGAATGCAATCTTGCATTCAATGCAGCAGCAACACCACAATAAATGTGCAGTGATCAGGTGAAGTAAATCACCTTGTGTAACCTTATACATAGACTGAAGAAGGGTCTTGATCTGAAACGTCCCCTATCCATGTTCTCCAGAGATTCTACCTAACCCACTGAGTTACTCCAGCACTTTGTGTCTTCTTTGGTAAACCAGCATCTGCAGTTCCTTGTTTCTAAGCTAAGACATTTACCTACAAAGTCCAGTTTAGTGTTGTAGGGCTGATGCTAGTGTTGGGCAGGGTAGTTCAACAGCCTGATGGTTGTTGGGCCCGAAGCTTCGTAGGTGCGTCACTGGAGGGATCGGGAACTAGAGGCCTGGCTTCACAACAAAGGGTCGCTCCGTAATGAAGGAGCCATAGAGCCAAGAAAAAATAGTTTGGTTCATGCCGTTGGGTTGTGAGCTACCCTAGCGGAGTATGAGGTGCTGTTCCCCCACTCTAGCCCTCACTCTGGTAATGGACAGAAAGTTCCTTTGATCAGTCTGAAGAATGGTCCCGACCTGAAACGTCACTGATCCATGTTCTCCAGACGCTGCCTTCTTCTTCTTCTTGCGTGTGGCGTGCACAGTCTACAGTTGTAGGACAACTTGGTTCTATTTGATCTTATTTGATTGTGCACGCCGGGTTGATTGCATTCGTCGAAACAGGGCGGACCACGTGAAGGTTGCAATCTTCCGCCCCAGATGCTGCCTGACCCACTGAGTTACTGCAGCACTTTGGGTCCATCAAGAGTGAAGAATGTTTAGTTGTACTAACAATGGAACACAATGACATTCTTACTTGCTGCTGTAAACACCGTGTTCCTAGAGAACGTAACAAATAATTTGTGCCAAAAGTCCACAAGCCCCAGTGCAACCAAAACACTTTATACTTCATAGATTACTTTATGTTTGTTGTGTTCAAATACCTGACCTGGAGGACACTGTTCTCAGGCTCCTGAACCTTCTTCCCGATGGTAGAAACGAGGAACTGCAGATGCTGGTTAACAAATCAAAACTGGAATAACTCAGCGGGTCAGGCAGCATCCCTGGAGAATGTGGATTGGTGGCGTTTTAGGTCGGGACCCTTCTCTTTCCACCCCCTTACAATCGGCCTGAAGAAGGGAGCCGACTCGAAACGTCACACCTCCATGTTCTCCTGGGATGCTGGCTGACCCGCTGAGTTACTCCGCCACTCTGTGTCTTCATTCCTTCCATGTCTTGCCTATTTAAATGTCAGTATAAATGTCTCTCAAACCTAGTGATTGTATCTGATTCCACCACCTCCTCTGGTAGCGCGTTGCAGATGTCAATATTTCGCTCTTTGATCGTTTAATGATTCGTTCCCAGAAGGTTAATTCTACTGTGACATAAAAAGAGAAAGAAAAGAACGGCGAGATGCTGGAAATTTGAAACCAAAATCAGCACAGCAACAGCACAGTGGCACAGTGGGCAGAGTTGCTGCCTTACAGCACCAGAGACCCGGGTTCAATCCTGACTGCAGATGCTGTCTGTACGGAGTCTGCACGTTCTCCCCGTCGTTGCGTGGGTTTTCTCCTGGTGCTCCTGTTTCCTCCCACACTCCAAAGACGTGCAGGATTATAGGTTCATTGTCTTCAGTAAAATTGTAAATTGGCCCTAGTGTGTAGGATAGTGCTAGTGTACGTCATAAGGTCATAAGTGATAGTAGTCAAGCCATTCGGCCCATCAAGTCTACTCCGCCATTCAATCATGGCTGAACTATTTCTCCCTCCTAACCACATTCTCCTTCCTTCTCCCCACAACCTCTGTACGGAGTTTGTACGTTCTCCCCGTGACCTGCGTGTGTTTTTCTCCGAGATCTTCGGTTTCCTCCCGCACTCCAAAGACGTACAGGTTTGTAGGTGAATGGGCTTGGTGTAAGTGTAAATTGTCCCTAGTGTGTGAAGGATAGTGTTAATGTGCGGGGATCGCTGGCCAGCGCGGACTCGGTGGGTCGAAGGGCCTGTTTCCACGCTGTACCTCTAAACTAAACTAAACGAAGGGGCTTGTTTTCATGCAGTGTCTTTAAACTAACGAAACCTAAACCTAAATGTTTCAAGTGCAGATTCACCAGGATGCTGTTGTGCAGAGGTAATTTGAAGATGTCCAACTCATCCTCATTAACATCTGCAGGGTGAGAGGAGAATTAGCCGTAATGTATTCTTGCTCTGATTAACTAGACGGAGAAGAAAGTGATTTAATTGCAGTTGCTAATTAACTAATGAGAAATTCCTCCATTCCAAGCTAACTAATGAAACGATAACTCATTAAATCATTGCCCTTTTTCCCTCTGACCTCACCTCCTTTTAGCTTTTGCTCGGTTAGGCTATCATCTAAAGATGATTGAAATTTATGTTCTGAAGGAAAGAACATTCATGCATGGAAATGCTGCCTGGGTTAGAGAACACTGGATATAAGGAGAGGGCTGACAGACTTGAATTGCGTTCTGTGGACCAGCGATCACCAGCTCGACCCTACACACTCGGGACTGTTTCCAGAAGCCAATTAACCTACAAACCTGCACGTCTTTGGAATGTGGAAGGAAACCGAAACACTCGGAGAAAACCTGCGACGTCACGGGGAGCACGTACAAACTGCGTTCGGACAGCACCTGTGGTCAGGATCGAACCCGGGTCTCTGGCGCTGTGAGGCAGCAACTCTACCACTGCACCACCCGTGCAGATCCCCCGCCTGGATCCAAATGTAATCAACACACTTCAAGGACACTGAACATAAACGCTTTGGTTTGCTCGTCAGCCATTCCTTTACATTCCAGGCAACATGTGCCCTCTGACCTTTCTGACTCATAGTAACACGCGATACATTTAAATATGACGTTAGTTACCGTGACGTCCCTTCCTTATCAAACAAAGATCATACCAGCATCATCACATTGTAAGCGGAACATTCCAACAGCATTTAGGATATGGCATTCGTTACGTGGGTAAGGCATCATTTTTCACATGTTCATACATCTCATAGTCCTCGTATCTCTTGCCCGATAAACCAGCGGATGGGGCCACCGTTGTTCGTGGGATCTTGCTGTGTGCCGATTGGCGAGGCCAGACCCGACCTTGCCACAGTGTACGCCAACTCCAAAGGTCACGGAAGGTGCCACGTGAAGCCAATCCTTTCTTTATTTTAGTTTTGCTTAGTTTAGAGATACGGCGTGGAAACAGGCCCTTCGGCCCACCGAGTCCACACCGACCAGCGATCACCCCGTACACTAGCTCTATCCTACCCAGTAGGGACAGTTTACAGAAACCAGTTAACCTACGAGCCTGTACGTCGTTGGAAACCGGGTAAAACCCACCCAGTCACGGGAGAACGTGCAAACTCCATACAGGCAGCACCTGTAGTCAGGATCGAACCCGGGTCCCAAATGTTCATTAAGACCAGAATTAGGCCATTCGTTCCATCGGGTCTATTCCACCATTCAATTATGGTTGATCTATCTTTCCCTCTCAACCCCATCCCCCATAACCTTGGACACCCATTCGAATCAAGCACCTTTCAATCTCTGCCTTAAGAATACCTAATGGCCTCCACAGCTGTTTGTGGCAATGAATTCCACAGATTCACCACCCTCCAACTAAAGAAATTCCTCCTCATCTCCTTTCTAGTCCCCGGCGCTGCAAGGCAGCAACTCTACTGCTGCGTTAACGTGCCGCATGTTGTTGGGGACGAGGGGGACGATGTGGGGGAGGTAGTGAAATACGATCATCATTAAATAGCCCTGCATCAGAGGCGAGCTGGGACTGGGGAAATATGAGCAGTGAAGGGTGAGGGATGGATAGCGCGAGGGATTACTGAAGGGTTTCTGAGAATGTAATATTGAATCTGCTCACACTGAAGCGGCCGACATGATGTATGCTGACAGTGAAATGTAAATGCAGAAAGGATGAATAGACCAATTAAAATGGTAATAAGGAGGAGATGAAGGAAGGTCGTTGGGGGCAGATGTTGTGCGGAGCTAACGTGCCTCGGGGTCGATAGTCTTGGCCCCGCTCACCGTTCCGTTTTGCCTTCGATCCGTGCACTGCCTGTTCCGACCCCCCTCATGCAGCTCCTTGCCATCCCTGATCTCTCGAGACCACCGTGGCTGGTGGTCCTACCACCATCTGCCCCCTAGCCCACAGCACATCCCACCAAGCAAGCCCACCCCACCAGAGTCTGTCCGGGTACTGTTCTGGTCGCCCCATTGCAGCAAGGGTATGGAGGGATGGGAGAGGGTTCATTGAGGGTTACCACAAAGATGTCTGGATTATATATCATGAGCCACAAGGAGAGGTTGGTCAAACTTGGATTGTTCTCTCTGGAGGTTGGCATTCCCGCAGCTCCCGCATGTCCCGTTCATGTACTGCCCAAAGTCTCTTCTGAAGTGTTGGTCTAACTTAGCGGGTCAGGCAGCGTCTCTGGAGAACATGGATAGGCCACGTTTCAGGTCGGGACCCATCTTCAGGCTGACTGCGGTGGGGAGAAGTCTGGGAATGTTGGGGGAGAACATACAAAACTCCGTACTGACAGCACCCGTAGTCAGGATCAAACCCGGGTCTCTGGGGCTGTGAGGCAGCAACTCTAACGTGGTGCCACCATGCCATTGTATGCAAGTCTGTACTGTTCTCTGTAGATAGACACAAAATGCTGGAGTAACTCAGCGGGACAGGCAGCATCTCTGGAGAGAAGGGATGGGTGACGTTTCGGGTGGAGACCCTTCTTCAGACAGTACTGTTCTCTGTAAATCTGGAGCTTTGTCTGTTTGTGGGTGCTCAGTGGGGCCCGCACATTCCCCTTTGTCCAGCCCGGAGCTGTGGTGGGACGGGTCAAGGAGCCACTCTGGATCGGTCATTGAATGGGCTGCATTTGTATATCCGCAGGTTCAATGGCCCCAACCTGGTGCTGAAATACAACAAGGTCAAGAAGAGGCTCCAGAACATCGCGGTGGATGAGCGCAGCTCCCCATACTACTCTCTCCGCGATCGCCAGGGCAACGCCATCGGCGTGGCGGCCTGTGACATCGACGGCGACGGAAGGGAGGAAATATACTTCCTCAACACGAACAACGCCTTCGCAGGTAAGTGGGTGGGCTGGGCTGGTAGCGATGAGAGTGGCTCATAGCTTATAGGAGCCTCTTCTGGTTCTGATTAAAACTTACTCCCCTTCACTTTACACCCGCCCTCCAGTTCCTGGTCTCCCATATCTGGGGAAAAGATTCTCTCCTATCTATTCCACTCATGATTTTATAAACCTCTATAAAATCACCCCTCAGCCTTGTACGCTCCAAGGAATAAAGTCCCAGCCTGCCCAACCTCTCCCTGTAGCTCAGGCCCTCGAGATCTGGCAACATCCTCGTAATTCTTCTCTCCACTCGTTACAACTTAATTACATATTTTTGATCATCAGGTGAACAGAAATGATGGGACAGATATTGTTTAGAGATACAGCGCGGATACAGGCAGCTTCGGCACACCGAGTCGGCGCCGGCCAGCGATCCCCGTACACTCGCACCATCCTACACATGAGGAACAATTTACAATTTTTACCGAAGCCAAATTTACCTATGATCCTGCGCGTCCTTGGAGAGCGGGTGGAAACCGGAGCGCCCGGAGAAATCCCACGCGGTCATGGGGTGAACGTGCAAACTCCGTACAGACAGCACCCCTAGTCAGGAACTATGTGTCTCTGTAAGGCAGCAACTCTACCTCTGCGCCACTGTGCTGCCCTGGTGATTTGGGTTTGACCGTAACATCCGCCTCTTCTCCCCACAGGTGTGGCCACCTACACCGACAAACTCTTCAAGTTGCGCAATGGCCGGTGGGAAGACATCTTGAGTGATGACATCAACGTCAACAGACAAGTGGCCAATCATTTCGCTGGGCGGTCCGTGGCATGTGTGGATCGGAAGGTAAAGGGAAAGTCACAGCCTTGTGTCTGATTACGCCCTATCCTCCCAGGATTCGCTTCGTTTGTGTCTCATTTGTTTAATTTAGTTTATTGTCACGTGTACCGATGTATAGCAAACAGCTTTTTGTGTAAGAAAGGATTGCAGATGCTGGTTTAAATCGAAGGTAGACACAAAATGCTGGAGTAACTCAGCGGGACTGGCAGCATCTCTGGAGAGAAGGAATGGGTGACGTTTCGGGTCGAGACCTTTCTTCAGCTTTTTGTTGTGTGCTATCCAGTCAGCGGAAAGACCAAACATAATTACAGTCAAGCCGTCCACAGTGTACAGACACGGGCTAAATGAATAATGTATAGTGCTAGATAAAGTCCAGTAAAGTCCGATTAAAGATAGTCCCAGGATCTCCAACGAGGTAGATGGGAGGTCAGGACCGCTCTCTAGTTGGTGATAGGATGGTTCCGTTGCCTGATAACAGCTGGGAAGAAACTGTCCCTGAATCTGGAGGAGTGCGCTTTCACACTTCTGTACCTCTTGCCTAATGAGAGAAGAGGGAGTGAGACTGGTCCTCGATGATGCTGGTGGCCATTCCAAGGCAGCGTGAGGTGTAGATGGGGTCGATGGGAGGGAGGGGAGTATAAGATGAAGTTACTTAAAATGAGAGCATCCAATGTTCATAACGCTGGGTTGTAAGCAGCCGAAGCAAAATGTCAGGTGGAATCTGAGGTACTGTTCCTCCCATTTGCCTTGAGCATAGTTCTGCCATTTGACACCTCACTAAAGTAGCCTCTGGTGACGAAATCTTCAATGCAGTATGACAAAGTACAGAGGCTCTTCAATATCTTTTCTCAACATTAATTCTTAAATGGACAGTGGGGATATTTGGAGCATTAAGTGCTCCCATTGGATTTTGCAGCTCCTTTTAAAAGCTGTTAATGTGGTGATTAACATCCTGGTTCACACTGTTATTGTAATGGCAGAGTGTTTCATTATGATGCAAATTGATAATGCCCTTGTAATTAGTATTAATGAAAATATAAAGAGATACTCCTTATCACAATCCTAATGCAGTGCAAATCTAATGGAATAAGATGCGATATAGAATCTAGCCCAGTGAATGTGGTTAGAGAATGCCCTGGCAGCTGCTGTCCATCACACAGACCAGAGCTGACCATCGACCCCATCTACACCTCGCGCGGGGCCTTGGTAAAGCAGCCGTCATGATCAGGGCGGCACGGTGGCACAGCGGCAGAGTTGCTGCCCTACAGCGGCAGAGACCCGGGTTGGATCCTGCCAATGGCTGCTTTCTGTACAGAGTTTCTACGTTCTCCCTGTGACCTTGTGGGCTTTCTCCGGGTGCTCCAGTCTCCTCCCACATCCCAAAGATCAAGTTCAAGTTCAAGTGAGTTTATTGTCGTGTGTCCCTGTATAGGACAATGAAATTCTTGCTTTGCTTCAGCACACAGAACAAAAAAAATAGTAGGCATTTACTACAAAACAGATCAGTGTGTCCATATACCATGATATAAATATATACACACATGAATAAATAAATTGGTAAAGTGCAAATAACAGAAAGTGGTTATTAATAATCAGAGTTTTGTCCGAGCCATAAAATATATGCAACAAGAACTGTGCCAAAACGGTTCCGACATTCTCAGCGGCTGTAATTACTGTTGTATTTAGTTTTCACAAAAAGTATTATCATACCGAGCACCCTTGCTATTCATGTGGCCCTCTAGGATGATTCCCCCTTCCCTTGTTTGAGGGGTGTGTCCCCAGCAGAATCTGCCCCTCAATGTCCAGCAGCAGAAGGACCCCTAGACTGTGATCCTCCCCACAAAGCCTTGGCGTTGGCTGCACTGAGCTACAGTGTGTCCCTCAACACGTACTCCTGCATTCTGCAGCGGGCCAGTCGGCAACATTCCCCTCCCAGATGGACGTCTTGATCTGCCGGGTGGCCAATAGGTTTCCGTGCAGAACAAAGAGCGTCTCTCGCCGAGTTGATGGTCTTCCAGCGGGGCTTGATGTCCGTCACACTTGGACAGGCACACGGATGGGAGAGGGTTTAGAGGCGTATACAATACGAGACGATACGATAGAACTTTATTTATCCCACGAGGGAGATTGATCGGCCACCAGTCAGAGGATCATGGCTGACCATCCAACTCAGGTATCCCAGCCAACATCCTCCTTCTCTCCAATACCCCCTGATCCCTTTAGCCACAAGGGCCACATCTAACTCCCCTCTTAAAAATAGCCAATGAACTGGCCTCCACTACCTTCTGTGGCAGAGGATTGTTCAGGGCCAATATTGGGTGGCATAAACACAGAAACGCACGAAACATGAAATGTAAAGTGACGAGTGGCAAGGATTGGGGATGTGCAAAAAGATTTCAGCGGGCTGTAAATACATTAATTAGTGGGGGAGGGGGGGGGAGGGGCTATTCAGTGGCCCTCGATTCCCCCTTCCCTACCCCACGACAGAATGGGGAAGGACCCTAGACTGTGATCCTCCCCACAAAGCCTTGGCGTTGGCTGCACTGAGTTGTACAGTTTGATTTCCACAGGGAAGAAGGATCTCCTGTGGCGTTCTGTGCTGCATCTTGGTGGAACCAGTCTGTTGCTAAAGGTACTCCTCAGCTTGACCAGTGTGTCATGGAGGGGGTGAGCTGTATTGTCCAAGATGCAGTTTGAGGAGCATCCTCCCCTCCAATACCCCCTCCCATTAATCCGTCCATCCTCCCCCCCCCCCCCCCCCCGCCCCCCCCAGGATGGAGCCGGCCTTCCTGACGAGTTTGACATGGGCCATATGCTGGTCCCAGCTGAGATGGGGAACGTTGTCCGGCGTGGATGCGTCGGGCTGAAGAGCATGTTTCCGTGCCGCCGTGTGACTCAACCCAGAACAAGCGTTCCAAGTGGGAAAGCTTAGACATTAAAAAGGAGATTGGTTGACACCAGCCCTTCATTTTGCGGTGCGCGGTCCAACAATCCTGGGAATAATCCTGCGTTCTCGTGGAGATAAAGGCAGCCAGAATCATCGATCATCTCGCCTGTCAGCATAAAAATGGAATTGATGCACAAGACTGCTCGAAAAATGATAATAAATAACCATGTGGTGGGTAACAGATGGAGATGTGCCTGTGTCTGCAATCATTCTTTGTACGGAGACAGGATGCTTTGCACAAATTGGCTAACCTTCAGGCGAGGAGTTTTGGCGTAGTGGTACCGTGCCTTGAAAATGAATTGTGGGCGATTAAAGGGCCTGTCCCACTTGGGCGACCTAATCCTCGAGTTCTGGCGAGTTTGCCCTCGACTCATACTCGCAGCATGGTCGACACGAGGTCGTAGGAGGTCTTTGTAACTCTCCTTCATGCTCGAGAGTGGTCTCCACGTACTCGAGGCCTCAGCTGGGTCGCGGCGTTTTTTTCAATATGTTAAAAAATGCCAGCGAGAAAAAAAAGTTCACAATGGAAAAAATCAATGCTTTTTATACTCGTAGGTTTAGTCGTAGTTGGTCGACATGTTAGTCGTAGGTAATCGAGTATAGTCGAAGGTAGTCGTAGATAGTCTTCATCATAGTCAAAGGGAGGTCGAAGGTAGATCGAAGGAGGTCGGCTTCACTCTCCACTACTCGGTGTCCAATTTTCCCGAAGTTAGTCGTAGATAGTCGAAGTTGGTCTTCAACATAGTTGAAGGAGGTCTTCAACATATAATTTTTTTCAAACTCTTCTAAACTCACCAATTAGGTTGCCCAAGGAGGCCAGCCCCTTAACAGCGCCTGGCGTCTCTGTGTGGCGTAGAGCAGGCACTTCTGCCCGCTCGAGGCCCACTTAACGTACCACTATCAGGAGCATTTGATGCCGCTGGAGTTTAGAAGGATGACGGGACACCTCATCGAAACTTACCGAACAGTGAAAGGCCTGCAGAGAGCGGACGTGGAGAGGATGTTTCCATTCTTTGTGGACGCAGCCCAGACCATCAGGCAAACCAACCTCCCTTCCATTGACTCCATTTATACCTCGCGCTGCCCGGCAAGGCCACCAGCATAATCAAGGATGAGTCACGCCCTGGCCACTCCCTCTTCTCCCCTCTCCCATCGGGCAAAAGGTTTAGAAATGTGAATACGTACACCTCCAGATTCAGTTGTTTAAGAAAGAACTGCAGATGCTGGAAAAATCGAAGGGAGACAAAAATGCTGGAGAAACTCAGCGGGTGAGGCAGCATCTATGGAGCGAAGGAATTGGTGACGTTTCAGGTCGAGACTCTTCTTCAGACGTCTTGAGTCCTGAGTCTGAAGAAGGGTCTCGACCCAAAACGTCACCTATTCCTTCGCCCCATAGATGCTGCCTCACCTGCTGAGTTTCTCCAGCATTTTTGTCCACCTCCAGAT
Organism: Leucoraja erinaceus; assembly: GCF_028641065.1. Classification (NCBI taxonomy): domain Eukaryota; kingdom Metazoa; phylum Chordata; class Chondrichthyes; order Rajiformes; family Rajidae; genus Leucoraja; species Leucoraja erinaceus. The sequence goes on along the minus strand of NC_073391.1, from coordinate 33,596,169 downwards.
TCAGGGGAAGTTTTATCCCATATGTTATCAGGCAACTGAAGCATCCTACCACAACCGGAGAGCGGTCCTGGAGTACTATCTACCTCATTGAAGACCCTCGGACTATATTTGTTCAGACTTTACTGGACTGTATCTTACACTAAATGTTATTCATATTAATCCTGTAATCATGAATCTGGAAACTGTGGACGGCTCGATTGTGATCGCGTATCGCCCTTCTGCTGTCTGGTTAACACACAACAAATGCTTTTCACCGTACCTCGGTACACGTGACAATAAACGGATCAATAAACAATTAACACTAGTGAGAGTGTCTAGGACCAGAGGGCACAGCCTCAGAATGAAAGGATGCACCTATAGACAGGAGATGAAGACGGCATAGGGGCGCAGCGGTAGCGTTGTCGCTTCACGGCGCCAGAGACCCAGGTTCCATCCTGAATACAGGTGCTGTCTGTATAGAGTTTGCACGTTCTCTTTGTGACCTGTGTGGATTTTTTCCGGATGCTCCGGTTTCCTCCGGATGCTCCGGTTTCCTCCTACACTCCAAAGATGTCCAGGTTTATAGGCCAATTGGCTTGGTAACATTGAAAATTGTCCTGAGTGTGTGTAGGATAGTGTTAGTGTGCGGGGATCGCTGGTTGGCGTGGGCTGGGTGGGCAGAAGCGCCTCTTTCTATGCTGTATCTCTAAACTAAACTGAACTGAAAAGGAGGAAATTGGAGGACGGTGAATCTGGAATTCATTGCCACAGACGGCGGTGGAGGCCAAGTCATTGGGTATTTGTAAGGCGGAGATTGACAGATTCTTGATTAGTTATGCCCCTATCCCACTTAGGAAACCTGAACGGAAATCTCTGGAGACTTTGCGCCCCACCCAAGGTTTCCGTGCAGTTCCCGGAGGTTGCAGGTGGTTGCCGGAGGTTGCAGGTAGTGGAAGCAGGTAGGGAGACTGACAAAAACCTCCGGGAACCGCACGGAAACCCTGGGTGGGGCGCAAAGTCTCCAGAGGTTTCCGTTCAGGTTTCCTAAGTGGGACAGGGGCATAAGGGTGTCAATGTTATGGGGGAGACGGCAGGAGAATGGGGTTGAGAGGGACAGATAGATCAGCCATGATTGACTCTGTGACCCTGGACTCCGTGCTTCTCCTCGTCCCATTGACCGGGTCAGGCAGCCTCTTCCTCCGCTCTGCCCACTCACCTGTGCTTCCTTCTCCGTCTCTCTCCCGCTCTCTCAGGGCTCTGGGAAGTATTCCGTCTACGTGGCCAACTACGCGAGCGGGAACATCGGCCCTCACGCGCTCATCGAGATGGATGAGGAGAGCAGCAACGTATCGATGGGCATCATCGCCCTCTCCAACGTGGCGGCAGAGGCCGGAGTCAACAAGTACACAGGTAAGATGCCTCACTGTGGACGGCCGGCCTCGCGTGTAGACGAACAACGGTTTCAATGAGCATGGCATTCCTTTAAAGTTGAGTCATGGTGCTGTAAGCTACGAAACAGGCCCTTCGGCCCAGCTTGTCCACGCAGATCAGATTGTTTAATTTAGTTTCGAGAATCAGCGTGGGAACAGATCCGCCGGTCCACGCCGGCCGCCGATCATCTGTTCACTAGTTCAGATTCTCAGATTCAGACAATTTTAGTTCACTACAGAGACAACGAAATGCATCACTAGTACTGCCCTACAAGCTTGGGGCAATAAGTGAGTTTGGTATTCCGAAAAACGCAAGGAATCATGGGATTTGTCAATGGTCACAAGCGAAAAACACTCTCTGTAGCCAGGAGCTAACTGGGGTCTCGGCAATCGCTGCCGAACTGCCACTGGACCATCCCTGTCCCCTCCCGAGTGCACCCCCCCCCCCCCGCTGTCCATCCGGGGGCACCAGCGTTTACTGTTGGCTGTGGGCCTGGGCCGTCATTCCCGTAAATCCAGGCAGGGCTGGTAGATGAACCCGGCGAGACGGGCAGAGTTGAGCTGGATGTAGCGCTGCTTCCCGCGCTGGTTGTGGGATTGGGGGTGCCGTTCCGTCTGACTCCTGACGTCTCTGGCTGCCACCGTACGGGGGGGGGGGGGGGGGGGGGGGCACTCAGGAGGGGACGGGGATGGTCCAGAGGGTTTTTCGGCAGCAATTGTGGTGCCGAAGACCCGAGTTTGGCCCTGGCTGCAGATGTCCATGCCAGGTCTGTGTCCATGCTGTGGCCTTAAATCTCTCCCCTCTCGCCCTAACCCAATCCCCTCTACACTGCGTAACAGACTGTAGGCATTCACATTACCCACGCCCCTCATGGACCATGTAATGGCACAGCGCAGGAGCACTCCAAACATGAGCAGCTTTGTAGGTCAGTGTTCAAGAAGGAACTGCAGATGCTGGAAGATCGAAGGTACACAACATTGCTGGAGAAACTCAGCGGGTGCAGCATAGATAGATAGATGCTGCCCATAGATGCTGCTGCACCCGCTGAGTTTCTCCAGCAATTTTGTGTAGCTTTGTAGGTCAATTGGTTTCTGTAAATTGCAAATTGTCCCTAGTGTGTAGGATACTGCTAGTGTACGGGGTGATCGCAGGTCGGCGCGGGCTCGGTGGGTCAAAGGGCCTGTTTCTGCGTGGTATCCGCAACATCTAAAGCTTCTTTTCCCCATTTATCAAGCTTCTGGTAAAGTCTCTGAAGCCTAAACGTCCATAGTGAAGCGCTACTGAGCACAGGCCCTGGGCTGGAGCCCACTGTGGGGGGGGGGGAGAGGGGTGAAGGGGGAACATCTTGCCCTGTTGTGGTGATCTCAGTTCACAGCCCACCGCAACGTCCACGGCTTGGTAACTTGGCAGGAGTTCACTCCTCCTCCTCCTCCTCCGCACAGCCGGATGGAGAGCTGGGCCATAATTAAAAAGCAATTACTGCACCAAGTGATTTATAAACCAAGCGCACAACACACTTGGTTTACCCCGTCCGTGTCTGCCGATCTCTGCACGCAGCCCAGACCATCAGGGAAACCAACCTCCCTTCCATCGACTCCATCTACACCTCACGCTGCCTCGGCAACGCCACCAGCATCATCAAGGACCAGTCTCACCCCGGTCGCTCCCTCTTCTCCCCTCTCCCATCAGGCACGAGGTACAGAAGATACAAAACGCACACCTCCAGATTCAGGGACAGTTTATTCCCCAACTGAACCATCCTACCACCAACTAGAGCGGTCCTGACCTCCCATCTACTTCTTTGGAGACCCTCAGACCATCTTCAGTCGGACATTTACTGGACTTTACCTTGCACTAAACGTTATTCTCTTTATCCTATATTTCTACACTGTGGACTTGACTGTAATCATGTACAGTCTCTCTGCTAACTGGTTAACACGCAACAAAAAGCTTTTCACTGTACCTCAGGACACATGTCAATAAACTAACAAGCTACAGTGCCCGAACATATTTACCTTCCCCGTGGGTATTGAGTGTGGAGCAGACTATCCTCAAGAGTTGAGGTACTACCACGCCACTCCCGAATACAACGCAAAGTGCTACAGTAACTCAACGGGTCAGACAGCATCTCTGGAGGACGTGGATAGGTGATGTTTGGGGGTCAGGCATAGCTCCAAGGTTGAGGGGAGACCTGATTGAAGTATAAAAAAGTTATCAGAGGCCTAGATAGACGGTCAGGACCTATTTTTCCCTGGATGAAATAGGCAAAGATTAGAGAACGGAGCTTTAAAGCCCGGTCCCACTGTACGAGTTCATTCAAGAGTTCTCCTGAGTTTGCCCTGATTCAAGAGTTCAATCCTGAGTTTGCCCTGATTTGAAAATCTTCACGTGTCTTCCCGAGTTTACCGTGTTTCCCGAATACCTGCCGTTAGCGTTACAAGCCGCTAAGAGACGTCCCCGAGCTCCGACGTACCCGCTACGTACATTCTACGTGCTTACCAAGAGTTTGATTTTTTTTTTTAAACTCGGCAGAGCTCGTGCCGTGGGACAGGGTTTTTAAGGTGAGAGGGGCAAAGTTTAAAGGAGATGTGTCATAGAAGTCAAACAGCGTGGAAACAGGCCCTTCGGCTCAACCCGAACATGTCCCATCTTCACTTGTCCCACCTGCCCGCATTTGGCCCACATCCCTTTAAACCTATCCTATCCATATATCTGTCTAAATGTGTCTTAAACGTTGCGATAGTACCTGCCTCAACTACCTCCTCAATCAGCTTGTTTCATACACAATGTAAAAACGTTGCCCCTCGGGTTCCTAATAAATCTCATCTCCCTCTAAACCTCGGGGTGGCACAGCGGTAGAGTTGCTGCCTGACAGCACCAGAGACCTGTGTTCCATCCAGACTACGGGTGCTGTCCATACGGAGTTTGTACGTTCTCCCTGTGACTCACGTGGGTTTTCTCCGGGTGCTCCGGTTTCCTCCCACACTCTAAAGACGTGCAGGTTTGCAGGTTAATTAGCTTTGGTGAAATTGTAAAATGTTCCGAGTGTGTAGGATAGTGCTAGTGTACGGGGTGATCGCTGGTCGGCACGGACCCGGTGGGCCGAAGGGCCTGTTTCCAGGCTGCATCTGTAGGCTAATTAAATGAGCACACGCGGACAGCAGCAGCAGCAGCAGCAGCAGATTAGTCAGCCGGATCCGGCTGGGGACATGGCCCCATATCTTTAACCCCCCCCCCCCCCGGGTCCACATTCACTCCACCCTGCTGCTGACTGTTCCAGCCGTTACAGGCATGTCCCACTCGGTAGAAGCTCACAAAGACAACTGTTTACCAGCCTTTTGATTTTTCTACAACAGCTAATGTGGAGCTTGCTTCTCAAGGCCACAGTCACTGTCAATGCTCCTGTTGTCAGCAAAATAAATTGCCTGGAACCCAAGGCCGTCTCTCTCTCTCTCTCTCTCTCTCCACCCCTCTCTCTTTCCCTCTCCATCTCTCTCTTGTTCTTTTTTTCTCTCTCCCTCTCTTTCTCTTTCTCTTTCTCAACCTTCCATTCTCTTCTTCTGCTCTCCCTCGCTTTCTCTCTCTCTCTCCCCCTCTCTCCCCCCCTCTCTCTCTCCTCTCCCTCTCTCTCTCTCTCTTTCTCTATCTCTCCCTCTCTCTCTCTCTCTCCTTTCTCTATCTCTCTTTCCTCTCTCTCTCTCTCTCCCTTTCTCTCTCTCTCTCTTCCTCTCTCTCTCTCTCTCTCCCTTTTCTCTCTCTCTCTCTCTCTCTCCTCTCTCTCTCTCTCTCTCCCCTCTCTCTCTCTCTCTCTCCCCCCCTCTTACCCCTCCCTCTCCTCCCCCCTCCCCCCTCTCTCTCCCTCTCTCCCTCATCGTGATAGTACCTGCCTCAAATACCTCCACCGGAACCCGGTTCCAAACCAGGCTTGCCAACTTTCTCATTCCCAAATAAGAGACAAAAGGTGAAAATAAGGGACAAATTCCCGATGGTAATGTGTTGCCGTGGCTGGGTGAATGATGAATTGGCCCGTGTGTTGGACTGCACACAAAGCCCAGCCGGCAGGCCAGCTGAGGAGCTTTGGCCCATGCGCCCGGCTTTGCGTGCAACGTCGCGCGGCCCGGGCCAAAACCCCTCAGCTGGCCCACCGGCCGGGCTTTGTGTTATGCTGCACGCACAGTCCAGCGCCCCATCCAACTCACGAACCGATGATCGGCCACGAGAAGGAGGGGCGGTGTCGGCGGTAAGCGAAGTCCGAAGATCGGACAGCTGGCCGGGCTGCCGACCGACGGGGCCACGGGCGAGGTGCTGCTGCTGCACTCCATGGGCTGCACGACGTCGGGACGGGTGAGGCTGGGCCGGGCGCGGCTCTCCGACCCGACAGTCCCCTCGACCCGAGTAGTAGCAGTCAAGTACGGGACAAGGGCAGTCCCAGATGGGACAAACCAACTTAGCCCAATATACGGGGTGTTCCAGCTAATATGGGACAGTTGGCAACCCTATTCCAAACACCCACCCCTGGTGTAAAAAAGATTCTCCCTCAGGTTCCTATTAAATCTTTTTTCCTCTCATCTTAATATTCTCCTGAACTATGGCAGTCATGGACTCACGGAGCTATACAGCATGGAAACAGGCCCTTCAGCCCACCTTGTCCATGCTGACCTACTGTGACATCCTGTGTTAGTCCCATTTGTCTACTATAGGCCCATATCCCTTTAACTCTTCCTATCGATATATCTGTCATAAAAGTCATAATTCTATCCGCTTCTATAGCTTCCTCTGGCAACACGTTCCAGATACGAACCACTCGCTGAGTGAAAAGGTTGCCGCTGAGTTCCCTCTTGAATCTCTGCCCTCTCACCATAAGCCTGCGCCCTCTAGTTTTAGAATCCTCTACCCTGGGGAAAAAGTGTGAGCGTTCACTTTACCCGTGTCCCTCACAATCTTGTACACCTCAATAAGGTCGCCCCTCAGCCTCCTACACGCCAAAGGAAAAAATCCCAGCCTCTCCAACCTCTCCCTGTAATTCAAGCCCGCAAGCCCAGGCAACATCCTGGTGAATATTTCCCACATCCTTTCCAGCTTTTAATAGCATCCCTGGCCAATTGTCTGTTGTTGTGATCTCCAGAGGGGGATGCAGCCAGCTTTTGCTATAGACAATTTACTATAAAGCTGAATCGTCTGATCCTGGGCGAAATGGGATTCAGCAAAATAGAAAACACAACAAACTGCAGTTGCAGGAATATTCGGCAAAAAGCCAGAAAGTGCTGGAGTAACTCAGCGGGTCAGGCAGAGCATCTCTGGTGAACATGGATAGGTGATGTTTTGGGTTGGGACCCTTCTTCAGACGGGTTGTGGGGGGGGGGGGTGGGGGGGGTGTGGGGGGGGGGGGGGGGGGGGGTGGGGGTGAGAAAGCTAGAAGAGAGGTGGGGACAGGACAGAACCTGGCACGTGATCCATGGTATGTGCCGGCATGAATCGCAGATGCACCCATTCCTTTTCTCCAAAGATGCTGCCTGACCTGCTGAGTTACTCCAGCTTATGGCGTCTATCTAAGTGATAGGTGGATACAAGTGCGGGAGGCTAAGTCCACTGGTCAATGGGTGGGACAAAGTCTGGAGATAATGAGAAGTCAAACGGCTGTGAGATAAGGAGAGAAGAGACTTGAAATGTGAGGCCGGAGGAAAGGATGTAGGTGGAAGGGGATGGGGAGGAGGAAAGGGGGGGGGGGGGGGGGGGGGGTTGCGAGATAGTGGGGGGAATGGGGGTGCTTCAGGTGGGGCACAGGTGGGGCACAGGCAAGAAAAAAACAGGTGGAATGAGAGTTGTTGGTTAGAGATGCAGCTCAGAAACAGGCCCTTCGGCCCACCAAATCAGTGCCAACCATCGATCACCCCGTACGCTAGCACTATCCCACACACTAGACACAATTTACAATTTTACCGAAGCCAATTACCCTACAAACCTGCATGTCTTTGGAGTGTGAGAGGAAACTGGAGCACCCGGAGAAAACCCACGCGGGTCACGGGGAGAACGTGCAGACTCCGTACAGACAGCACCCGTAGTTAGGATCGAACCCGGGTATTTGGCGCTGTGAGGCAGCGACTATACCGCTGCGCCACTGAGCCAGCGGACATTAGTTACCTAAACTTGGAGACTGCAATGTTCATACCGTTGGGTTGTCAGCTGTCCACGCACAATATGAGGCATGAGCAACATAGGCCTATTTTATATTTTGGAAGGAGCAGTTCTTATTGATTAGGTAAAGCAGCCATCACACTGATTCTGGAGTGATACCAGCATCCATCTGGGGAACAACATTGACAAATCTTCAGTGGCAGATAACTGGCTGTGAATCACTTGTGGGAACACCCTGTAGCTGTGGGAGGTGTTGGATAAATCAAGCTCCTTCCATAACAAACATATCATTAGAGTCATACAACACAGAAACAGGCCCTTTGGCCCACCACGTTCAGGCTGACCTGTATGCGCATCTACACTAATCTCATTTGCCCACATTAGGACTGTATCCTTTAGTTTTTCTTTAGTTTAGAGATATAGCGCGGAAACAGGCCCTTCGGCCCACCTTGTCCGTGCCGACCAGCGATCACCGCGTACATTAGCACTATCCCACACACTGTGCCTTCACCATCACTGGGCCAGAATCCTGGACCTTCCTCCATTATGGATTTACCCAGAGCTCAGAGACTGGACTGGCTCAAGAAGAAACCTCCCCAACACCATCTCAAGGGCCATTAGGGACCATAACACTCCCCTCTCCCCCCCCCCCCCCCCACCCATTTACCTCCCTTTCCCACAATTTTACCACCCTCTCCCATTCCCATAGGGACGTGTACATATTTCTCCCCTTCCCCACCCCCTCCACTTCCACCCACATTCCCTCCTCTGGCTTCACAATTCTTCTCTCACACCTTTTGTCTTTTTGTCTCTGCCCTTTGTCCAACTACCTGCCTATCAGCCTCCACCCCGCCCTGCCTGTATCCACCTATCAGCCTCCAGGCGATCTCCCACCTCTCTGCTCCAAATGTCAAACCTCCCCCATACCACACTCTGAAGAAGGGTCCTGAGCTGAGAGGTCACCTGTCCGTGTTCTTCAGAGATGCTGCTTGACTGGCTGAGTGACTCCTGCGTTTTGTGTCTTTTACGGGAAATTAGCGGCCGTCTCATCCCGGTGAAGCTCCATATCCTTGAACGTATAAACGAAAACTTGGTGGCACTGTGGCGCAGTTTTAGATTTGCTGCCTCACAGCACCAGAGGCCCAGGTTCGATCCTGACTACGGATACAATACAATACAAATTTATTATCATTTGAGCCCCAGTGAGACTCAAACGAAATGTTGTTTCCACAGCCATACAAACAAAGACACTGTCTTACAGACATACACATAATTAAATTCACACAAACATCCATCACAGTGAAGCCACTGTGATGGAAGGCAAGTCTTTTCTCTCCCCTGTTCTCCGTGTCTCTCCCGATGTCCAAGCCCCAGGCGGGCGATGATGAGTCCCACGGCCATTTTAGGCCGCGCGGGGCGATTTACGGCCCCGCTCCCGGTCTGAAAGTCCAAGGTTGGAACCCCCACGGGCGATGGTGAGTCCCACGGCCATGAAGCCGTGCCGGGTGATGTACTGTCCCGGTCCGGGTTGTTCCAACCCCGTGACACCGGCTGGAGAAGTCGCGTTGCGGGAGCTCCGGGAAGCGGTCTCTCTCTCTCCTCCCAGACCCGCGAGCTCCCGATGTCAAAGTCCACCGGACCTGCGACTGCGTTGCTGGAGCCTCCGAGCCCCAGGAGTCGAGTCGCAGCAGCGAGTCACCACCGCTCCCCACGCTCCGAGGCCGGCCAGCCCCGACGATGGTGAGTCCGCAGATCCGCAGCTCCGCAGCTCCACAGTCTCCGGGACTGGAGCCCCCGGGTCGTTCAGGTTGGAGGCTGCTCCACGGTGCTAGGCCCCAACGACAGCCGAGACCCGACAGGGAAAAAGTCGGGTCTCCCGGACAGGGAAGAGATTTAAATAGTTTCCCCCTCCCCCCCCTGCCCCCCACATTTACACATTTAAAAATACTATTAAAAAACACCAAGCACTACATTTAACTAGACAAAAAATAAAAAAAAGACAGACAGGCTGTAGGGGCCGCTGCAACGGGTGAGTCGCGCCGCCAACCAATGCTGTCCGTGTGGAGTTTGTACGATCTATCCGTCACCGGCGTGGGTTTCCTCTGGTTTCTTAGCACACTCCAAAGACGCTTAGGTTCATTGGCTTCGGTAAATTTGTAAATTGATTTTTTTAATATAATATTTTTTTGAAATATTAAAAAAAAATAAAAAATTGTAAATTGTCCCTAGTGTGTAGGATAGTGCTCGTGTGCGGGGGTCGCTGGTCGGCGCGGACTTGGAGGGCCGAAGGGCCTGTTTCTGCGCTGTATCTCTACACTAAGCTGAACTTAACTCCTCTTTAACCCCGAGCCCAAACCAATAAAGATGCTCCTTCTTGATGGTATCGAGGGATGGACTATTAACTGCTGGCCTCGCCTGCCAATCCCTACATCCTTGGGCAGATTTGGCAAATTAAAAAAATCAAACAATATTTCACTTTAATGTTAGCTGCGTTATCATGTTCAGATGCTCACTCTGCTGTGGGATCAATAATTGTCATTTCTCGAGAGCAAATCCCTGGAGGGTCTGGCGGCATCTGTAGAGGCAGAGGGAACGTGTCTCTAGTGGAGATGTGGTGTCTTGACCCAAATCATTGACCGTCCCATCTGTCTCCATGGCTGCTGCCTGACCCGCTGAGTTCCTCCGGCAGTTTCTCTGTTGCTCCAGCTTCCAGCAGCTGCTGCCTCTCGCGTCTTTGAGTCAAATTTGCTGTGTTGATGCCCCTGTGGGTTGCCACGGTAACACCGGGAGGAGAAGGCAAGATGAAGGAAGTGATTCAAAGTCTCTTGCAAACCCTGATGATGATAAGTCATGGAGAGAGTCATAGAGTCACGCAGCGTGGAAACAGGCCCTTTGGCCCAACTTGCCCATGCTGACCAACAGGCCCCATCTACACTAGGCCCACTTGCCAGTGTTTGCCCCACATCCCTCTAAACCTGTCCTATCCATGTACCTGTACAAATGTTTTTAAAGGTTGTGGTAATATCTACAAAAAAGTTGTGACGTGTAGCTCTATCTATCTATCTATCTATCTACCTATCTCTATCTATCTATCTATCTATCTATCTATCTATCTATCTATCTATCTATCTATCTATCTATCTATCTATCTATCATCATACAACTGTTAAATCATAAAATTGTCCTACACATAAATAAAATCATGTACAGTTTTTCTGCTGACTGATTAGCACGCAACAAAAGCTTTTAACTGTACTTCAGTACATGTGACAATAAACTAAACTCAACTATATAGTGCCAGTCCCACACTTTTACCAGCATAATCAAGGACGAGTCCCTCCCTTTGACTCCATCTACACTTCACGCAGGTTCGGCAAGGCCACCAGCATAATCAAACACCAGTCTCACCCCGCTCACTCCCTCTTCTCCCCTCTCCCATCAGGCAAGAGGTACAGAAGTGTGAAAACGCACACCTCCAGATTCTGGGACCGTTTTTTTCCCAGCTGATACCAGACAAATGAACCAACTAGGGAGCAGTCCTGACCTCCCATCTACCTCATTTGACACCCCTGGACTATCTTAATTTGAATGTATTGGACTTTATCTTGCGCTAAATGTTCTACTCTGGATCCTGTATCTGTACCCTGTGGACAACTTGATTGCAATCATGTGTAGACTTTCTACTGACTTGATAACACGCAACAGAAGCTTTTCATGGTGCCTCGGTACACGTGACAATAAACTAAACTAACTAACTAACCAACTGCGCTGGAGACTTTAATCAATGCACACTGATTTATGGAGAGCCGTTGTAGTCAGCTTCCAGAGCCAGAGTGTCGGAACAATGTTACTCTTTCCTATCCATCAGCAATTCCTCTTCTTCTCATCTTCAAAGTCAGGAAAAAACCCACCAAGGACAGCCATGCCATATTCCCTCTTTGCCTCATTACTTTGACCCGCAGAAGGCAATGACTACAATAATCACTCCTGGTTTCTCTGGCGCGGGTTCAAAGCTAGCGCAGTCTCTGGCTGAACACAGTGGCGCAGTGAAAGAGTCGCTGCCTCACAGCGCCGGAGACACGGGTTCAATCCTGACTGTTGGTGTGTCTGTACGTTCTCCCTATGACCCCGTGGGTTACCTTTGGGTGCTCCGGTTCCCTCCCACAACTTGATTCCTTATAGAGCCGGAGGATGAGGGGTAATCTTATAGAGGTGTACAAAATCATCAGAGGAGTAGATCGGGTAAACGCTCAGTCTTTGGCCCAGAGTAGGGGAATCGAGAACCAAAGGACATAGGTTTAAGGTGAAGGGGGGAAAGATTTAATGGGAACCTGAGGGGTAACATTTTTACACAAAGTGTGGTGGGTGGATGAACAAGCTGCCGGAGGAGGTGGTTGAGGCAGGTACTATACTAATGTTTAGGAGACATTTAGGCAGGTACATGGATAGGGTAGGTTTAAGGAATATGGACCATAAGCAGACAAGTGGGACTAGTGTAGACTAGACTAAGTGGGGCCCGTTGGGTCCCAGCTTCACACGGGAGGGCTGGTCCCCCAACGCAATGTTCCACCTCTCCACCAATTCCAATATACACACACACACACACACACACACACACACCACACACACACACTCACGTACACACACACACACACTCACGTACACTCACATACACTCACACACATACACACACCTTCCACCACACACACATACACTCACACATACACTCACACACACACACATTCACACACATACACTCACACACACACACACATATACACTCACACACGCACACACACATATTCACACACATATACTCACACACACATACACTCACACACACTCACACTAACACACACACATATACACTCACACATACTCACATACACACACACACACACACACACACACACACACACACATACACACACACATACACACACACACACACACACAGACACACACACAGACACACACACACACTCCCACACACACACACACACAGACACACACACATACACACACACACACACACACACACACACACACACACACACACACACACACACACACACACACACACACACACACACACACACACACACACACACACACACACACACACACACACATACACATACACACACACACACACACACACACACACACACACATGACAGTAAATGTTCTTGAATCTACACACACGGCTGACCGCAGCCTCTCCACTGTGGGGCTTCCACAGTCAGCGGCACTTCCGCAATCAGTGTGACCTCTTCACCTACCAGAAATTACGCAATCTGCGCGACCTCACACAGTGACTGACTCACCCCCAGGCATCCCGGGTTTTATAGTCCTACCCCCCCACCACCACCCCCCCCCCCCCCCTGGAAGGGGCGTTACCTTAATCACACAGGCGATACACCATCAGCTCAAATCAAGGTTTTTTAAACACTCATAAATTTTTATTTTTTATCGATGGGAAAAATCCTCAGGGCTGGCTCAATGGAGGAGGACTGTGAGTAAGATGACCAAAAATCACAGCTATACAGGGTAGTGTTTTTTTCTAAAATCAATATACAGCGCAGACAGGAAGTAGTCAAGATGAGTCTTTTAATTATATAGATGGGGAATGTTGGTCAGCATGGGCAAGGTGGGCCAAAGGGCCTGTTTCCATACTGTATGTCTCTATGACTCTAAAGACGTGCGGGTTTGTTGGTTAATTGTCCCTAGTTTTTAGGATAGAACTAGTCTATGGGCTTACACAAAAAAGCTGGAGAAACTCAGCGGGTGCAGCAGCATCTATGGAGCGAAGGAATAGGCAACGTTTCGGGTCGAAACCCTTCTTCATAGTATATGGGCTTGATGGCCTGAGCAACAGGGAGTGGCTGAGCAGGTTAGAGCTTAGGTCTGAAGAAGGGTCTCGACCCGAAACGTCACCCATTCCTTCTCTCCATAGATGCTGCCTGTCCTGCGGAGTTATTCCAGCTTTTTGTGTCCATCTTAGGACATTATTCCTTGTCCTATTTTGGCAGACATATGGATAGGAAGGGTTTGTGGGCCAAATGCAGGCAAATGGGATCCACCTAATATGCCAACTTGGTCGGCACGGACAAAGTGGGCTGAAGGGCCAGTTTCCGTGCTGGACGGCTCTGTGACTGAGTATAATTCTAAACACCTCCCTGTCACCCCCGGCAATATGTGAAGCCTCTGCATCATTTCTGCTGACTTTGCTGGGCTTACAGCATCAATTACCTGCTCGTTTTACTACCCTCTGCCAATTATACTTGCTTTACATTTTATATTTGACTGATTTTATGGAACAATAATGGAAAACTAATCATAGGGATAAATGAAAAATGAACTGAATTGGAAGAAGGCGACAATATAAATTGTTTGACCAGTGCCTGCTTATCAAAGCTGTTCAGACCCACTGATACTTATGGCATGTAGCAAGGAGGGACCCTTGTGTATTCATAGGACGTAGAACAGAGAACATAGAACAGAGAACATACAACACAGAACATACAACACAGAACATACAACAGAGAACATACAACACAGAACATACAACACAGAACATGGAACACAAGAACAGGCCCTTTGGCCCACAATGTCTGTGCCGAACATGATGCCAAGACCAACACTTACCTACCTGCACTTAACAGGGTGGCACGGTGGTGCAGCGGTAGAGTTCTTGCCACACAGCACCAATGGTGCTGTCTGTATGGAGTTTGCACGTTCTCCCTGTGGCCCCATGGGTTTTCTCCGGGTGCTCCGGTTTCCTCCCACATTCCAAGGACGTACAGGATTGTAGTTTGATCGGCCTCCGTAAACTGTAAATAGTTCCTAGAGTGTAGGGCACTCCCCAGGGACCCCCTGTAAACACTGACACACTCCACAGGTCTCCCTGTAAACACTGACACACTCGCCGACATACCCTGCCCAAACGAGATGGCTGCAACGCTGCGATATTGATTTATTGACGGAATTTCTGCTGTGCCTCAGTCCGGCTAATCTGATTTTTGCAGCATCATCCGTTTGTGAAATCACACTGAGGGAGAACAAATGTCTTAAAATGCACTCAGGCGACTCAGTGGTGTGAGCCATGGGAGGAGGGAGTGACGACGCAAGGTGTGGGAGGCAGAGGGAACCGGCAGCTTTAGCAGGAAACGCCAAGTAAAGATCAACCCTGCCAGAGGGCGGCAAGGCAGTGCTGCCTGTACGGAGTTTGCATGTACTCCCTGTGACCGCGTGTGTTTCCTCCGGGTGCTCCGGTTTCCTCCCACAATCCAAAGGCTTGCGGTTTTGTCAGTATTTACACGGGGTCCTGGGGGACTGTCAGTATTTTCATGAATTTAGTGATTTTATGACTGTTTGCAGATCAATTTTCCTCCTGGGATAAATAAAGTTCTATCATATCGTATTTACAGGGGGGCCCAAGGAGTCGGTATTTAGAAGTGGTTCTAGGCTTTGTCTCTGTATTGCCTTGCTGGTGCCCTTGTATATAAGGGCCTCTAGATTACAGAGTGCTGGAGTAGCTCAGTGGGTCAGGCAGTATCTCTGGAGAACATGGATAGGCGGCGTTTCAGGTCGGGACCCTCCTTCAAACTGCTCACTTGGCGTGAAGAAGGGGCCCAACCTGAAACGTCACCAATCCATGTTCTTCAGAGTTGCTGCCTGGCCCGCTGAATTACTCCAGCACTCTGTGCCTATCTTTAGTATAAACCTGCAAGTGCAGTTCTTTGCGTAAATATTCTTGCTTTAAGTATATTTTGCCCTGTGGGCGGCCTAATTATAATCAGTAGCGTTGTATAGTCCTTCTGTCAACAGGAGAGCGCGCAACAAAAAAGCTTCGCACTGTACCTTGACACACGTGGCAATTAAAATAAAATAAAGATTTGAGTATAGGAGCAGGGAGGTTCTACTGCAGTTGTACAGGGTCTTGGTGAGGCCACACCTGGAGTATTGCGTACAGTTTTGGTCTCCTAATCTGAGGAAAGACATTCTTGACCTAGAGGGAGTACAGAGAAGGTTCACCAGACTGATTCCTGGGATGTCAGGACTTTCATATGAAGAAAGACTGGATAGACTCGGTTTGTACTCGCTAGAATTTAGAAGATTGAGGGGGGATCTTATAGAAACTTACAACATTCTTAAGGGGTTGGACAGGCTAGATGCAGGAAGATTGTTCCCGATGTTGGGGGAGTCCAGAACAAGGGGTCATAGTTTAAGGATAAGGGGGAAATCTTTTAGGACTGAGATGAGGAAAACTTTTTTCACACAGAGAGTGGTGAATCTCTGGAATTCTCTGCCACAAAAGGTAGTTGAGGCCAGTTCATTGGCTATATTTAAGTGGGAGTTAGATGTGGCCCTTGTGGCCAAAGATCCTATAGCGGAGCTATAGGATCCTCTAGGATCTTTGCTTGTGGCTAATGGGATCAGGGGGTATGGAGAGAAGGCAGGAACAGGATACTGAGTTGGATGATCAGCCATGATCATATTGAATGGCAGTGCAGGCTCGAAGGGCCAAATGGCCTACTGCACCTATTTTCTATGTTTCTATGTTTCTAAATCAAACAAAACTTTTGTAAAGCAGCAGCTGCCGCCAGATGTTCCGGCTCCTCCCTTGTGTGTTAGTCCGTCTCATTGTCTGTGTTTTGTAGATGGGCTTCATGGCCACATCAATACTGTTTGAGGGTTTCTTAACTGGAAAGTGCATCAATTGTAGGTGAAGTGTAGAGTGGGTGGTGCCATTGTGAGTCCCGCTTTGTATTTCTGTGTCTCTTTCTCTGTCTCCTGTCGGCTTGTTGAATTCTCTCTTCGACCAAACGTTCGACGATTCCCAGCAATTCTACTCATTGATTTTCGTGTAATCCTTTTGTTCTTTGTAAATGGTGCTCTTAATGTAGCGCCTGCAGCTCATTAATGTCTCTGCTTACCGAGCCCTGGAGCTGACCAAGACATGGGCAGCACGGTGGCGCTGCGGTAGATTTGCCCGCACGGAGTTTGTATGTCCTCCCTGTGACCGCATGGTCAGCCCATCGTCTTCATACTAGCCATTGTGCCCACCTACACTCATCCAATTAATTTGCGTTAGTATCAAATCATCAGTGTCTGAGCTACAGGGAGAGGTTAAGCAGCTAGGACTTTATTCCCCGCAGCACAGGAGCATGAGGGATGATCTTATAGAAACATAGAAACATAGAAAACAGGTGCATGAGTAGGCCATTCGGCCCTTCGAGCCTACACCGCCATTCAATATGATCATGGCAGATCATCCAACTCAGTATCCTGTACCTGCCTTCTCTCCATACCCCCTGATCCCTTTAGCCACAAGGGCCACATCTAACTCCCTCTTAAATATAACCAATGAACTGGCCTCAACTACCTTTTGTGGCAGAGAATTCCAGAGATTCACCACTCTCTGTGTGAAAAATGTTTTTCTCATCTCGGTCCTAAAAGATTTCCCCTTTATCCTTAAATTGTGACCCGTTGTTCTGGACTTCCCCAACATCGGGGACAATCTTCCTGCATCTGGCCTGTCCATTTTGTAAGTTTCTATAAGATCCCCCCTCAATCATCTAAATTCTAGTGAGTACAAGCCGAGAGGTGTATATTATAGAGGTGTATAAAATCATGATGGGATTAAATGGGGTATATACACACTCTTTTGCCACCCTCTGGCAGGGTTTATCTTTACTTGGTGTTACACAAAGGTTTAATGACCCACTTGGCAATTCTTTCGGCGACTGCTGGCATCATTGACTGATGTATCAGGTCACTGAAAGATTTGCGGCATGCTGCAGCGTAACGCAGCGTGATCCGACGTGACGCAGCAGTGTTTTTTCAAGTGTCGCGACATTTTTTTTGTCGCCGCTGGATATTTTGAAATTTTCAAAATCTTTTGGCGACACTGCTATGACGCCGGCAGTTGCCGAAAAAATCACCATGTGGGACAGGCCCTTAAAGTCTAAGTAAAAGCAATTTCAGTGGATACAATTGCATAGGGGAGGCACAGTGTTGTAATGTTGCTGCCTCACAGAGCCAGAGACCCTGGTTCGACCCTGGTTGTTGTTATGGTTCACGGGGTGCGTACGTTCTCCCCGTGACAGCGCGGACTTTCTCCAGGTGCTTCAGCTTCCTCCCACACGCCAAAGACAAACAGGTTTGTCAGTTAATTGGCTTTGGGAAAAATTGTAAGTTGGCCCTAGAGTGTAGGATAGTGCTTGTATACAGGGTGATCACTGGGCAGTGCAGATAGTGCTAGTGTGCGGGGTGATCACTAGGCAGTGCGGATAGTGCTTGTATACGGGCTGAGCACTCTGCAGTGTGGATAGTGCTAGTGTACAGGGTGATCGCTGGGCAGTGTGGATAGTGCTTGTATACGGGGTGATCACTCGGCAGTGTGGATAGTGCTTGTATACGGGGTGATCACTCGGCAGTGCGGATAGTGCTTGTATACGGGGTGATCACTCGGCAGTGCGGACCAGTGGGCCACAGGGGATGTTTCCGTGCTGTATCTCTAAAGTCTAAAAGTCAAAGATTACAGTACCAACTACAAACCTGCACGTCTTTGGAGTGTGGGAGAAAACTGGGGCACCTAGAGAAAACCCACGCGGTCGTAGTGAGAATGTACAAACTCCGTACAGACAGCACCCATCGTCAGGATTGAACTTGGGACTGCCGCTGTGAGGCAGCAACTCTACCATTACACTACCGTGCCGCCCTGAACTGGCCGCCCAGCCACACTGTGAATAATCTGTGCTTGCGGGCTCAAGTTACAGGGAGAGGTTGGGTAGGCTGGGAGTTTTTAACTTTGTAGCATAGGAGGCTGAGGGGTGACCTTATTGAGGTGTACAAGATCACGAGGGGCACGGAAAAAGTGAACGCTCACAGTCTTTTTCCCAGGGTAGAGGATCCTAAAACTAGAGGGTATGGGCTTAAGGTGAGAGATTTAAAAGTGCTCAGGGGCTACCTTTTCATTCAAAGGCAAGTCTATATGTGGAGTGAGCTGCCAGAAGCGGATACAGCTACAACTTTTTAGGACAGATATATGGATAAGAAGGATTTTGGAGGGATATGGGCCAAATTCAGGCAAATGGGACTAACCCAGTATGCCAACTTGGACGGCATGGGCAAGTTGGGCTGAAGGGTCTGTGTCTGTGCTGTACAGCTGTGTGATTCTGTCTTCATTGACTCGTGCATTGTTCCGTGACCTTCCAGCATTTTATTAGAGTTGCATTTGCATTACCAATCTGTGAAGCATTCACTGAAGCATCAGTACTTACATCCAGGCACTCCAACAACATGATCAAATAGCTTTGACATTTAAGTTATTTTACAATCTATTTTACCTATTTTTATTCCTAAAGTTATAAATTTGACTAAGTATTTAATCTGGAAAGAGTTTCAGAGAAGATTTACGAGGATGTTGCCAGGAATCAAAGGCGTGAGCTGTGGGGAGAGGTCGGGAAGGCCAGGACTTTATTCCTTGGAGTGCAGGAGGTTGAGGGGTGACCTTATAGAGGTGTATAAGATCCGAGGGGAATAGATGGGGTGAATGCACAGTGTCGCTTATCCAGAGTAAAGGGAATCAAGAACCGGAGGGCATAGATTTAAGTTGAGAGGGGAAACATTTTTCTAGGATCCTGAGGGGCAACCTATTCACACAGAGGATGGTGGGTGTATGGAACAAGCTGCCAGAGTCAGTAGTTTGGCCATGCACTATAACAATGTTTAAAAAATATTTGAGCAGGTACATGGACGGGAAAGGGTTGAGAGGGATATGGGCCAAATGCACGCAGGTGGGACTAGTGTAGATGGGGCATCTTGGTTGGCATCTGCCCACGTTTGGTTCATTTCTCTCCAACCCTCTCCTGTCCATGCGCCTGGCCAAGTGTCTTTTAAAGTTTGGTGTAGTACCTGCCTCAACTGCCTCCTCTGGCAGCTCATTCCATGCACCCACCGCCCTCTGTGTGGAAAGGTTGTCCCTCAGGTTCCTATTTAATCTTTCCCCCTGACACCTTAAACCCATGTCATCTGATCCCTTGTCTGTGGTCTTGCAGATTTTTCCCAATGTATTCCCAATGTGTTCAATGGATTCTTGTGTAGGAAGGAACTGCAGGTGCTGGTTTATACCGAAGATAGACCCAAAGAGCTGGAGTAACTCAGCGGGACAGGCAGCATCTCTGGAGATCCATTTTTCTCATTCTTTTTTCACCAGAGATGCTGCCTGACCTGCTGAATTACTCCAGGGGCCGCGGAGTGTTTTTATTGTGGGGGGGGGGGGGGGGGGGGGGGGGGGGGCTGAGCAATCACTGATCACTGGCCTTGGGGGTACCCAACGAGGGAGGGGGACTTTTTGAAATTTGATTTATTAAAATCATGTTTTACTGCATTGTAGAAGTATGATTTCAATGCAGTATTTTTAAGATAATGTAGGACCTACATGAGAGACAGCTGATTGTTATATTGTTATTGCTCGACCTCTAAAAACTGGGGGATAATAATACAGACCATCCCCCTCCTCAAAAAGTGGCGCAGAGACTCTCACGGCAGCGGCGCAACGCCTCCGATGGCCCGGGACTGTTGCACTGAGGCTGCTCCATGGCCGGAGCTGCAGCGAGCGACTCGCCAGCCCGGCAAACACTCGCCAGCCCCGGCTCCCCGTCCGCATCTGCCCCCGCCGCTGCTTCTGCTTCCATCCCTCCCTCCGCCCCGGTTCTCCAACACCTATGACCAGGTTGCTCAGAGCACAGCAGCGCCTCGTCCAATGCCGGAGACATTGAAACATGTCTAGCCAAACAAATGGGGGGCTGCAGTCCCCCCAGTCCCCCCCCCCCCCCCCGGTTCTGCGGCCCATGTACTCCAGTGCTTGGTGTCTACCCAACTCACTCTAGTTGGGATCTGGAATGACGACAGCCTTTGTACACATCACTCGCCCTGTCATAGTATTATTGAGCTCTCCATCGATGGGAACAGACTCTCATCATCCCGACCGGCATTAATATTTAAATCCTACACGATCTCCTGTCAGCCTTTTATACAAAGAGCACACAAAACAAAGTTCTTCACCGTATCTCGGTACACGTGGCTATAATAAACCAAAACGAGAGAAAATAGTTGTAGGTTCTCCAATCGTTCCTTCTAACTGAGTCCCTCATCCAAGTACCTTTCCTCTGGACTGGCACAGACTAGGTCATAGAGCGGGTGGGGGGGGGGGGGGGGGGGGGGGGGGGGGGGGCAGGGGGCAGGGAGTGTGTTGGCTCCATCACGCAAACCAACCTCCCTTCCAATGACTCAACCTCCACTTCCCGCTGCCTCGGCAAGACCACCAACATAATCAAGCATGAGTCTCATCCTGGTCACTCCCTCTTCTCCCCTCTCCCATCGGGCAAGAGGTACAGAAGTGTGAAAACGCACACCTCCAGATTCATGGATATTTTCTTCCCACCTGTTACCAGGCAACTGAACCATCCTATCACCAACGAGAGAGTAATCCTGAACTCTTATCTACCTCATTGAAGACTCTCAGACTATCTTTAACCAGACTCTGCTGGACTTTATTTTGCATTAAACGTTATCCCGTTATCATGTGTCTGTGCTATGGCTCGATTGTAAAAATGGATAGTCTTTTCGCAGACTTGTTTGCACGCAACAAAAGCTTTTTACTGTATCTCGGTACATGTGACAATAAACTAAACTAAACTAAACTAAGGTAAACTAAACTAAACTAAACTAAGCTAAACTAAACTAAACTTGTTAGTGCTGACCGAGTTATTACCATGTGCCCTCATTTGCTCCATATCCCTCTACACCTTTCCTGTACATGTACCTGTCCAAATGTCTTTTAAACTTCTCCTCGCGATAATGAGGTGACTTGAATTGAACACAATATTCCAGTTGAGGTTACACTGGTGTTTCATAAAGGTTCAGCATGGGTTCATTGAATTGTGAATGCTTTATTAATTGCCTTGGCAGTGTGCCTGCCACTGTTAATGATGTGTGCACCAGCTCTCTGCTCCAGCACCATTATAAAACACTAACCCACGCTCGAGCTCATCTCAAGGCAAGGCTGGATGCTCTTTCACCTCAGAAAGACAAAGGCAGGAGCTGAAGAAGGCACTGTCTAACATGCTGGCTGTACCTTGTGCAGATGTCTTTTCAGTGTTGTTATAGTACAGGTGCGACTGACTATGGTACTTGCTTCAACTATCTCCTCTGGCAGCTCGTTCCACGTACCCACCACACCGTGTGAAAGATAAAGTCATCCCTCAGGTTCCTATTAAATCTTTCCCCTTAGAGATGGAAATTCATCTCTAAGTTAGACAAAAATGCTGGAGAAACTCAGCGGGTGAGGCAGCATCTATGGAGCGAAGGAAATAGGCAGGGTTTCGAGTCGAAACCCTTCTTCATACTACCTTCACTCCATAGATGCTGAGTTTCTCCAGCATTTTTGTCTACCTTCGATTTTCCAGCATCTGCAGTTCCTTCTTAAACAAATAATGAGTACAGAAGTTGGGATGTGTTATGTTGCAGTTGTACAAGACGTTGATGAGGCCGCATTCTGTTTAGTTTTGGTCACCCTGCTATAGGAAGGACACTGTTAAGCTGGAAAGATTGCATGTAAGACTTTCGAGGATGTTACCAGGGCTGAGGGTCTGAGCTGTAGTGAGAGGTTGGGCAAGCTAGGACTTTATTCCTTGGAGCGCAGGAGGCTGAGGGATGATCTTATAGAGGTGTAAAAAATCATGAAGGAAATAGATGTGGTGAATGCTTTTACGGAAATCAAGAACCAGAGGACGTGGGTTTAAGGTGAGGGGAAATATGTAATAGGAACTTGAGAGACAACTTATTCACACAGAGGGAGGTGGGTGTATGGAACGAGCTGCCAGAGGAGGTAAATGGGGCATGTATTATAACAACATTGATAAGACATTTGGACACGTACATGGGCAAGAATGGTTTCGAGAGATGGGCCAAATGCTGGCAGGTGTGACTGGTGTTGATGGGTAACTTATTTACACAAAGGATGGTGGGTGTATGGAACGAGCTGTCAGAAGACATAGTTGAGGCAGGTACTATCATAACATTTAAAAAACATTTGGACAGGCTCATGGATAGGATGGGTTTAGAGCTATATGGGCCAAACCTAGGCAGGTGGAACTAGTGTAGATGGGAGATGTTGGTCGGTGTGGGCAAGTTGGGCTGAAGGGCCTGTTTCCACGCTGTATGACTCTATGATTAGTGGCGTGGGGTCTTGCAGAGTGGGCGGTCCCAATGCTGCCTGTACCTCAGTGACCCAACCATGTCTCACTTCTCTCCTCCACCCCAGGTGGCCGGGGCGTTGCTGTGGGCCCCATCGTGAGCTCCCACAACTCCGACATCTTCTGCGACAACGAGAACGGACCCAACTTCCTGTTCAGGAACAATGGAGACGGCAGCTTCACTGACATAGCGGCAGAGACCGGTGAGTGTTGCTCCCACAGGCCGTGAGTATGTGAAGGGTCGGGGCTCGACCAACATGGGGCAGTGAGGGACCTGGACGGCACGGTGGCGCAGCGGTAGAGTTGCTGCCTCACAGCGCCAGAGACCCGGGTTCAATCCCGACCACGGGT
This sequence comes from Leucoraja erinaceus, assembly GCF_028641065.1. Classification (NCBI taxonomy): domain Eukaryota; kingdom Metazoa; phylum Chordata; class Chondrichthyes; order Rajiformes; family Rajidae; genus Leucoraja; species Leucoraja erinaceus. The sequence goes on along the minus strand of NC_073391.1, from coordinate 33,573,007 downwards.
GCTGGCTGTACGATATTTGGGTTTTCTCCGAGCGCTCCGGTTTCCTCCCACACTCCGGAGACGTTCAGGTTTGTAAGTTAATTGGCTTCAGTAAAAATTTGTAAACTGTCCCTGGCGTGTAGGATAGTGTTCGTGCACGGGGATCGCTGGTCAGCGCGGACATTGTGGCCGAGGGGGCTGTTTCCCTGCTGTGTCTCTAAGCTGAACCTCTGAATCAGAACCTGGATTGGAGGATAATAGCTACAAGGAGATGTTGAACAAACTTGGAATAACAGGGAACTGCAGATGCTTATTTACACCAAAGAAAGACACAGAGTCCTGGAGTAGCTCAGCGGGCCAGGCAGCATCTCTGGAGAACATGGAAAGGTTCGGGACCCATTTTTATCACTTTTCGCCTCCAGACTATGTCCAGCCCTCTGACAATAAAAACAAAAATCACCTGTATCCACCTATCACTTACAGTCTGTATCGCATCCCCACCTCTCTTCCAGCTTTCTCCCCCCCCTACTCCATCAGTCTGAAGAAATGTCCTGACCCGAAATCTACAAACCTGCATGTCTTTAGGTTGTGGGAGAAAAACCCACACGGTCACAGGGAGAATGTGCCAACTCCACAACTCCACACAACTCCAAGGTCAGGATCCAACCAGGTCCCCAGCAGCTGGTAGACCTGCGTCACTGTTCTGTTTGGTTTTAATGAAACCTCAGGTGAAAGTACTGAGACAGACTGCGAACGGCACTGTGGCACAGCGGGTAGAGATGCTGACCTCACAGCGGCAGAGACCCAGGTTTGATCCTAACCTCGGGTGCTGTCTACACGGAGTTTGCACGTTCTCCCTGTGTGCTTTCCTCCGGGTGCCTTGGTTTCCTCCCACACACCCAAAGACGTGCGGGTTTGAAGGTTATTTGGCCCCTCTGGTTTTAAATCGCCCCCAGCGTCGGTCGGCAGTGGATACGAAAGTGGAATAACACAGAACTAGTGTGAACGGGTGATCAATGGCCGGCCCTGAGCCAGTGGGCAGAAGGGCTTGTCTTCATGCCGAATCTCTGAATTAAACTAAGACTTCAGCTCATTCTGCACAACTGGACTAGATGTGAGAGGGAATGTGTAAGGACAAACCCTCTGGTGCAATTGTGAATTGAATCCAACAATTCATCTGTGTTCGGCACCGGGTTATATTTGTCCATAATTTCTTGTCCAATATTTCTGCAGCCCAAGTTCAAATGAAAATATTGTTTTTCTCCCCTCCCTGCCAGACATGCATGAATCTTGCCCCTGTGTCATGCCTGCGGTCGTGTGTCCGCAGTCCCTCACAGCTGCTTGCAGTGACTTGTACAGATGTTAATGATTCGGATGTGAACAGACACCTCATTAGTATTGAGAACCCAGCGCTGACAACTGCCCTGATTCTGAATGCCCAGAGAATTGGTGTGTGTAGATCACACGCGGGCAGGCGCCAACTCTGCAATAGTTGCTGATTCTACCTGCATCCAATGTTTACGTCCTTCACCAAAGAACTAATGATCGGCACGCAGTAAATGCAGAAAAAAGCAACTGCAGATGCTGGTTTTCAGCATAGTTTATTGTCACGTGTATCGAGGTACAGTGAAAAGCTTTTGTTGCGTGCTGTCCAGTCAGCGGAAAGACATTACATGGTTACAATGAAGCCACGTCACCCATTCCTTCTATCCAGAATCTGCCTGTCCCGCTGAGTTGCTCCAGCATTTTGTGTCTATCTTTGGTTTAAACCAGCATCTGCAGTTCCTTCCTACACATTGCAACCAAGCTATTACGGTGTGCAGTGTATTTACAATGTATTACAGTACATTTACAGTACAGTAGCAGGGGATAGCGTTTAGTGCAAGGTAAAGCCAGCAAAGTCAGATCAAGGAAAGTCCGAGGGTCACCAAAGAGGTAGATAGTAGTTCAGCACCGCTCTCTGGTTGCGGGAGGGTGCTTAAGTTGCCTGATAACAGCTGGGAAGAAACTGTACCCGAATCTGGTGGTGTGCTGGGAAGAAACTGTCCCCGAATCTGATGGTGTGCGTTTTCACACGTCTATAACTTTTTGCCGGTTGGGAGAGGGGAGAGAGGGAGTGGCCAGGGTGCGACAATATAAAACCCCACAAAGTGCTGGAGTAACATCTCAAGCGGGTCAGGCAACATTTCTGGAGAATGTGTAGGAAGGAACTGCAGATGATGGTTTATATTGAAGATAGATTACAAAAAAATACTGGAGTAGCTCAGCAGGTCAGGCAGCATCCCCGGAGAAAAGGAATAGGTGACGTTTCGGGCCGGTACCCTTCTTCGGACTTACTCGTCCATGCCGACCAAGATGCCCCATCTAAGCTCGTCACACTTGGCTGCGTTGGCCCAGATCCTGCTGAAACTTTCCGATCCGCGTACCCCGTCCAAGCGTCTTTTAAAATGTTGTACCTCCCTCGCCACCTCCTTAGCATCCTAGTTTTTAGTGTGTTTTATCACCTCTCATCCTACCCTGACCTTTGATGAACACGTTTATCTACCACAGCCACTGGGGTTTTGACACAGCTGTTCCCGACATTCCCCGGCTCTGCTCATTGCTCACATCTCAACACTCCATTAATTGCCATCTGTTGCCGCTACTTCCCTGACATCTCCGAGAACCTCTCCCCTCACTGCGGGCATGTACTCTGCGATTCCCCCTCCGCCCACCGTGTGAAGCAAAGTTCACCGTGACATCGCACCGGTGGACAAAGGGATATCGCTGCATTATTTACGTGCGTTTGTCTCGGGCGTATTCCTGCTCTGGGAAAGGCGGCCCGTGCAACAGACCTCCCGACCATCCATCCCATGTCTCCGGACATTAAACCCATTCATGGTGTCGTTTCAAGATCATTAATTTCTGAAACTTACAGCCGACAAATGGCACACAGAATTGAGTCGAGAGAATGACCTTGAGCCATGGTGGAGTTTCATCATTTAAGCTACGAGGCGAGTTTTTATTTGCACAGAGTAAAACACAATGTCATTTCTCATAGAGAGTTACACAGTGTGGAAACAGGCCCTTCAGCAATCAGCCCAACTTGCCCCCGCCGACCAAAATGCCCTCATCTACTCTACTCCTGCCTGCCAGTGTTTGATCCATATCCCTCTACTATCCGTGTACCTGTCAAATTATGATAATACCTGCCGCAGCTACCTCCTCCGGCAGCTCGTTCCATGTAACTTTAGAGATAAAGTGCGGAAACAGGCCTTTTGAGTCAAACGAGTCCGAGTCGACCAGCAATCACCCCGTACACTAGCACTATCCTACACACTAGAGAGAATTTACTATTTTGTTTAACGAAGCCAATTAACCTACAAACCTGTACGTCTTTGGTATGTGGGAGGAAACCGGAGCCCCCGGAGTAAACCCACACGGTCACAGGGAGAACGTACAAACTCCATACAGCCAACACCCGTAGTCAGGATCGAACCCGGGTCTCTGGCGCCGTGAGCCAACAGCTTTACCACTGTGCCTCCCCCTATCCAACACTGCTGAAATTACTTTTACTTTAGACTTTAGACATTCACCCTTTACGTAAAAAAGTTGCCCCTCGAGTTCTATTTAAATCCTTCCCCCCTCACCTTAAACCTATGTCCACTGGTTCTCGATTCCCCTACTCTGGGTATGTGCATTCACCCTATCTAGTCCCCTCATGATCTTGTACACCTCTAAAAGACCACCCCATCGTCCTCCTGCGCTCCAAGGAATAAAGTCCTAGCCTGCCCAACCTCTCCCTGCAGCTCAGGCCCTCGAGTCCCGACAACATTCTCCTAAATCTTATCTGCACCCTTACCAGCTGAATTGTAATTTGTATATGTGTAATTTTTCCTCTGTGATTTTTTGAGATAACTTGTAGAATTGAAACATTCTCAGCTGCAGGGCTGTGGACAAAGAGATGGTTCGGCAGTTTCTGTTATGGATTTTGCTGTCTTAAGGCAGTGTTTGTTACTTTTATTGCTCCTTTAATATATTCCACTTTATTTCTGTTACCCACTGTGCAAACATGAAATATGTATCACATCCTTGCAGAGGAATCCGTTATTACTCAGAATGTTTGCGTTTGTTAGGCCACTGTTAGGCTGAGAGAATGTAACTGTGGAAGAGATGATACCTACCAGGTCTGCGTTTACAGGCCTTTGGTTGGGCCGCATTTGGGGTATTGTGTGCTGGTGTGGTCACCCCATTTGCAGGGAGGATGTGGAGGCTTTGGAAAAGCTGCAGAATAGGTTTACCAGAATGATGTAGAAACAAGGAACTGCAGATGCCAGTTTACAAAAAAAGACACAAAGTGCTGGAGTAACTCAGCGGGTCAGGCAGCAATTGTGGAGAGTGAACATTGATTGGTGACATTTCGGGTTGGGATCCTCCTTCAGACCTGCTGAGTTACTCCAGCACTTTGTGAGCTTTAGGTAGTTGATCCGACTGTAGGGGGAGCAGTTATAGTCAGTAGATTTGGCGGACTGCCCTAGGCTGGACCATGTGCCAACCCGTTATTTATCTGAGCAAGCTTCCGATGTTCACTATTGTCACTTCCATCCCATATCAGAGCAAAGCAGAATTAGAGCCATCGACGAACAAGGTCTGTGATCGATGTTAGCCTTGCGTCTTGCACCAATAACAATGACATTTCTTCACCTCCAGTCTCCCGTACAGCATGGAATCAGACCCTTTGGCTCCACTCGTCCATGCTGTCCAAGCTATCCCATCTAGGTTAATGATAGACGCAAAGTGCTGGAGTAACTCAGCGAGTCAGGCAGCATCTGCGGAGAAAAAGAATGGGTGACACTTTGGGTCGGGACATTTCTCAGGCTGAAAGTAGAGGAGAGGGAACTGGAGGTGAGCAAAGGTTAGACCAAAGCAAGGCTGGCAGTAGATGACCAAGGAAGGGTGGAGCTCATAATGGCCCATTGTTGGCTGGTGAAGAGGTGAGAACAAAGAGATACAGGGTTGCGAACATTGGAACTAGTAGGGCGACTAGGATGGGAGACAGGGGAGAGAGGAAATGCAGGAGTTACTTAAAATTAGGGAAAGCAATGTTCATACCAGTGGGTTGAAAGCTGCTCAAACAAACTATAAGGTGCTGTGCCACTGTCTAACTTCAGAATAAACCAGCATCTGCAGTTCCTTTCAATGCTTCCCATCTACACTAGACCCATTTGCCAGCATTTGGCCCATATCCTTCTAAACCTTTCATTTCCATGTAAGTGTCCAAGTGTCTTATAAATGTTGCTATTCTACCTGCTTCAACTACCTTCTCTGGCAGCTCGTTCCATTTACTCTTTCGATACATCAGTTCCTATTAAAACGTTCTCCTCTCACTTTAAACCTGGGCCATCTGTTTTTTAAAATTAGATTCAGTGTGTAAACATCCCCACTGAGTCCGCACCAACCAGCGATCATCCATACACTAACACTATCTATAGAAGCCAATTAGCCTATAAACCTGCACGTCTTTGGGATGTGGGAGAAAACCAGAGCACCCGGAGAAAACCCATGTGGTCACTGTGACACCATTCAAACCCTGTACAGACAGCACCCGTAGTCAGGATCGAACCCGTGTCTCTGGCGCTGTGAGGTAGTAACTCTACCATTGCGCCACTGTGCAGCTCTTCTTTCCCCTATCCTGGGTGAAAGACTGTACCGTCACCCTATCTATTCTCCTCATGATTTTATACACCTGTATAAGATCACCCCTCGTCCTCCTGCGCTCCTACTAATAAAGTCCTAGCCTGTCCAATCTCCCTCAATAGCTCAGGCCCTCGAGTCTTGGCAACATGCTTTCTTTATCCCGTTCATCTCATGCACTTTCTCCCTCGCTCTCACAAGAGAATAAGCCAGTCGGAGCAGGAGTAGGGTTCAACCCCAACCTCGGGTGTGTCTGCGTGTGTGGAGTTCGCAGGTTCTCTCTGTGAACTCATGAGTTTCCTCCGGGTGCTCTGGTTTCTTCCAAAGACATGCGGGTTTGTAGCTTAATTGACCCTCTGTAAATTGCCCCTAGTGTGTAGGGGGTAGTGGATGAGAAAATGGGATAACATAGAACTAGTGTGAACGGGTGATCGATAATCGGTGGGCCGAAGGGCCTGTTTGCCTGTTGTACCTTTAAACGGATGGGCATTAAGGTGAGAAGGGCAACGTTTAATGGAGATGTGCAGGGCAAGTTTTGTTTCACAGGGAGTGGAGGGTGCCTGGAACGTGCTGAACAGACTTGGATTGTTTGCTCTGGAATCTTGGAAGTTGCGGAGAACCACGGCGGAAGTACAATTATGGGCGGTTGAGAGAGGGTAGACGGTCAGAACCTTTTTCCCCCAGAGTGGAAAAATCAAATACTAGAGGGCACAATTTAAAAATAAGAGGGACAAAATTTAAAGGAGATGTACAGAGAGTGGTGAGTTCCTGGAACGAGCTGCTCGGGGTGGTGGTGGAGGCAGATACGATAGTGGCGTTTACGAGGCTTTTGGATAGGCACATGGATAAGCAGGGAATGGAGGGATATGGATCATATGCAGACAGATACGAGTTGGTCTTGGTATCATGTTCGGCACTGACATTGTAGGCCAAAGGGCTACAATATTCTATTCTCTATGCAGATGGCCATTGGGGCATCTACTCCACATCAATTCCCAAAGACGAATATTAGCCCCTTTGTCTTGCTGACTTTGAAGAAGAGGTTGTGGGCCTAATGTACAGTTCATAAGTCGTCAGAGCAGAATTAGGCCATTTGGCCCATCGAATCGACTCCGCCATTCAATCTTGGCTGATGTATCTTTCCCTCTCAACCCCATTCTCCTGCCTTCTCCCCATAACCCCTGGCACATGCCAATCAAAAATCTAACAATCTCCAACTTCAAAATACCCAATGACTTGGTCTCCACAGCCGTCTGTGGCAATGAATTCAACAGATTCACCACCATTCCGTATATCTCCTTTCTTAAGGAACGTCCTTTTATTCTGAGGCTGGGACCTCTGGTCCTAGTCTCTCTCACTGGTGAATATATCCTCTCCACATCCACTCTATCCAGGCCTTTCACTATTCGGTAAGTTTCAATGAGGTCCCCCCCACCACCCCCCTCATCCTTCTAAACTCCAGCAAGTACACACCCGGTGCTGTCAAATCCCCATCATATGCTAATCCAATCATCCCTGGGATCATTCTCGTATACCTCCTCTGGAACCTCTCCAAGGCCAGCACATCGTTCCTCAGATATGGGGCCCACAACACTCCAAATTCGGTCTGACCCAATGCCTTATAAAAACCTCCGCATTACATCGCAGCTGTTATATTCTAGTCCTCTCCAGATGAATACTGTGTTCTCTGTGAATCTGCTGCAGCTTATGCACTGACCTCTCCTGCAGTCTACTTTCCCTGTCCCTCCCCCTCCATGCCCTTCCACTTGACTGCATTCATGTTGACTGCGCACGGCTTGGACCCGTGATGTTTGCCATCAATTTACATCTGGAATTCTACCCTGCTTTAATCACATTTCCCTCGAGGTTCCCCAACTACAAGATATCTCATGAATCCTCTCTCATTACACATGCCCGAATCGAAAATAGCTTTTGTTCCCAGCAAGGTTCTGTGACACTGCTCGAAGAAATGATTCCTGATACACTCCGCAAATTTGTCTTTCACTGTACCCTTGCTTAATTAGTCCAATCAATATGCAGATTAAAATCAACCGTGATTGCAGTTCCCATCTTACGTGCCTTTGGTATTGAGAGTCACAAGAGAGTGCAGATGCTGGAATCTTGAGCAAAGGCACAGAGTGCTGGAGGAACTCAGTGGGTCAGGCAGCATCTGTGGAGGGTGATGTACAGACCATGTTTCGGGTCAGGATCTTTTGTCTGAAGAAAGATCCCAACACAAAACATTGTCCGTCCATTCTAACAGGGTGGCACAGTGGCGCAACGGTAGAGCTGCTGCCCCACAGCGCCAGAGATCTCGAGCTCGATCCTGACTACGGGTGCTGTCTGTGTGGAGTTTGTACGTTCTCCCCGAGACTACCTGGGTTTTCTCTGGCTGCTCCGTTTCCTCCCCCACTGCAAAAATGTCCAGATTTGTAGGTTAATTGCCTTCAGTAAAAATTGTAAATGGTCCCTAGTGTATAGGATAGTGTGAGTGTACGGAGTGATCGCTGGTCGGCACGGATCCGGTGGGTGGATGGTTCCATTTCCGTGCTGCATCTCTAAAGTCTAGTCTAAAAATGCTGCCTGACCCACAGAGTTCCTCCAGCATTTTGCCTTTTACCTTTGATATTTTCCTCACAATGCTCTGTCCTACAGTGAGGGCACAGTTTGAGCATCCATAGACCATTCCCAGACACAAGGAACTGCAGATGCTGGTTTACAAAAAAAGACACAAAGCACTGGAGTAATTCAGCAGGCTAGCAGCACCTCTGGAGGACATGGATAGGTGACCTTGTGGGTTGGGATCCTTCTTCGGACTGATTGGAGAGGGGGAAAAGTAAATTGAGAAAGGAAGGTGTGGTGGTAAAAAGCCGGATAAGTGAGAGGTGGATTAAAGTCGGTTTAATCAATTCCCCTTCACCTGTTCCAAGCAATAGAGTCAAAGCCTGCCCAACCTCTCCCTATAGCTCAGGCCCTCGGGAACATCCTCGTAAATCTTCTCTGCACCCTTTCCTATAACAGGGTGACCAAAACTGAACAAAATCTGTCGGAAGCAACTGCAGATGCTGGTTTATACCGAAGATAGATGCAAAATGCTGGAGTAACTCAACAGGATGGGCAGCAACTCTGGAGAAAAGGAATAGGTGACGTTTACCTTTTTCTCCAGTGGTGCTACCTGACCCTGGCGTACAGTTTTGGTCTCCTAATCTGAGGAAAGACATTCTTGCCATACAGAGAAAGTTCACCAGACTGATTCCTGGGATGTCAGGACTTTCATATGAAGAAAGACTGGATAGACTCGGCTTGTACTCGCTAGAATTTAGAAGATTGAGGGGGGATCTTATAGAAACTTACAAAATTCTTAAGGGGTTGGACAGGCTAGATGCAGGAAGATTTTTCCCGATGTTGGGGAAGTCCAGAACAAGGGGTCACAGTTTAAGGATAAAGGGGAAATCTTTTAGGACCGAGATGAGGAAAAGATTTTTCACACAGAGAGTGGTGAATCTCTGGAATTCCCTGCCACAGAAGGTAGTTGAGGCCAGTTCATTGGCTATATTTAAGAGGGAGTTAGATGTGGCCCTTGTGGCTAAAGGGATCAGGGGGTATGGAGAGAAGGCAGGTACAGGATACTGAGTTGGATGATCAGCCATGATCATATTGAATGGCGGTGCAGGGTCGAAGGGCCGAATGGCCTCCTGCACCTATTTTCTATGTTTCTATGACCCGCTGAGTTACTCCAGAATTCTGTGTCTACAATACTCTAAATGTTGGAGATATTGAATCCAACTAATTTATTTGTGTTTGAGCCGGCAACTCGTCCACTCTATTACAAATACTGTATCCGTCAAGATAAAGAGCCCTGAGCTATTTACCGTTGTTAAGTAGTCCCTTTACAATTTCTGCTAAACAATTGTGCTTATATTTCCTGACCCTTCCCTGCTCCGGTTTTCATTCATCACTTCCCTCCTGTGAGTCAGTGCTCTCTCTCTCATTTATTTTCGATTTATTAAACTTCCCACCACCTCATTAGTTTAAAGCCCTGGTTATGTCTGTACTTATACGCTTGACCAAACTGCTTGTCCCGATCAAATGAGGCTCTTCTGCCTGTCCCGCTGAGTTACTCCAGCATTTTGTGTCTATCATCGGTGTAAACCAGCATCTGCAGTTCCTTCCCACACTCCTCTAGATTAGTTTTGTTTCGTTTAGAGATACAGCGTGCAAACGGACCTTTGGGCCCATCGAGTCCGCGCTGACCTGACATCACCCCGTACACTAGCACTATCCTACAACACTAGGGACAATTTACAATTTTACCGAAGCCAGTTAGCTGACAAACCTGTGCGTCTTTGGAATGTGGGAGGAAAACGGAGATCCCAGGGAAAACCCACGCAGGTCACAGAGAGGACGTACAAACTCCACACAGACAGCATCCGTAGTCAGGATCAAACCCGGGTCTCTGGGGCTGTGAGGCAGCAACTCTACCGCTGCACCACTGTGCCGCACTAAATGCCTGATGGAACAATTGCCCCATTCCACCAGTTACGTGGAACATGGACCAGTACAGCCCAGGAACAGGCCCTTCGGCCCACTCTGCCCTTGCTAAACATGTCAAAATTAATCTAATTTGATATTTGGACAGGTGCGGGGATAGGAAAAGTTTGGAGAGATGTGGAGAAAATGCAGGCATGTGGTATAAGCCCAAGAAGATACTTGGGTTGACATTTACATGTCGAGCCAAAGGGCTTGCCTTCGTGCTGTATGACTATGAACTTAGAACACAGAACAGTTCAGCACAAGAACAGGCCCTTCAGCCCACAATGTTTGTGCCACACACGATGCCAAGTCTTAGCTACCTACACCTAATCAATATCCCTCCATTCCCTACATATCCAAGTGCCTATCCAAAAGCATCTTAAATGCCACTATTGTATCTGCCTCCACCACCACCCCTGGCAGCGTGTTCCAGGCATCCACCCCCCTCTGTATAAAAAAACTTGCCTCGCTCATCTCCTTTAAACTTTGCCCCTCTCACCTTATACCCTTTGCACTCTAGTATTTGATATTTCCATCTTGGGGAAAAAGATTCTGACTGTCTACCCTATCTATGCCTCGCCTAATTTTATAGAAACAGAGAAAATAGGTGCAGGAGTAGGCCATTCGATCCGTCAAGCCAGCATCGTCATTCAATATGATCATGGCTGATCATCCACAATCAGTACAGCGTTCCTGCTTTCTCCCCATATCCCTTGATTCCATTAGCCGTAAGTTAGTTACATACTTCTATCAGGTCTCCCCTCAACCTCCACCATTCCAGAGTAAACAATCCAAGTGTGTTCAACCTCTCCCTCCAGCTAATACCCCTTAATCCATGCAGCAGTCTGGTAAACCTCCTCTGCACCCTCTCCAAAGCTTCCACATCCTTCCTACAATGTGATCAACCAGAACTGCACACAATATTCCAAATGAAGCCTAACCAAAGTCCTGTAAAGATGCAGGGGGAGATGATTTAGCTGCCATTTTCACACAGAGGGTGTATGGAACGAGCTGCCAGAGGAGGTGGTTGAAGCGGGTACTAAAACAACATTTAAAAGACATTTGGACAGGTACGCGGATAGGAAAGAGATATGGACCAAAAACTAGTGTAGACGGGGCATCTTGGTTGGCATGGATGGGGCAAAGGGCCTGTTTCCATGCTTTCTATTGCAAATTGCTATGTCCATTGCAAAGGAGCCCCATTGTTAACTCTTCCCACTGCAGAAGGTGGCAGGTAGCTTAGTTTAGTTTAGTTTAGAGTTATAGCATGGAAATAAGGCCCTTCGGCCCACTGAACCAATGCCGACCAACGATGCACCCATACACTAGTTCTATCCTACACACTAGGAACAATTTACAGGGGCCACTTAACCTACAAGCCAGCAGGTCTTCGGAGTGTGGGAGGAAACCGTAGCGCCCGGAGGAAACCCACGTGGTCACAGGGAGAACGTGCAAACTCCATACAGACAGGTCACGTAGTCAGGATCGAACCAGGGTCTTTGGTGCTGTAAGGCAGTAACTCTACCACTGCACCACTGTGCCACCCTGGTGTGGACTGTACGCCAGTGTGACCTGTTGCCTTCCAGGGATTGACGATCCTCAGCAGCACGGCCGTGGGCTGGCGTTGGCGGACTTTAACCGGGACGGGAAGGTGGACATTGTCTACGGCAACTGGCTGGGACCGCACCGCTTTTACCTGCAGGCCAGCCTCAACGGAAAGGTCCGCTTTAGGGTAAGAATGTGTTTATATTATATCATGCACGCATGCAGATTTGTAGGTTAATTGGCCCACTGTAAATTACCCCCTAGTGTGCGGGGAGTAGATGTGATATTGGGATAACATAGAACTAGTGTGAACGTGTGATAGATGGTCGGCATGGACTCAATGGGCCAAAGGGCCTGATTCCACGCTGTATATTTAATCTAAACTTGAATAGCAAGACAAACTAGGAACGACTCACCAAACCAGAGTACAAAGCTCTTTTCAAAGTTATTTATCCGATTATAAAGATTTTTAGTTTGAGTTTAGTTTAGAGATGCTGCATGGAAACTAGCTCTTAGGTCCACGCCGACCATCGATCACCCGTTCACACTAATTCTACGCTATCCCATTTTCTCATCCACTCCCTACACACGAGGGGCAATTTACAGAATAAACCTACAAACCCGCACGTTTTTGGGATGTGGGAGGAAACCGGGGCACCCGGAGGAAACCCATGTGGTCGCAGAGTTAGTTGCTGAGGTTGGTGTTGTGTGGTGTTCAAGCACCTGATGTTTGGCGGGAAGAAGTGTCGGGAGAGCATCGACTTGTCCTCAGGATGACCATTATGCATTTTAGTTTCAAAGATACAGCACGGAAACAGGCCCTTCGGCCCACCAAGTCCACACTGACCATCGATCACCCATTCACACCAGTTCAATGTTATTCCCACTTTCTCATCCACACCTGACACACTAGGGGGGCAATTTACAGAGGGCCAATTAACCGATGAGCCCACACGCCTCTGGGATGTGGGAGGAAACTGGAGGAAACCCATGCGGTCACAGGTAGAACGTGTAAACTCTGTTTCGACACTGGTATTTTATATAGAAACATGGAAACATAGAAAATAGGTGCAGGAGTGGGCCATTTGGTCCTTCAAGCCAGCACCACTATTCAATATAATCTTGGCTCATTTTCTCATTGCACTATCTGTTTTATTTGTGTGTGACTTGATTGCACTGGTGTACGGGATGAATTGCCTGGATTGCATACGAACAAAGCCTTTCAATGTGGACAGGGCAATAATAAACCAGTACCTGCACCGGTTTAGGCTGGCATTGTCAAATCAAGCACAGACACATTTTAAAAAATGAATGGAAATAAGGCCGATGCTTCCACTGAATGACAGGCCATCATAAAGTTATAGTTTATGATCATGAAAGAGATATCATCTCATAACAGTTTTGCCCCGCAAGTGCCCTTGATATGCAACACATTAACGAAAGTATAAGAGGTGGTTTAGAATCAAATTCACTTCGATCCTCAACTCTCATCGGTATTCTGCAGTAACAAACTGTTAAAGAAAACCATTAAATGGTCATTTTCCTAGCAATTCATTTTTCTTGGACACTGTCTGTTTGACCTTTGAAATGGATCAAAGATGTTTTGAATGTATGAACAATTTTGATAAATTTGGTGACATGGCCCAATCAATGATGTGAATGATTATCTCCATTAGCTGAAGGATGGAACGTTGGAGAGGTGTTCCTCCTGATTCCGCTCATTCATTTCCTTAATGAGCATTTAATGCATCTGCGATTGGTAAATCAATATTATGTATATTGAAGCGCTCGCTGGGATGTTTTCATAACCTTTGTTGTCTCGCGGGGGAGCAGACTTTGATGCAAGAAATGTTTCCCCATTCGTAAGGACTTTAGAGTCATACATACAGCATGAAAACAGGCCCTTTGGCCCATCTGCACCAGTTTGCCCAGGTTTGGCCCATTATGGGGAGAAGGCAGGAATGGGGCACGGATTGGGGATGATCAGCCATGATCACATTGAATGGCGGTGGTGGTTCGAAGGGCATACTCCTGCACCGTGCATTGTCTATTTCCCTACAAACCTTTCCTATCCATGTTCCCGATGTTGGGGAAGTCCAGAACAAGGGGCCACAATTTGAGGATAAGGGGGAAGTCTTTTAAGAGATGAGAAAAAAAAAATTCACACAGAGAGTGGCGAATCTGTGGAATTCTCTGCCACAGAAAGTAGTTGAGGCCAGTTCATTAGCTATATTTAAGAGGGAGTTAGATGTGGCCCTTGTGGCTAAAGGGATCACGGGGTATGGAGAGAAGGCAGGGATGGGATAGTTGGATGATCAGCCGAGTTAGATGATCGGTGCATATGTACCGAACAATTAAATTCTTACTTACATCAGCATAACAGGCCTGCAAGTATAATATATGTGATCAGCAAAAATGAGAATTCACTAAATCAATAACTCCAATATTACTGCAAAGAACCCTTAAATACCTGTCACACTTAGGCGATTTTTTTTCGGCGACTGCCATAGTCATAGCAGGTCATCGAAAAAACCGTCGTCGAAACCCCCCCCCCCCCCCCCACTACGACAATGTCTACAACACCAACCTCCTAGCCGACATCAAGCTACCGACAACTGCCGTCCACCTACGACCATATCTACGACAACCTATGTCCACCCTCGACATGTTACAACAAAGTAAGACAATTCAATTGCCTAAAAAATCGCCTAAGTAGGACAGGGCCATTAGTCCTTAGTGCTACCAAAGATAGTCCTTAGTTCATAGTGGTATCCATTGTGGGGGGGGATGATTTTTTTTTGTCTGTACGTAATCCTGTTAGTCTTTGTCCAAGATGGCTGTCGTGAAGGGAGAGTGGACGCTGGCGCGCTTTAGCTGCCGCTGCTCTCTCTTCACATTGTGTTTTTGATTTTTTGTTTTTGGACTGAATTCCGTTTTTAATTTGTGTTTCGGTGATGTCTTTTTTATTTATTTTATTCAGATTATATGTTTTTTTATTCCTGTTAATCTCTGTAAGGTGTCCTTGAGATGTCTGAAAGGCGCCCAAAAATAAAACTTATTATTATTATAGTTTAGTTGGTGTTTATAAGTTTATAAGACACCCGGAGCAGAATTAGGCCATTTGGCCCATCAAGTCTGCTCTACCATACAACCATGGGTGATCTATCTTTCCTTCTCAACCCCATTATCCTGCCTTCTCACATAACTTTCACACCCTTGCTAATCAATAATCTCCACTTTAAAAATACCCAATGACTTGGCCTCCACTGTCGTCTGTGGCAATGAATTCCACAGATTCGCCACTCTCTGGCTAAAGAAATGCTTGCAGTGTTCATGAGCCTGCTGGTTGCTGGGACGATGCCGTTCTTGAACCTGGAGGTCACGGTTCTCGTGCTCCTGGACCTTCTTTTCCGATGGTATCAGTGAGGCGAGAGCATGGAATACGGGGCACAGCTCAGAACAAGTACCTTGACAGCCAACATCTTGTGGAGGCGGGCTCATTAGTGCCATCGTCTGGACGTCAGGCTCACAATGTACAATTTAAATCATTTGTCATCAATCAGCCCACCACACAGGCGGGCTCCCCTTATTAAGGGAACAGATTGCATGTTTAAGCCAGCCCGCACCACCACTGTGACAGTGTGGCCTGTCACTAAGCCGATACACAGCCTATTAGGGAGCTGACGACATCTGAGATGAATGACCCTTAGACGATCTTAACCTTCGAATGAATAATTACCTCCCCGCCTGCTTGTGCTCAGCCTTGGTGGTGAATCCACACTCACCCATTTGGCCAGGCCACATTTGGAGTAACGCATCCATGTTCCCAGTGCAGGAAGGACGGGGAGGCTCGAGAGAGAGAGAGCGCAGAAGAGGTTTTCCAGAATGCTGAAGATGGACACAAAGTGCTGGAGTAAATCAGCGGGTCAGGCAACATCTCCGGAGAAAAGGAATAGGTGACGTTTCAGGTCGGAACTCTCCTTCAGACTGAAAGTCGAGGAGGAGAGGGAACTGGAGGTGGGAAAAGGACAGAACAAAGCAGATGACCAGCAACAGATGACCAAGGAAGGGTGGAGCCCATAATAGCCCATTGTTGGCTGGGGATGAGGTGATTTTTTGGTTCCAACCCAAAATATTAACTATTATTTTTCTCCAGAGATGCTGCCTGACTCGCTGAGTTACTCTAGCATTTGTGCCTCTCTTTACCAGAATGCTGCCTGGATTAGAGGGTGTGAGCTATAAGGAGAGGTTGGACAGACATGGATTGATTTCCGTGGAACGTCAGAGGTTGCAGGGAATTGTGAAAGTATATAAACCTATGAGAGGCATAGGTAGGGTGAGTGGACATTTTAGTTTAGTTTAGAGGTACAGCATGGAAACAGGCCCTTCAGCTCAACATGCCCATGCTGACCCTCTCTACTAGTCCCACCTACAGAGAGAGAGGGACACTGCCCGGTCCATCACGGGTACCGACCTCCTCACCATCGAAGGGATCTACAGGATGTGCTGCCTCAAAAAGGCTGCCGACAAGTTGCCAGGACTCGAGGGCCCGAGCTGTTAGGCCAAGAAGTCACGAGAGTTTATTGTCATCTGTCCCAGATAGGATAATGAAATTGTCAGGAGCCTTACAGCATGAAAACAGACCCTTGTGCCGAACATGTCCGCACTGACTTGTATTCCCCATCTACAATAGTCTAGCCTGTCTATGTTTGGCCCATATTCCTCCAAACCTGTCCTATCCATGTACCTGTCCAAATGTTTCTTAAACTTTGTGTTAGTGCCTGCCTCAACTACCTCTTACAGCAGCTCCTTTCATAGACCCACAGCCTTCATGTAAAAAGGTTACCCTGCAGGTTCCTATTAATTCTACCTTAAACCTATGGTTCTTGATTTCCATATTTCTGGGCAAAAGGCATACAGTGCATTCAGAGAGTATTCAGACCACTTCACTCTTTCAACATTTTGTTACATTACAGCCTTATTCTAAAATTGATTAAATTCATTTTTTTAAATCATCAATCTACACACAATACCCCAAAATAAAAAAAGCAAAAACAGGTGTTTAGAAATGTTTGCAAAATAATTAAAAAGAAATAACTGAAATATCACATTTACAGAAGTATTCAGACCCTTTACTCAGTACTTTGGTGAGGAACCTTTGGCTGCAATTACAGCCTCAAGTCCTCTTGGGTATGACACTACAAGCTTGGCACAGCTGTATTTGGGTAATTTCTCCCATTCTTCTCTGCAGATCCTCTCAAGCTCTGTCAGGTTGGATGGGGAGCATCGATGCACAGCTGTTTTCAGGTCCCTCTGGAGATGTTCGATCGGGTTCATGTCCGGGCTCTGACTGGGCCACTCAAGGACATTCACAGACTTGTCACAAAGCCACTCCTGCATTGGCTTGGATGTGTGCTTAGGGTCGTTGTCCTGTTGGAAGGTGAATCTCCGCCCCAGCCTGAGGTGCTGAATGCTCTGGAGCAGGCTTTCATCAAGGATCTCTCTGTACTTTGCTCCATTCATCTTTCCCTCAATCCTGACTAGTCTCCCAGTTCCTGCCGCTGAAAAACATCCCCACAGCATGATGCTGCCACCGTCATGCTTCACCGTAGGTATGGTATTGGTCAGGTGATGAGCGGTACCTGGTTTCCTCCAGACGTGACGCTTGGCATTCAGGCCAAAGAGTTCAATCTTGGTTTCATCCGACCAGAGAATCTTGTTTAGGTGCCTTTTTGGCAAACTCCAAGTGGGCTGTCATGTGCCTTTTACTGAGGAGTGACTTCCATCTGACCACTCTAACATAAAGGCCTGATTGGTGGTGCTGCAGATATAGTTGTCCTTCTGGAAGGTTCTCCCTTCTCCACAGAGGAACTCTGGAGCTCTGTCAGAGTGACCATCGGGTTCTTGGTCACCTCCCTGACCAAGGCCCTTCTTCCCCCAATTGCTCAGTTTGGCCGGGCGACTAGCTCTATGAAGAGGCCTGGTGGTTACAAAGTTTTTCCATTTAAGTATGATGGATGCCACTGTGCTCTTCGGGACCTGCAATGCTGCAGAAATTGTTTTATACCCTTCCCCAGATCTGTGTCAAGACACAATCCTGTCTTGGAGGTCTACGGACAATTCCTTCATCTTCACAGCTTGGTTTTTGCCCTGACACGCACTGTCAACTGTGGGACCTTATATAGACAGGTGTGTGCCTTTCCAAATCATGTCCAATCAATTTAATTTACCACTGGTGGACTCCAATCAAGTTGTGGAAACATCTCAAGGATAATCAATGAAAACAGGATGCACCTAAGCTCAATTTTGAGTGTCATTGCAAAGGGTCTGAATACTTATGTCAATGTGATATTTCAGTTATTTATTTTTAATTACTTTCCAAAAATTTCTAAATACCTGTTATCGCTTTTTTATTATGAGGTATTGTGTGTAGTTTAATGATTTAAAAAAATTAATTGAATCCATTTTAGAATAAGGCTGTAACATAACAAAAGGTGAAGGGGTCTGGGTTACACAAAAAAGCTGGAGAAACTCAGCGGGTGCAGCAGCATCTATGGAGCGAAAGAAATAGGCAACGTTTCGGGCCGTGAAGGGGTCTGAATTCTTTCTGAATGCGTTTACCTGATATATTCCTCTCATGATTTCATACACCTCTATGTGTGAAAGATACACTTTTTAGATGCGCTGGGACGCATCCTCAGTGATGTGACCTGGGGTCATCGGGTGTTTCGGGTCTCACAACATCAGACACCCTCGCCCAGACGACCCAGCCGGGGTTGATCAAACCCCGACCTGCGTCCCAGCAGCAACCGCCCACGGATCAGCCCTCTTACTCCAAATCCTAGTGGCTTTCTCTGCGGCTTTGCTTACAGATTGAATGGCCCTCTTCTTTGCCAGCCCCGTAATCCCCAACTGGGTCAGTGAGCGTCCTGCAAAGCCTCTACAGCCAACCTCTGGGCTGTAGAGGCTCATAGTATGTCTTCCACATGTCCTGGCAAATCTCCAACCAGTTCCTGGTACTTTGCGCGTTTCCTCTCGTTAGCCTCTTCAATACGCTCTTCCCAGGGAACTGTCAGCTCCAGAATAATCAGCTGTTTTGACACTTCCTATATAAGATCAGCCCTCATCCTCCTGCGTTCCAAGCTGTTGTTTGCAAGCAATTCTAGGTCACAAATCCACAAATCCTGGAGGGAAGGTGATTGAGGACGTGGCAATGTATGTGTGAGAAAGCTGGGGGGGGGGGGGGGGGGGGGGGGGGGGGGTGGGGAGAGCAGTTTGAATCCCTAATCTCCCGACAGCAAGTGTCAAGATGTGATATCTGAGAAGACAGATGTGAGATCTACGCTGGGGAGGAATAACAAGGTGGTGTCACAGGGGTTAATAACGCAAGATAAAGGGCTTTGTTTGTCAGTCTGTCCGGTAGTTTCAGTTGCGTCCCTTCTCAGTGCAACAGTCTTCGAAGCCTCCAACACCTGAAACATTAGACAGGCTAAGATAAAGACACAAAGTGCTGGAGTAACTGAGTGGCTCCGGCAGCATAGAGTCACAGGTTCACAAGTTATAGGAGTACAATTAGGCCATTTGGCCCATCGTGTCCACTCCACCATTCAATCATGGCTGACTCTCGGCCCCCTAATCCCATTTTCCTGCCTTCTCCCCATAACCCTTGACACCCATTCTAATCAAGAATTTGTCTATCTCTGCCTTAAAAATATCCACTGACTTGGCCTCCACTGCCCTCTGTGGCAATGGAGTGATGGAGTCATAGAGTCATACAACGTAGAAACAGGCCCTTCGGCCCAACTTGCCCACACCGAACAACATGCCCCATCTACACTAGTCCCACCTGCCTGCGTTTGGCCCATATCCCTCCATCTTAAGAAGAAAGACTGGATAGACTTTAATTATACTCTCTAGAATTTAGGAGATTGAGAGGGGATCTTATAGAAACTTACAAAATTCTTAAAGGGGTTGGACAGGCTAGATGCAGGAAGATTGTTCCCGATGTTAGGGAAGTCCAGGACAAGGGGTCACAGCTTAAGGATAAGGGGGAAATCCTTTAAAACCGAGATGAGAAGAACTTTTTTTTCACACAGAGAGTGGTGAATCTCTGGAACTCTCTGCCGCAGAGGGTAGTTGAGGCGAGTTCATTGGCTATATTTAAGAGGGAGTTAGATGTGGCCCTTGTGGCTAAGTGGATCAGGGGGTATGGAGAGAAGGCAGGTACGGGATACTGAGTTGGATGATCAGCCATGATCATATTGAATGGCGGTGCAGGCTCGAAGGGCTGAATGGCCTACTCCTGCACCTAATTTCTATGTTTCTATGTTTCTATCCTCTCAATGTAACTGTCTAAATGTTTCTCAAAAGTTGCGATAACACCTGCCTCAACTACCTCCTCCGGCAGCTTGCTCCATACACCCATTACCCTCTGTGTGAAAAGGTTGCCCCTCAGGCTCCTATTAAATCTTCACAACCCCCCTCACCTTAAACCTATGTCCTTGGTTCTCGATTCCCCTACTCTGGGGAAGAGACTCTGTGTGTCTACTCAATATATAGCATCTGTGGTGAGCATGGATAGGTAATGTTTTGGGTCGAGGTGCTTCTTCAGACTGCTTGTAGGGATGGGGAGGTGAAAAGAAGTGGAAGAGAAGAGGGGCAGGACAAAGTCTGGCAGGTGTCATGTACAATTACATATCGTCTTTCCGCTGACTGGTTAGCACGCAACAAAAGATTTTTACTGTACCTCGGTACACGTAACAATCAACTAAATTGAATTGAGCTGAGGCAATAGGTGGAAGGAACTGCAGATGCTGGTTTAAACCGAAGATAGACACAACAAGCTGGGATAACTCAGCGGGGTCAAGCAGCATCTCTGAAGAAGGGTCTCGACCTGAAAAGTCACCCATTCTTTCTCTCCAGAGATGCTGCCTGTCGCGCTGAGTTACTCCAGCTTTAAAAAAAAAATCTTTCTGAGGTAATATGTGGACACAGGTGAGGGAAATTCACACTGTTCTGTAGCACTGTTCTGTTCTACGTCGTATGACATAGCCAATCTGTTAAAGCCCAGTGTCAGCCCTGCTGAAAGTACCTGGATCCATCTTTGTGATCTACAACTGCTTTCAGGCGTGGGGAAATAGTTCAGCGGTACTTCATCATCACGGTGAGAATTCCTTTGTTACACTCACTCGCTGCAGTGAAAATAAAAACGTGATTGATTGATACGTTATTATCACGTGTGGAATGTCACAGTGAAATTCTTTGTTTTGCAAACCACACACAAAGTATGCAAAGAGTCGCCACGTATAGGGCGGCGATTGTTACAAAGTACACAAAAATGCTGGAGAAACTCAGCGAGGGCAGCGGCATCTATGGAGCGAAGGAAATAGGCAACGTTTCGGGCCGAAACCCTTCTTGTTACAAAGTGTTCGTTATAGTGTCCAACTTTGTTCTCGGTGCCCCCCCCCCCCCCCCCCCCCCCCCCCCCCCCCCCCCCTCCCCCCCTCCTCACCCCCACCGGTTCCCTCTTTGCTCTCGGCAGCATGTCCTCGACCGACCTCCGACACCCACCACACGTCAATACTATACATTAGTATTGCAGTAATGATGTGGGGTGAATACCATACTACAGATGCGCTGCGGACAGCAGCATTATCGGGATGCATCACAGCCTGGTTTGGGAACAGCTCCAACAAAAGACCGCAAGAAATTGCAGAGAATTTTGGACACAGCCCAGACCATCGCACAATCCAACCTCCCTTCTACTGACTCCATCTACACTTCACGCTGCCTCGGCAAGGCCACCGGCACAATCAAGGACCGCTCTCACCCCTCTTCTCTTCCCTCACATCAGGAGGAAAGGCACACCTCCAGATTCAGGGACAGCTTCTTCCCAGCTGTTCTCAGGCAAATGAACCATCCTATCAACAACTAGAGAGCAGTCCTGACCTTCCATCTGCATCATGGGAGACCCTCGGACTATGGTTAATCGGACTTTATCCTGCACTAAACAGTATTCCCTTTATCCTGTATCTGTACACTGTGGACGGCCTGATTGTAATCATGCATTGTCATACTGCTGACTGGATAGCACACAACAAAAAGCTTTTCACTGTACATGTGACAATAAACTAAACTCTGAAGAAGGGCCTTGACCCAAAACGTCACCTATTTCTTTTCTCCAGAGGTACTGCCTGACCCACTGATTTACTCCAGATTTTTGTGTCTATATTCGGTGCAAACCAGCATCGGCAGTTCATTCCTACACATTTTGTTTGCTCCACGACGGAATCTCCTCACGATACTGTTTGCCTTCTTTGAAGAAGTTCTCCTCTCTCTGAAGAAGGGTCTCGACCCGAAACATCACCCATTCCTTTTCTCCAGAGATGCCGCCTGACCAGCTGAGTTACTCCAGCCTTTGTGTCTATCTGAACTAAACCAAACATGTTGGCTGGGACTTTGCTGACATTGAGAAGGTTCATGGTGTTTGTAGGAGATATCATCACCTTCTCCCCACCAGTTCCTTTGTCTCCCTGAGACTGAGCCAACTGAATCCCTGGAGCCAACTTTTGGATTGGAAAGCAGACCTGGAAAACAAGGGAGAGAAAACTGATTCAGTTCAGATAGACGAAAAAGACTGAGACTTAGTCTGAAGAAGGGTCTCGACCCGAAATGTCAATCCAGAGATGCTGCCTGTCCCCGCTGTTACTCCAGCATTTTATGTCCACCTTCAGTGTAAACCAGCATCTGCAGTTCCTTCCAACACATTGATTCAGTTCAGCTTAGTGTTTTGTCACGTGTACCAAGGGGCAGTGAAAAGCTTCGTTGCTTGCTAACCAGCCACCAGAAAGACAATACATGATTACAATCGAGCCATTGGCAGCGTACAGATACACGATAAGGGAATCACGTTTAGTGCAAAATAAAGCCAGTAAAGTCCGGTCTAAGATCAAGGGTCCCCGCTGAGGTAGATAGTAGTTCAGGACTGCTCGCTGGTTGCAATAGGACGGTTCAGAAGGAGACGAGAAAAAGATATTGCCCGTACGGATGGGAAACTATTAAAAATGGAGACGAACGTGCGTGAAACAAAATAAGTAACGTTCATGTGACATTACCTCGGGGACATGAAGCATCTCCCAGTTAATGTGTTACCATCTTTCCCACTATTGTGTTCAACATACATTTTGGAATCTGTCATATAAAATTACCTGTCAAACTGAATAAATAGCTGGAAAACATGAGTAACTCATGTAAAGGCTCCAGGCATTTTATGTAAGGAAATTGATTAGCAGAACATTATTCGTACAAGCACCAGGAAGTGTTATATAGCGGGTTCCTGTTGAGTTAATAACTTGAGTGCCATGGAATTTAATTTGTTCATCAGGACCTGAGTCATTTAGCGCAGTCACGACGAGGATTGTTTCAAACTCACTGCCAAGAGTCACTGGAGCTTATTATTGGCTCGAGGTGGACCTGTTGGAGGTTTCAGAGAAGATTGATGGTGTTGGCTCCTTCATTGGATGAAGGGCATGAATTTCCATCACTGCCTCTCGTAGTTTTGTACACTTCCATCTGGTCTCCCATCAAGATCATGATCATAAGTGATAGGAGCAGAATTAGGCCATTCAGCCCATCAAGTCTAAACCATTGTATCATGGTGGATCTATCGTTCCCTCCTAACCCCATTCTCCTGCCTTCTCCCCATAATCTTGTACTAATCAAGAATCTATCTATCTCTGCCTTAAATAGATCCACTGACTTGTCCTCCACAACCTTCTGTGGCAAAGAATTACACAGATTCACCACCTTCTGACTACCCTCTGAGTAAAGAAATTCCTCCTTCCTAAAAGAACGTCCTTTAATTCTGAGGCTACGACCTCTAGTCCTTGACTCTCCCACTATTGGAAATGTCCTGTCCACAGCCACACTATCCAAGACTTTCACTATTCTGTACGTTTCAACGAGGCCCCCCTCTCATCCTTCTAAACTCCAGCGAGTGCAGGCCCAGTGCTGTCAAACGCTCATCATAGGTTAACCTATTCCTCATTCCTGGGATCATTCTCATAAACCTCCTCTGGACTCTCTCCAGAGCCAGCACATCCATCCTCAGATATGGTGCTCATCCTCGGCATTCCAGAGATAACAATCCAAGTCTGAACCCATTCCATTTCAGATGGGATGCTCTACACACTTAGAACATAGAACAGTACAGTACAGAAACAGGCCCTTCGGCCCACAATATCTGTGCTGAACATGATGCTGTTAAATTAATATCCTCTGCCTGCACATGATCCATTCTCTGCATGTCCACGAGCCCATCTAAAATCCCATATCTGCCTCCACCACCCTTCAGGTCCTTTAGTAACTTGTCAGTTTCTTTGTTGAACTAAATTAAGGTGCATGTTGCAATCAAAAGCACTTGAACAATTGGTTGGGAAGAAATCCAAACTGTAAGAAAGACGACTGCGCCTCCTTTTCACGAGCGCGTTCCAGGCACTCACCACCCTGTCAGTGTCAAAAAACCTGCCCCACTCAAATTCTTTAAAATGTTGTCCCTCTCACCTTAAAGCTACGCCCTCTAGTCTTTGACCTTTCCACCCTGGGGGAAAAGGATCTGATTGTCTAAGGTACACAAAAATTCTAGAGAAACTCAGCGGGTGCAGCAGGATCTATGGAGCGAAGGAAATAGGCAACGTTTCGGGCGGAAACCCTTCTTCAGACTGGCTACCCTAACTATTCCTCACATGATTTTACAAGACTATCAGGTCTCCCCTCAGCCTCTGACATTCCAGAGAACGCAATCCAAGTTTGTCCACCCTCTCCTCACAGCTAATCCCTCTAATCCAGGCAGCATTCTGGTAAACCTTCTCTGCACCCTCTCTAAAGCTTCCACATCCCATCCCCCATGGTTCAATGGTTTCTGCATTATCACACGAAACAATGGACAGTGAAATACTTTTTTTGCGTACAGCTCAGCAAGACTATTCATGCACCTGTCCAAATGATAGTACCTGCCTCAACTACCATCTGTGGCAGCTCTTTCCATACACCCACCACCCCTCGTGTGAAAAAAGTTACCCCTCAGATTCCGATGAAATCTTGCCTTAAATCCTTTGGTTCTCGATTCCCTTACGCAGGGCAAGTTTACCTGATCTAATCCCCTCGTGGTTTTGTACACCTCCGTAAGACGTCAGGGGAGATTACAGAGGGCCAGCCATTGTTCAGCTGATCACGGTAAGCACGTCCTCCTTCTCGCTTGGCCTGACACGTACTTCAACGGAAGATTTAGAGCTGAGATTAATCACGGTGTGCTGGGAAACACAGCCCTAGCGATCTCATGTACGAGGAGATGGCTGCTCGTGTCACAGTCTGACGCATTGGAAATTGACTATTGACCAGTCGGAGTAAACAACATCAGTGATGCGCTGCTAGAAGATTAATGCCGTCCCCACTGTTCAACAGGATGCTGTCTTGTAATTCATCAAGCCTAATGGAACTTTATGAAGACGTGCATTACATCATTCTAGATAATACATAAACAGCTTGCAGTTTGGAAAATGTTTTATTAACACCAAGACAACTCTTAACTGGTGCGAGGCGCAAAATGCTGGAGGAACTCAGCGGTTCAGGCAGCAACTCTGGAGAAAAGGGATAAGTGACGTATCGGGGTTGAGACACTTCTTCATTCTGAGTCAGGGTAGAGGGATACTAGAGGTATGATAAGATGCTGAACAAATCCGAGTTGACACCAATGACCCAGCAAAAGGGGGGAGCCCACTATGGTCTGTTGTTGGCCGTGGATGTGGTGATAACGGTGGGGGCGCTGAGAGATGGCTGCCCTGCCAGCAGCGTGTTAGATAATCTGCTTTTTTAATTTTTTTTAGTATGTCCAAATGTTTGTTTTAATGTCTCTCGATGTGGGGGGTAATGTGGGGGGTTAAGGGGGGAAGGTCGCCTCCTCCACGGAGAGGCGTGAACTTTTCATCGCGGAGCGGGCGAGCCCTCGCCGGGGGTCGCCAGAAGGGAGTGCTCCGATCGCTGGCCTGTGGCAGCCTGAAGCCGCGGTCTGCGGAGTATCCAGCAGGTGCGGCGTCCGGAGCCTGGGATCCCTTGTTGGGGACCCCGAAGGAGAATAGCTCTGACCGCCGGCCCACAGCCTACAACAGCTTGAAGCCGCGGTCTACGGCGGGGACATACTTACTTACCCTCCGGAGCGGGATCCCTCGTTGGGGACCCCGGATGAGAATAGCTCTGACCGCCGGCCCACGGCCTACAACAGCTTGAAGCCGCGGTCTACGGCGGGGACATACTTACTTACCCGCCGGAGCAGGATCCCTCGCCGGGAATCCCTGGAGAAGAGCTACGACCACCGACATGCGGCCCACGTCATCTTCAAGCGGTCTCCGGTAGGGAAGCGCCGATTCAGGACTCACCTTGCCTGTACATCTGGCCGCACGCAGCAGCGACTGCGAAGGTTTATGGTCCCGAACCACGGGGAAAAATGGAGGAGGACTGACTAAACTTTGTGCCTTCCACCACAGTGATGAATGCTGTGGTGGATGTTTTGTGTTAAATTTTTTATTGTGTATTGTGTGTTCTTTTTATTGCACCGCTGCTGACAAGTTCATTTCACTGCACTTCATTGTGTATGTGACAAATATATCTGACTATTGACTATTAAACTATTGAACAAAGGGATACAAACAGTGGAACTGGCAGGATGACCAATGTTGGCAAGGGACAGAGAGAGAGGTAATGCAAAGGTTACTTGATATTTGAAAAATCAATATTCATACCGCTGGGTTTTAAGCTGCTCAAGTGAAAGGGCTTCCATACCTCTCTTCACAGGTATTATAGATCCCGGTTCCACCTGACATTTGGCCCCTGTATGCTCTCGTAAAGCACGTTTAGTTTAGATTAGTTTAGTTTAATCTTGTCATGTCAAGAGTCAAGTGCTTTAATATAATATGTCCCGAAACGTAACAATGAAATTCTTACCAGCGCAACAGATATGTAAGCAAAAGATAGACACAAAAAGCTGGGGGTAACTCAGTGGAACAGATAGCATCTCTGGAGAGAAGGAATGGGTGACGTTTCGGGTCGAGACCCTTCTTCCGACTGCAAGTTATGGGAAACGGAAACGAGAGATGTACTGTAGACATAGAAACATAGGTGTAGGACTAGGCCATTCGGCCCTTCGAGCCACTTGTCAGTTCTTTTTTTCTTTACAAAACTACGCAAAATGCTGGAATAACTCAGCGGGACAGGCTGTATCTCTGGAGAACATTGGTAGGTGATTCTCAGCACAAAACATCACCTATCCATGTTCTCCAGAGATGTGGCCTGACCCGCTGGGTTACATCAGCACTTTGTGAAACGCCACCTATCCATGTTCTCCAGAGATACAGCCTGTCCCGCTGAGTTATTCCAGCATTTTGCGTTGTTTTGTGAAGAAAAAAAGAACTCACTTAGCTTAAACTGCACTTAATTGGACTTTGAATGAATAAACATAGTGACTTTATCTTGCTGTAAATGTTGTACCCATTATCATTTACCTGTACACTGTGGACGGTTTGATAGCAATCATGAATAGTCTGTTCTTTGACTGGATAGCACGCAAACAAAGACTTTTCACGATACCTTGTTATAGTGATCTATAAGGCACCCGACATCATCAACATCATCACAGACCCACACCACACTGGCCACAAACAGTCTGAACATTGTATCGTCCATGTTCAGGAACAGCTTCTTCCCAACAACCATCATGCGATTAAACACTACAACTGCCAAATAAGTTCCAATATATACGTATCTATTTATATACATGTATGGGCAGCTCAGTGGTGGGTAGTGTTGCTTATTTACAGCGCCAGAGACCCGGGTTCGATCCTGACTACAGGTGCTGTCTGCAGGGAGTTTGTATGTTCTCGCTATGACCACGTGGGTCTTCTCTGGGTGCCCCGGTTTCCTCCCACACTCCAAAGACGTGCAGGTCTGTAGGTTAATTGGCTTATGTAAATTGTAAAAATTGTTCCTAGGGTGTGTAGGTTAGTGTACGGGGTGATCACTGGTCGGTACGGATTCGGTGGACTGAAGGACCTGTATCCGTGCTGTATCTCTAAAGTTTAATATATGGAACATTTTTGGTTTATTATGGGGTTTAGAGTACTATCATACCAGGACATCCGAGATGTTCTCATCCTTTAGGGAATGGGGGTTTCCCTCTCCCATCATAGATAAGGCCCTCACTCGTGTATCCTTGGTAGCCCGCAGCTCCGCCCTTGCTCCCCTCCCCATCCCCCTAGTCAGAGATTCCTCCACCAATCTTGTCTGCACCTTCCCCAGTCTTGTCCTGTCCCCTGTGATGTGATGAATGCAGGGAAAGAAGGGAATGCAATGCCACAGGTTATGTCCAACGAATAAGCCATGTGGCTTATAGAAGTCACGAATTCTGTTGTGTGGGATAAGGTAACTTAATTGTTGTTGGTCCTGTATCTAACGACTCGGAGATATACGAGTCATATTCTCACCATGATACCTGGGGAATTTATATTCAATTGAAATCAATATGAAATTAAAACATAAAACTGAGAACTCTGAAGCATCAGAGATTGAGGTGAGACCTGATAGAAGTTTATATCATCATCAGAGACATACATAAGATAGACGGCCAGATCTTTCTCCCAGGGTGGAAATGTCAAAATTAGAAGGCATAGCTTTAAGATAAGAGGGAAAGTTTAAAGGAGATGTGTGAGGCAACGTTTATTTACACGTAGGGTGGTGGGTGCCTTAAACGCGCTCCCCCTAGGATGGTGCCTCAACCCCTTCATGCCAACCACATCCCATACCCATCTAAACCTGAAGAAGGGTCCCCACTTGAAACGTTAACTATCCATGTTCTCCAAAGATGCTGCCTGACCCGCTGAGTTACTCCAGCATTTTGTGTCCATCACAAAGTACAAAAGCTTGAAAGGACATACGTAACATCAGATTCAAGAACAGCTTCTTCTCCGCTGTTATCATACTACTGCCAACTTGGCCGCGCCAACCAACATGCCCCATCTACACTAGTCCCGCCTGCCTGCATTTCAAAGGTTCAAAGGTCAGTTTATTGTCACGTGTACCAATTAAGGTACAGTGAAACTCGAATTACCATACAGCCATACTAAAAAAAGCAACAAGATACACAACTACATAAAGTTAACATAAACATCCACCACAGCATGATTCCCCACATTCCTCACTGTGATGGGAGACAATGAAGTCCAATATTCTTCCTCTTTATTCTCCCGCAGTTGGGGCAATCGAACCATCCGCAGTCGGGCGGTCGAAGCTCCTGCGGCTTGGAGCTCCCGAAGTCGGTCTCTAACCAGGGAACCGCGAGCTCCACGATGTTAAAGTCCGCAGGTTCTCGCGGTTGGAGCTCATGAAGTCGGTCACCAGCGAAGACCACCACCTCCTCGATATTAGGCCGCAGAGCAGACGGAGATACGATATGGAAAAAACATTGCATCTCTGTCGAGGCAAGAGATTAAAATAAAGCCACTACACGGGCATCAGTCCCATGGCCTGGCCCACCGACATCAGTTGTCAGTTAACTAATTACAAAGCAGTGGTGCCTTCTTGAGAGCAGATTCATCCCTGAGATGAAGTGTTTGTGATGACTCCACTGACAGTTCCTGTCTGCCCAGCCCCAGGTATTCTCCGCTCTTTTTGCATAATTAAAATAGATAGCTATTAATTTATTTTTGATTGTCGGCTTCTGGGACGACTCTTTTTTTTCAAGCTGGGTGGAGAATAATTAGTCTGGGTGAGGATGTTGGTATCTGTGGAATTCTCTGCCACAGAAGGCAGTGGACACCAATTCACTGGATGTTTACAAGAGAGAGTTAGATTTAGCTCTTCGGGCTAAAGGAATCAAGGGATATGGGGAGAAAGCAGGAACGGGGTACTGATTTTAGATGATCAGCCATAATCATATTGAATGGCGTTGCTGGCTCGAAGGGCGTACTCCTGCGCCTATTTTTCTATGTTTCTAAATCCTAGGCTTTACGGTAGAGAGTACACTGACTGGTTGCATCACGGCCATCCAAACACTCTGGATGGCAGAGAGCGTGGCCAGGTTGGTGTGGGTCTCTGATGATGCTGACTGTCTTTTTGAGGCAGCGCCTCCTGTAGATCCCGTTGATGGTGGGGAGGTCAGTACCTTGATGGACCGGGCAGTGTCCACCTCTCTCTGTAATCTCCTTTGTTCATGAGCATTCGAGTTACAGAAGCAGCCCTTGTATTTTGACACAAAACTGGGTGGCAGTGTGAACTGTGAGGACGATGCTATGAGGATGCAGGGTGACTTGGACAGGTTGGGTGAGTGGGCAGATGCATGGCAGATGCAGTTTAATGTGAATAAATGTGAGGTTAGCCACTTTGGTGGCAAAAACAGGAAGGCAGATTATTATCTGAATGGTGTCAAGTTGGGAAAAGGGGAAGTACAACGGCATCTGGGGGTCCTTGTTCATCAGTCACTGAAAGTAAGCACGCAGGTACAGCAGGCAGTGAAGAAAGCGAATGGCATGTTGGCCCTCATAACAAGAGGAGTTGAGTATAGGAGCAAAGAGGTCCTTCTGCAGTTGTACAGGGTGCTAGTGGGACCACACCTGGAGTATTGTGTGCAGTTTTGGTCTCCAAATTTGAGGAAAGACATTCTTGCTATTGAGGGAGTGCAGCGTAGGTTCACGAGGTTAATTCCCGGGATGGTGGGACTGTCATATATTGATAGAATGGAGCGGCTGGGCTTGCTTACTCTGGAATTTAGAAGGATGAGAGGGGATTTCGTTGAAACAGATAAGATTATTAAGGGTTTGGACACGCAGGAAACATGTCGACGCAGGTAGACGCAGGAAACATGTTCCCGATGTTGGGGGAGTCCAGAACAAGAGGCCATAGTTTAAGAATAAGGGGTAGGCTATTTAGAATGGAGATGAGAAAATACTTTTTCACCCAGAGAGTTGTGAAACTGTGGAATTCTCTGCCCCCGAAGGCAGTGGAGGCCAATTCTCTGGATGCTTTCAAAAGAGAGTTGGATAGAGCTCTTAAAGATAGCGGAGTCAGGGGATATGGTGAGAAGGCAGGAACGGGGTACTGATTGTGGATGATCAGCCATGTTGACATTGAATGGCGGTGCTGGCTCGAAGGGCTGAATGGCCAACTCCTGCACCTATTGTCTATTGTCTGTTTTGCAACTGGAAACATTTTAATTTATGGATATTTTTCTCTCTGCCCTTTGCCATGATTGCTTGCTCAGTGTGAATCCCTGCACGCATTTGACAGTTTCTCTGACAGAAAGGTCATTTTTCTCTATGAAATCTACAAGGCTCTGTATTTTTATTAAAACATTTTACGTAATAAACCTTTTGTCCTCGAGCACTGATTGAAACATCAATAGTTCATTTAAAAAATGACCTTTAACAGTTATGTATAAACAAGATTTGCTTCTAATTCCTGACCTGTGCTGCTTGGCTGGCTGTCACGTCCCACAATCTCTCTCTCTCTCTCTCTCTCTCTCTCTCTCTCTCTCTCTGTCTCTCTGTCTCTCTCTCTCTCTCTCCTCTCTCTCTCTCTCTCTCTCTCTCTTTCTCTCTCTCTCTCTGTCTCTCTCTCTCCCTCACACACACACACTCTCCCTCTTATTCCGTCTCGCTCTCTCTCTCTCCCTCTCCCTATGTCTCTCTCTCACTCACACACACACACACACACTCCCTCCCTCCCTCCCCATTCCTTCTTTCTCACCCTATCACCAGTATTCTCTCTTTGTTTTGCTTTCTTTATCCACTTTCTATCTTTCTTACTTTCTCCATTGCTTCCTTCCCTTCTCTCTCTCTTTCCCTCTCTCACCCCTTTTCTCCTCTTTCTCTGTCTCTGTATCTTTCTCTTTTGTTGTCTCTCCAACCAGGGCTGCCAACACTCATGCATTGAGCGTGAGACTCACGCATTTTGACAAATTCTCACGCTCTGATCACAAATTTCTCACGCTCTGTCGTGAGAAATTCTGTGATCAACGAGAATCTCAAAATCTCATGGGCCGTGTGTGTTGGAGAGCCAGGGCTGAGGGAGTGATGGAAGCAGAAGCAGCGGCGAGGTCAGATGCGGTCGGGGAGCCGGGGCTGGCGAGTGTTTGCCGGGCTGGCGAGTGTTTGCCAGGCTGGCGAGTCGCTCGCTGTAGCTCTGGCCATGGAGCAGCCTCAATGCAAGAGTCCCGGGCCGTCGGAGGCGTTGGAAACGTTGCGCCGCTGCCGTTGAAGCCTCTGTGTCGAATTCGCCCTGGTGACCGGCATGGATCAGGCTGCGGCTCGGTGCATCCTGGAGGACAACCAGTGGCTGCTGGAAGTAGGTACCAAGCACTGGGTAGAAGCGGTGGAAGATAGTGGCCTTCAAATGGGGGTGGTTGGAGAGAGCATCCTGCTTGCCTGCCAGATTTTCACTTACTGTAACTGCAGGAAGAATGTTCCCGATGTTGGGGGAGTTCAGAACCAGATTTCACAGTTTAAGAATAAAGGGTAGGCCAGTTAGGACTGAGATGAGGACAAACTTTCTTCACCCAGAGAGTTGCGAATCTGTGGAATTCTCTGCCACAGGCGGCAGTGCAGGCCAATTCACTGGATGTTTTCATGAGAGAGTTACATTTAGCTCTTGGGGTTCGCGAAATAAATGGATATGGGGAAAAAAAAAAAAAAACAGGAAATAGGTTCTGATTTTAGATGAACAGCCACAATCATATTGAATGGCAGTGCTGGCTCGAAGGGCCGAATGGCCTATTCCTGCACCTGTTTTCTATGTTTCAATGCTTGAGTATATGGCAATAAAACTCGACCACTTGATTTTGATGCATTCATTCGTGGTGGAGGTATAATGTAGTCATAGAGTGATACAGTGTGAAAACAGGCCCTTTGGCGCAACTTGCCCACACCCACCAACATGTCCCAGCTACACTACCTGCTTTTGGTCCATATCCCTCCAAACTTGTCATATCCATGTATCAGTCTAACTTTCTTAAATGTTAGGATAGTCCCTGCCTCAACTACCTCCTCTGGCAGCTTGTTCCATACACCCACCACCCTTTGTGTGGAAAAAGTTACCCCTTAAAAAGTTACCTCTTAAAAATACTTCAAACAAAAAACATTGAAATCATGTCTACAATGCACTAAATTATGATTTTAATACATCAAATTTCACAAAGTCCCTACTGTGCGAGGCGGGACACCCCCCCTCCCACACCCTCCCCCCACTCGGTTGCTCCACTCCCTCACCGAGTACCCCCAAGGCAAGTGATCAGTGATCGTTCAGCCTCCCCACTTTCAAAAAAGCTCTGTGGCCTCCGGTTCAGACAGAGAGCGCTGCCAGATGTGAGCGGGGAATTGAGGCCAGTTGTCCGTGATGTCTGGATCCTAATGCTCAGCGTTTCATGTGTCGGAGTTGGCTAATGTTATTGATTTGTAATTAGCCTGATTTGTAATTAGTTGGAAAAATCTTAATTTATTAATCTGGAGGGATGGGATAAGTGTAATATTAAAATGACAGGCAAGGTGTCAGGCTGTCTGTCACAACATAAAGCCTCAATAACCCATCATTTCCTTCAGTTAAATATTGGGAAGGTAGCACTATTGTTATTATGTTTGTTTACCTCACTGACTATTTCTAACCTCCCCCCCCCTCCCCCTAAATTCCTTTGACAGGTTGAATAGAAATGTCCCCAATCTCATTGTTTTATTAATTGAACACGTAGATGAACATCCTCAAAGAGTGTAATCAGACGGAAATTGAATCAGATGCAATGTTTAAGAGCTTGTTCAAAGAAGGGGCATATTTTAAAGGAGTGACAGACATACTAGCAGGGGAATGTGTGATGAGGTTATTATTTATCTTTACATATAACATATAACAATTACAGCACGGAAACAGGCCATCTCGACCCTACAAGTCCATGCCGAACAAATTTTTTTCCCCTTAGTTTTAGCTTGAACCAGGACATCTGAAGATTCAAAGTTTAATATAGTAATTGTGCTGATACTGACTCCAACCGACCACGTAATGAGTATCATCCATTCCGGAGGTTTTTATTTTCTGATTTCAATCACTTCAATGTAATAGTAATTGGGAATGGGGAGCATTGGAACAAAAATTTGCCCTCGGTACATATTAACTGTAATATAATAATATATGCGTGTTGGTAGGTGCAATCAAAACAGAGATCTTTTTTTATCATTGTTGTGTTATGAATACCACAGGAAATATTATGTACTCTCAAGATCACATTTAATAGAATAATATTGCTTAAATATATAGTTATTGTACTTTGCATTTCGGAAAAGTCCCAGCTGAGAGGAAGACAGCAAAATACTGAAATATTGGGGGGGAAAATGACCTCAGGACAGTTTGTTAGGAAAATAAAGGAAATGGTAACAGAATACTTATACAGCTGAGTGAGTGTAATTTTACGGATGAGAAATTGTGTTCAACCGATTGATGACTTCTTTGACAAAGTAACTAGCATGTTAGATAACAAGGAAGCCAATGGATGTAGCAGATTTTGTTATACAAAATTAGGTCTGTGAAGTGCCCCATAAAAGATTACCGCATTAGATAAGCACCTGTGGACTTGAACGTAATATGTTAAGACCAGGGGGTCAGATATGGGCTTTATGTGTGGGCCAGATATATCGTCAGTGCAGAGGGGCTAGGAGCAAGGCCAAGTGTGCATCCAGAGTCAAGGTCTGGAATAATGCTAGGTGTGCAGCCAAAGCTGGGACAATGGGAGTGTTCAGCACTGGGAACCTAAGCAGGTAAGCTGCTATGATCAGGGTAGAATAACGGGCCAGGTGTAAGGCTGGAGTGGGTCAGGAATGAGAGACTGCAACTGGAGTCAGGGTCAGGAGCAGTACCAGGTGTGCAGTGAGACCCAGGTTGGTCAACATGGGCCAAGTGTTTGATTATAATCTGATTTCCATACATGAATAAACTAAGATCATTCATGTACTGCACCTGTTGATCAGAGCCTGGCTCTACTGTGGAATGTAATTAGGAATGTAATTTAGCCTAACCTTATTTATAGTTAATCCAATTTAAAGCATAAATATTGCATTCAAGTGTAAGTTAAAAGACTCGCTACAGTTTGCACCAGATTGCATAATTTCAAGCTGAAAAATACAAGCTACGCTCCCTCGGGCTTGGTCTCTTGCAATTTCTCACTCCCAAATCTCACCCAATGTTGGCAGCCTTGCTCCAACATTCTCTCTCTCTCTCTCTCTCTCACTCTCGCTCTCTCCCTCTGTCTCTGTGTTTCTGTCGCTCTCACAATCCTTCTTTCCTTCTCTCTTTCCCTCCAATCCGCTTTCTTTCCCATTTTATCTCTCCTTCGTTCTCTCCCTCTCCTTTCCTCTCTCTCTTCTCTCTCTCTTTCTCTCTCCAATCTCTCTCTCTCTCTCTCTATATAACACGCTCCATCTCACACACTCTCCACCTCTCCCATCTCTGCATCACTCTCTCCCTCTTTTCCTCACCTCTCTCTCTTTCTCTCTCTACCCCTCCCTCTCCTCTCTCTCTCTCTCTCACACACACACACTCTCGCACACGCATATACGAACATAGATATTCTCTCTCAAGAGTCAATTTAATTGTCATTTGGACCCCCGGGGGTCCAAACGAAATGCCGTTTCTGCAGCCATACATTACAAACAAATAGACCCCAGACACAACATAATTACATTTTACATAAACATCCCTCACATAGCTGTGATGGAAGGCCAATAAACTCTCCACTCTCTCCACACACTCCCCCCCCCCCCCCCCCCCCCCGATCAGAGTCAAAGTCATAGCCCCCGGCTGGCGATGGCATTGTCCCGCGGCCAGCCACGCCTCTCACACGCACCGGGTCAGCCCCCCGGTGTGCGCTCTCACACGTCCACGCATTCCAGCCGCGCGGGGCACTCAGGCCCCGCTCCGGAGCACTTCGACCCCGCACTCGGGCAGTCGCCGCCGCAGAAGCCCCACTCCCTCCAGCCGTGGGCTCCCGGCGCCACGTCCACAGACCTGTAGAGAGCCTCCACTCTCCGGCAGCAGCAGCAGCACAGCAACAGCAGCAGCACACTCTCACACAGCAGCGCTCCTCCACCGCTCCGCGACTCGGCCCACACTCCGCGACGGCAACACACACTCACACCAGTCCCCCGGTCTCACACGTTGGAGGCCGCTCCTCACGCACCTCAACACGACACCCACAGAAAAGGTCGGGTCTCCACACGAGAGATTCAAAAAGTCTCCCCACCCCCCCCCACACACCCCACCCCACACCCACCCCACACACACACACACCCAACATAAACGCACAAACACTACACACACAGACAAAACACTAAACACGCGGACGCACAGAGGCCTCTGCTGGCCAGCCGCGCCGCCTACCGATCTCTCACACACATGCACTCTCTCTCACACTCTCTCACACACACACACACACTCACACGCACGCACACACACTCTCACACGCACACACACACACTCACGCACGCACACGCACACACTCACACGCACGCACACTCTCACACGCACACATACACTCTCACACGCACGCACACACACACACACATCTCGCACATACACAACACTTTTTCACACACGCACGCACCCACATACAAACTCCCTCGCTCACACACAAACTCTTTCTGATTCATGCTCCATGCTGACTGTCAACCCCCCCCTTGCTGACTGTACCTGAGAAAGCCCTTGGCCGTAATGAAATTAGACCATTTCATGCAGTGTGTTTCATAAACCCAATCACACGCTGGCTCTGCTGACGCAGGACCTTCTCATCTTCATAAAACAGAGAGAAATAGCGTTCATTTATTCATCTCCCGCAATATCTCCGGATGTCCCAAAGCACTTTACGGGCGACGGAGTCTGATGGGACATGTTAGAGATTTTGTAAAGCTGGAAAGGCAGCGGCCATGTTTAGTTTAGCGATACAGCGCGGAAACAGGCCCTTCGGCCGATTAACCTACAAACCTGCATGCCTTTGGGTTGTGGGAGGAAACCGGAGCACCCTGAGGAAACCCACGCGGTCACGGGGAGAATGTTCGAACTCCATACAGACAGAACCCATTGTCGTGGTCAATCCCGGGTCTCTGACACTGTGAGGCAGCAGCTGTAGTCCCTTGTTCACACAAGGGTTTAGGGACCATGTTAAATGTAGACCCTCACCTCTAGTGGCAACAGCTGTACTAGCTGAGCCACCTGTTGTACCTGTGTATGGCTTGATTGTACTCATGTATAGTAGGATTTGACTGGATAGCACTCAAACAAAGCTTCTCACCGTACCTCGCTCCACCTGGCAATAATAAGCCAACACGAGTAATTGGATTAATAATTTGTGCAAGTGCATGTTGACATAAGGTGAATCATGTCAGGTGTCTCAAAGGTGGACGAAGAATGGGGTTGAAATCATGGAGACGTTCCCAGAGCTGGGCAAGGAAGTGTTGTCCACTTAAGTGAAGCTGAGACCAATGTTCGACTGAATGGACAACTCCAACTGCAGAGACGGCATTAAAGTGGATAGACACAAATGCTGGAGTAATTCAGTGGGTCATGCAGCATCCCTGGAGAACAAGGATGGGTGACGTTTCTGGTTAAGACCCTTCTTCAGACTGAGAGCCAGGGGAGGGAACTAGAGGTTCTAGTTTACTAGTTCCCTCCCTTTCACTTTCGGTCTGATGAAGGGTTTTGACCCGAAACATCACCCATCCTTTTTCTCCAGAGATGCTGCCTGACCCATTGAGTTACTCCAGCATTTGTGTCTATCTTCGGTCCAAACCAGTGTCTGCAGTTCCTTCCGACAGGTTTTTGGTAAATGGTTATGATAAGACTCAGGTTCACAAGTTCATAAGAGTCATAGGGGCTGAAGTAGGCCATTCAGCCCATCTAGTTTGCTCCGCCATTCAAGCATGGCTGATCTATCTTTCTCTCTCAACCACATTCTCCTGCCTTCTCCCCATAACGTTTGTCGTCCTCACTAATCATTGACCTGTCAATCTCTGCCTTAAAAATGCTCAATGAAGGCCTCCACAGCCATCTGTGGCAATAAATTCCACAGATTCGCCACCCTCTGGCGAAAGGAATTTCTCCTCATCTCCATTCTAAAAGTAAATCCTTTTATTCTGAGGCTGTGCCCTCTGGCCCTAGACATTCCCACTAGTGGAAACATCCTATCCACATGCACTCTATCCAGGCCTTTCACTATACAAGCTTAAAAGAAAGGGCAATGTTTCAAGATGGGTAAGCGGTCACTAGAATGCATCAATAACACATAGATCACACAGGTGTGAGAATATATCTCCATTAGGTTCATGAGGTTCATTTATTGTCACATACACCAAGTGGTGTAGTGAAATTTCACTGGCCAGGTCAGTCATACAATTTAAAAAAGCAACACTCAAAAAACACATTTTAACATGAACATCCAACAGAGTGACTCCTACACATTCCTCAATGTGATGGAAGGCGAAATTAAGTTCAAGTCCTTACCTGTTGTTCTTCCTTGGCCGTGAGCCTCGAGCCCCCCATTGACGGGACGGTCTTGAGTCCCATAGCCGGCGGGGCGTTCAGCTCCCGGGATGTCAGCTCCCCCGCGCCGGGCGATGGAACCTCGCGTCAGGGCTGGACGAACCTTCTGCGGCGTTGGAGCTCCCGACTAGCTCCAGATTCAGAAAATTTAAAAATTGGTTAAAAGACAAATCAGAAGTCTTGGAGCACTTGTAACAAAGAATAGAGGGCACAGCTTTAAGGTGAGGGTAAAGTTTAAAGGAGATGTGCGGGGCACGTTTCTTTACACAGTGGGTGCCTGGAATGTGCTGCTAGGGGTGGTGGTGAAGGTAGGTTATAGTGGTGTTTAAGAGGCTTTTTCATAGGCACGTGGCTATGCAGGGAATGGAGGGATATGAATCACATGCAGGCAGAGGAAAGTAATTTGACGGCATCATGATTGGCACAGACATTGTGGGCCAAAGGGCCCATTCCTGTGCTGTATTGTTGTATGCTGTATGTTACAGTATGCAAACAAACCCTTCAGCCCATCTTGCCCATGCCAAACAAGATGCCCCATCTGAGCTGGTCCCACCTGCCCGCTTTTGGCCCATATCCCTCTAAACCTTTCCTGTCTATGTAGCCATCTTTTAAAGTACTGTTGTTAAGCCAGGGTGGTGAATCTGTGGAATTCATTGCCACAGACGACAATGGAGGCCAAATGAGTATTTTTAAAGCAAAGATTGAGAAGATTAATAAGAGCGTCAAAGGTTACTGGAAGAAGCCAGGAGCAATGGGAAAGGTAGATCAGCCATGATCGAATGACGGAGTGGACTCAATGGGCCGAATGGCCTAATTCTGCTTTTAAAGATACAGCATGGAAACTGGCCCTTCGATCCACTGAGTCCATGCTGACCATCGATCACCCGTACACAACTACTGTGTCATAGGTCATAAGGTCATAAGGAATAACAGAATTAGGCCATTTGGCCCATCAAGTCTACTCCACCATTCAATCGTGGCTGATCAATCTCTCCCTCCTAACCCCATTCTCCTGCCTTTTCCCCATAACCTCTGACACCCATACCACAATTTCGCTAGGGGGCAATTTACCTCCAAACCTGGCGTGTATGAGATATAATATAATAATAATAATAATATCTTTTATTGTCATTGCACATAAGCGCAGCGAGATTTGGTTTGCAGCTTCCATCATATGTCATAACATAAATAACTAATAACATTTAGATTTAGATACCCCGAGAACATGGATTGTAAAAAGAACATTAAAACAGTCAAAACAGTTCACAGATTAAAGTGCAGATGTGTCTGTGCGACGTGACCATCTGAGGGAGACAGTCCAGGGGGAGGGGGATGGGGGGCACTCAGCAGGGCCGGTTCAGAGCCGCTATAGCTCTGGGAATGAAGCTGTTCCTGAGTCTGGAGGTTCGGGCGTAGAAGGCCTTGTAACGTCTGCCGGAGGGAAGTAGTTTGAACAGTCCATTATAAGGGTGTGAGGAGTCTTTATGGATGCTGACGGCCTTCCTGAGGCACCGTGTGTGGTAGATGCCCTCCAAGGCTGGTAGCTGTGTCCCAATAATCCTCTGCGCTCTGTGGACGACGCGCTGAAGAGCTCTCCTCTCCGCCTCCGTGCAGCTGAGATACCACACAGAGATGCCATACGTTAATATGCTCTCTGTGGTGCAGCAGTAGATGGTTGTCAGCAGCTGTTGGGGCAGACCAGTCTTTTATAGTGTCCTCAGGAATAACAGTTGTTGCTGTGCCTTCTTGACCAGCGCAGCGGTGTTGGTGGACCATGTGAGGTCCTCTGAAATGTGAGTGCCCAGAAACTTAAAGCTGGACACTCTCTCCACACTCTCCACAGGAAACGAGAGCAGGGTTCTGGGTGTTATGGTCTGATGATCTTTCAAACACTGCCACTGAGTGCCTGAGGACTGCAGTGAGTCAGGGCTCTGTCCAACCATGGCCCCGCTAGGCCGCTACTGCTGCAAGCCGACACCTGCGCTGCCTAACAACGAGTGTCAGGGGTAATGAGGAGAAGGCAGGAGAATGGGGTTGAGGGGGAGAGAAAGATCAACCCTGGTTGGACGAATCATAGATGGGGACGAGTCAGAGTATAGAAGTGAGATCGACCTACTGACCAAATGGTGCCAGCACAACAACCTGGCTCTCAACATCAGTAAGACCAAGGAACTGATTGTGGATGGTACACAAAAATGCTGGAGAAACTCAGCGGGTGCAGCAGCATCTATGGAGCGAAGGAAATAGGCAACGTTTCGGGCCGAAACCCTTCTTCAGACTGACGGGGGGTGGGGGGAGGCGGGGAGAAGAAAGGAAAAGGGAGGAGGAGGAGCCCGAAGGCTGAGGGAGAGCTAGGAAGGGGAGGAGACAATTGTGAGAATTCAATGTTCATGCCACCAGGATGCAGACTCCCCAAGCGGAATATGAGGTGCTGTTCCTCCTATTTCCGGTGTTGCTCACTCTGGCCGTGGAGGAGACCCAGGACAGAGAGGTCGGATACGGAATGGGAGGGGGAGTTGAAGTGCTGAGCCGCCGGGAGGTCAGGTTGGTTAATGCGGACCGAGCGGAGGTGTTCGGTGAAACGATCGCCAAGCCTACGCTTGGTCTCACCGATGTAGATCAGCTAACATCTAGAGCAGCGGATGCAATAGATGAGGTTGGAGGAGATGCAGGTAAACCCTCTGTCTTTGCCTTCCGCGAAGGCCACTCGCCACATCTTCCCATCTCCCCCCCCCCCCCTGTCTGCCTTCCGCAAAGACCCCCTGGTCCTCGCCTTTCACCTCACTAGCCGTCACATACAACAAATAGTCCTCCGTCAGTTTCACCACCTCCAACGTGACCCCACCACTCGCCACATCTTCCCATCTCCCCTCTCCCCCCCTGTCTGCCTTCCGCAAAGACTGCTCCCTCCGTAACCCCCTTGTCAATTCTTCCCTTCCCTCCCGCACCACCCCTTCCCTGGGCACTTTCCCTTGCAACCGCAAGAGATGCTACACTTGTCGCTTTACCTCCCCCCTCGACTCCATTCAAGGACCCAAGCAGTTGTTCCAGGTGCGCCCTCCTGCCTCCGAGGCGGATAAGCAGATGGTGATGGAAGGTTCCGGTCACACTCGAGCGGTCGCTCCGAGCTGCTCCGCACCATTAACCGCGAGGCCCTGAGTTATTGAGAGGAGTGTGACTGCAGCAGGACTGGCTGTAAATCCACGCTCATCTCTCCCTACAGACATTCACACACAGTCCGTTTTCATGAGTTCTAGGAGTGGAATTAGGCTGTTCAGCCCATAAAGTCTACTCCGCCATTCAGTCATGGCTGACCTATCTTCCCCTCTCAACCCCTTTCTCCTGCCTTCTCCCTGTATCCATAGGCACCCATACTAATCAAATATCTATCAATCTCTGCATTATAATTACCCAATGATGGTCTCTACAGCCGTCTGTGGAAATGAATTCCACAGATTCACCGCCCTCTGACTAAAGAAATTCCTCCTCATCTTTCTAAAGGTACGTCCTTTTATTCTGAGACTGGAATGTGGTCCTGGACTCTCCCACTAGTGGAAACATCCTGTCCACGTCCATTCTATCCAGGTCTTTCACTATTCGTGCTATTATACACTAGATGTGGTGTTAAAGATGCTTTTAGATAGGCACATGGATATGCAGTGAATGGAGGGATATGGATCACATGCAGGCAGAGGAGATCAGTTTAACTTGACATCATGTGGGCACAGACATTGTGGGCTGAAGAGACTGTATGGGCTGCACTGTTCTATGTTCTATGTTACAAAGTGCTGGAGTAACTCAGCGGGTTAAGCAGCATTTCTGGACAACATGAATCAGTGACATTTTTGGTCGGGTCGCTCGTCAGGTCCCAAGAAAAGTCAACAGTCCATTCCCTCCACAGATGCTGCCCGACCCGTTGTGTTTTTTATAAGAAGGCAAAAAGTAAGCACAGGGGGCACAGTGGCGCAGCGGTAGATCCTGACTACGGGTGCTGTCTGTACAGAGTTTGCACGTTCTCCCTGCATGTATTTTTTCCAGGTGCTCCGGTTTCCTCCCACACTCCGAAGACGTGCAGGTTGACACTTCAGTAAAATTGTATATTGCCTTTAGCGTGTAGGATAGTGCTAGTGAGCGGGGATCGCTGGTCGGCAGGGACTCGGTGGGCCGAAGGGCCAGTTTTCGCGCTGTATCCCAAAACACTAAAGTCTATATAAAACCCTTGTAAACTCTGTACTGATTCTTAAGTACCAGACAGTGGTGAATCTCTGGAATTCTCTGCCACAGAAGGTAGTTGAGGCCAGTTCATTGGCTATATTTACGAGGGAGTTAGATGTGGCCCTTGTGGCTAAAGAGATCAGGGGGTATGGAGAGAAGGCAGATATGGGATACTGAGTTGGATGATCAGCCATGATCATATTGAATGGCGGTGCAGGCTCAAAGGGCTGAATGTCCTACTCCTGCACCTAATTTCTATGTTTCTATGTTTCTATGTGAAGCATTGGTCATTGCTTGCTTAACATGTACACGTTAACATGACGAACGTCTACCATCGCCAACTCATAGCTCACACTTTTCAAGTTGCTTTATTCAGACTTAAGACCTGCAGACTGTACTAAATCACTTCCAATTTTTATATAAAGGTCTTTCAGATCATGATGACTGTCCCCCAAAGGCCCTTTAATCACACAAACTGTTTCTCATTACTCAACCCTGTTCTGAAATAGATGGCATGAACTTTAACTGATTTGAAGTGTGAATTTTAAGTATGAAATGTAACTCCAATTCCAAGTGATATTTTCCCTTGCCCACCCTCTCATCCCTGTGCCCTCCCTACCCCAGACACACCCGCCATCTCCTCCCTGCCCCTTCCCCCTCCTCCGTCTACCCGTCCCTCATTCCCCAGTCCCCCATTTCTCTTTTATCCTCCCCCCCACCTCCCTTGTTCTATGTTACATCCTTCCATCCGTAACTGAGGCAGAACCTCCCAGAGATCCTTTTCTGACTAGTCATGGGATTTATCCTAGGATTTTAAAGGAAGAGTCTTGGTCAGAGAGTTGATGGATTGGTTAGGATTTAATTTCCAAGATTCGGGGCTGGCATCATTAGATCGGAAGCTTGTGTATCCAGCTGTTCTATTCAAGGGAAGAGGGAGAAGGCAGGAAACTACAACCAGTAG
Organism: Leucoraja erinaceus; assembly: GCF_028641065.1. Classification (NCBI taxonomy): domain Eukaryota; kingdom Metazoa; phylum Chordata; class Chondrichthyes; order Rajiformes; family Rajidae; genus Leucoraja; species Leucoraja erinaceus. The sequence continues at coordinate 33,529,491 of NC_073391.1, read as the reverse complement.
TTTGAGCGGCACGGTGGCGCAGTGGTAGGGCAACTGCCTCACAGCGCCAGAGATCCAGATTCCATCCTGACTACGGGCGCTGTCTGTACGGAGTTTGTACGTTCTCCCTGCAACCGAGTGGCCTTTCTCCTAGATCTTCGGTTTCCTCCCACACTCCAAAAACAAACAGGTTGTTAAGTTAATTGCCGCTTGGTATAGATGTACAATTGTCCCTAGTGTGTGTAGGGATAGTGTTAATGTGTGGGGATCACTGCTCGGTACAGACTCGATGGGCTGAAAGACCTGTTTCGCGCAGTTTAGAATCAGAGAGCCATCGAGTGGTACAGTGTGGAATCAGGCCCTTTGGCCCAACTTGCCCACACCAGCAAACATGCCCCATCTACAATAGTCCTACCTGCTTGCGTTACGGTTTGGCCCATATCCCTCCAAGCCTGTCCTAGCCGTGACTGTTTCTTAAACGTTGGGATAGTCCCAGCCTCAACCACCCTCTCTGGCAGCTTGTTCCATACACCCACCACCCTTTGTGTGAAAAAGTTACCCCTTAGATTCCTATTAAATCTTGTCCCCTTCACCTTGAACCTATGCCCTCTGGTCCTCGATTCCCCTGCTCTAAACTAAACTAAAAGATGGTTTAACATCTTACACGGGGAGATGTTGGTTGGTGGCTGTTGTTAAATATATGACCACAGCTCCCGATTTGCCTCTCGTTCACCCAAACCGCTGCCACATTCCTTCCCCTTCGCTGCATGCCCCCCGTCCCCCCAACACCGGGGACGAACGGAACAGTGACACAGCTGGTAGAGTTGCTGCAGCACAGCGCTGGTGACTTGAGTTCAATCCTGACTATGGGTGCTGTCTGTGCAGATATTCTCCCTGTGGCCGCATATGTTTTCTCCGGGTGCTCCGGTTTCCTCCCACATCCCAAAGACTTGCAGGTTCTGTAGGTTAATTGGTCCTCTGTAAATTGCCCCTAGTGTGCAGGGAGTGGATGAGAGAGTGGGATATTGTAGAACTAGTGTGACTGGGTTGGCGTGGACTCGATGGGACGAAGGGCCTGTTTCCGTGCTACATCGCTAAACTAAAATAAACCTCTCCCCATACACTGCCTTTCCCATTCTCCATACACCCCTCCCTCCCCTCCCCACACCCCTTATATATTTACAACGCCCACCTTGTAGCCAACATACTCTCCCTCTCCCCACATCCTCCTCTCCTCCCCAGTCCCTCCCCATGCCCTTCCATCCTTCCCTGCTCTCCTACTCTCCTCCTCTCCCCCTCCCGCCTCTCCTCTTCCCCCACACACTTTCCCTCTCCTCCATCAACCATCCCCACATTCTCCACCCCAGTCGCTCCCCTCCGCCCCTCCCCAGTCCTTCCCTACCTCCCCTTCCCCCTCCCTCCTCCCCACCCCACCTCCCCACTCCTTCTTCTCCAATCCGTCCTATAATCCCACCACTCCCCATACCCTAACCTCCTGTCTCCCCACACCCTCCCCCTCGTCTCCTCCCTACCCTCCCCCCACCCCCTCCCTTCCCCACTCCATTCCCTCCCCTCTCCTCACTCCCTCCCCTCTCCCCACTCCCTCCCCTCCCCTCTCCCCACACCGTCCTCTCCTCCCCATTCCCCCTCCTCTCCCCTCTCCCACTCCCTCCTCTCCTCCCCCCATACACCAAACACCAGTGACTGAGGAGCGATCTCCTTTAAGTAGTTGCTTTTGTCCCTGAGTTCATGCGTACAAACAGCTCATGTGTGTCTGATGTGGGACGGCCATAAATTTAAAGATTTTAATTAAACACCGGAATATTAATCCAAATGAGAGTAGATTGGAAACCGTTGATTAAAAGCGTACCGTACAAATCTAATTAATCTGCATATTTTTCCTTGGCTGGATGAATAGAGTGGCTTAGAGTCATAGAGTGACACAGTGTGGACACAGGCCCTTCAGCCCAACATGCCCACACTGACCAACGTGTCCCATCTACACTTGTCCCACCTGTCTGTGTTTGGCCCATATCCCTCTAAACCTATCCTATCCATGTGCCTGTCTAAATGTTTCTTAAAAATTGCGATAGTACCTGCCTCAACTACCTCCTCCGGCAGCTCGTTCCACACACACCCATCACCCTTTGTGTAAAACAAGTTATTTCTCAGGTTCTTGTTAAATCTTTCCCCCCCTCACCTTAAACCTGTGCCCTCTGGTTCTTGATTCCCCTATCCTGGGCATAAGACTCTGCATTTACCAGTTCTATGCCTTTCATGATTTTGTACACCTCTCTAAGATGTTTTATTCATGTGAGGGGAATATTTACTGGAGTAGAACAGTACAGCACAGGAACAGGCCCTTCAGCCACAATTTCTGTGCCGAACTTCAAAGGATTAAAGGTCTTTTATTGTCACGTGTACGAATTAAGGTACAGTGATATTCGTATTATCATAAAGCCATACTAAAAAAAAAGGAACAAGACATACAACTACATAAAATTTAACATAAACATCCACCACAGCGGATTCCCCATATTCCTCACTGTGATGGAAGGCAATAAAGTCCAATCTTACTCCCTCATTTGTTGCCGAGATCAATTCTTATCTACCTGCACATAATCCATATCCCTCCATTCCCTGCATATCCATGTGCCTGTCTAAAAGTCTCTTAAACGCCACTATCACAGCTGCCTCCACCACCGCCGCTTGCAACAAGTTCCAGATATTCACCACCCTCTGTGTAAAAAAACTTGAAACAGAACCTGGTAGAGTTGCTGCATAACAGCACCGGAGACCCAGGTTCGATCCCGACTACGGGTGCTGTCTGTACGTTCTACTTGTGACTGCGTGGGTTTTCTCCGGAGGCTCAGCTTTCCTTCCACACTCCAAAAACGTAGAGGTTTGTAGGTCGGTAAAAATTGCAGATTGTCCCTAATGTGCAGGTTAATATAATGCTGGTGGGGGGTCGCTGGTCGGCACGGTCTTGGTGGACTACGCGGAGGGTGTGTTTCCGTGCTGTATCTCTAAACAAAACTAATTCCCAAGAATAAGTAACCATGTGTCTTGAGGGGGCACCATGAACCATGAGGGGGCACCTTGGTTGGCATGGGCAAGTTGGGCTGAAGGGCCTGTTTCCGTGCTGTATGCTTCCATGATTCACAAACTAGAGTTGGATAACTAGTTCCCAAGAGTACGTAACCGTGAGCATAGATGGGGCATCTTGGTCGGCATGGACAACCCTATGTCCTTTTCACCAATGCCTACTGCCTGTGAATGAATTGGTGCCATCTTTGTGCGCAGTCAACATGGTGGACCAGTTGTTTATTGATCTCTGGGCCTGGTCTTTCTGCAGAACATCGCCACGCCGGCCTTTGCATTGCCCTCGCCCGTGCGGACGGTGATAGCCGCCGACTTTGACAACGACCAGGAACTCGAGGTGTGTTCTTCAACAACATCGCCTACCGAGGCTCCTCATCCAATCGCATCTTCAGGTAGGTCCCCAACCCCGTCCCTGCCCACGGACCTCCCCGGCCATCTGGTCCCGAACCCCTCTTGACACTGCCCATCCCTGTACCCTGTACCCCCTCTTGACACTGCCCATCCCTGTACCTGTCCTTGAAGCGCTGGGTGTGGCCAATCAGTTTCCACTACTCTCCCTGGTAGTGGCATTCGATGGGGGGGGCTGCTGAGAGCAGGGGGGTGGGGGGGGGGGGGGGGGGGGGGGGGAAACGCCGAGAATGAGGGGGACTGCCAAGAGAATGGGGGGGGGGGGCGCTAAGAGCAAAGGAAGGGGTGGAATGCCGAGAGCGAGGAGGGGGCTGCCTAGAGCGAGGGGGGGGGGGCCACCAAGAGCAACCTGGCCGGGGGGGGGGGGGGGGGGGGGGGGGGGCCACTGGGGACGTAGGGTTCTCGGTACGGGGGGCTGCCGAGACTGATGGGGGGTTCTGACAGGGGGCCGGGGACAGAGAATGAAGGGGGGCGTGGTGGTGGGGTGGTGGCCACTGAGAACAAAGGGGGGGACCTGGCAGGGGGGCTTGGCTGCCACTGCGGCCTACAGCGACAGGCATGGTTCAACACTGAGAGGAAATATGGAGACTGCTCGATGATCTTTTTGCAACTTTATCGGCACCAGGAACGTGGCGACTCTTGTGTGCCGCCTTGGTGAGGCCTGCTGTATGATTATACCGGGCTGTTTGCAAAACAAAGCATTTCACTGTAACTAGGTGCATGTGACAATAAAGTCTCATTGTATCATTGAGTAAATGCAGACTTTAGACTTTAGAGATACAGCGTGGAAACAGGGCTTTCGGCCCCACCGAGTCCGTGCCGACCAGCGAGCACTTTGTACACTAGCACCATCCTACACACTAGGGACAATTTACACTTTTACCAAAGCCAATTGACCTACAAACCTCCTTGTCTTTGGAGTGTGGGAGGAAACAAGAGCACCCGGAGGAAACCCATGGTAATGATGTATAGGCTTTCCGCTGAATGGATGGCACGCAACAAAAAGTTTTTCACTGTACCCGGGGCACGTGGATATAAACTAAACTATGAACTAAGTTACAGAGGCCAAGCCTGCATGTCTGAGGTTTTCAGAGATAGGGGGCAAATGGGACTAGCTTAGATGGGGCACCTTGGTTGGCATGGGGCACCGGAAGTGGTGGCGCTGCCCTGGCAGCAGCAGCTCGCCTGCAGTCCGTTGGTTTTTACTTTTTGTATTGTTTTTTTTCGTTTTTGTCTAGTTATGTTTTTGGTTTTTAGGCTGTGTTTATGTGGGGAGGGGGGTGGGGGGTGAAACGGGGGCTGCTGTCACTCCCTTTGGGGGGAATACGACCTTTTTGTCGTATCCCCCTTCTTTGCCTCAGTCTACGCTGAGGCCTAGCGGAGCCGGCGACCTCGGGACTCTGGAGGCAGCTGACAGGACTCGTCCTGGGCTCGCTCCCGGCCCAGCCCGGGATGGAACGGTGCTCCCGTGAGAGCGGCATGGTGAGGGGCTGGAATGGCTCAGCCCGAGGGAGGAACAGCACTCCCGTCGGAGTGGCCCAGCCCGAGGGAGGAACGGCACTCCCGCTGGAGTGGCCCAGCCCGAGGGAGGAACGGCACTCCCGTCGGAGTGGCCCAGCCCGAGGGAGGAACGGCACTCCCGTCGGAGTGGCCCAGCCCGAGGGAGGAACGGCACTCCCGTCGGAGTGGCCCAGCCTGAGGGTGGAACGGTACTCACGTGAGGGCGATCTGGTCCGGGGGCTGGGACGGTGCTCCGGTGGCTGGGACGACGTTCTGGCGGCGGTGTCCAGAGTCCTGGGTTCAGCCGCGGGCCGGCGGCTGCGTGTGCTGGACTGGAGGTGCGGCGGCTTCGACCACCCCGGGCCGCAGTGTTTGAACCGGCCCGTTCTCGGGGTTCGGTGAGCTGCGGGACTGTTTATACCATCGCCCGGTGGGGAATCGCCTCAGCGCAGAGGGAGCAGAGGGAGAGACTGCAACCCTAAGATTTTTGCCTCCACCACAGTGAGGAGGTGTTTGGAGGACTCACTGTGGTGGATGTTAATTTGTGTTTATTGTTGTTATTATTGTATCATTGTATGTATGACTGCAGGCACAAAATTTCGTTCAGACCGTAAGGTCTGAATGACAATAAAGGAAATTCAATTGGGCCGAAGGGCTTGTTTCCCTGCCGTGTGAATCTATCAGTAGGTTTTCCTGAGCTCTGGCTGGTGCACTGGCTCACTCTGCTGGTAGACGTGGGTACTGCAGGCTGGCTGGCAATAACACAGGTATCTCTGGGCTATTCATTGGAGCACTGTCCTACGATGCTGACCACCACTGTTGTGCTGGCCAAGTGGCTAAAGGTCAGAGCGGCAGGGATGGGCGGCTTGGATCAGGGATGGGATGTGACAGAGGTCAGGGCTCGAGGAGGGCAAATGTCTGGGAGGGTTTTCTTTTAGAGATAGAGGTATGAAGAAGGGTCACCCATCCTTTTTCTCCAGAGACATTGCCTGTCCCGCTGAGTTACTCCAGCAGTTTGCGTGTAATGAAAAGAGCCCTTCAATCATGAATCAACCTGCAAAATCTTTGAGATTTTTCTTAGTTTAGAGACACAGCATGGAAACAGGCCCTTCGGCCCACGGAGTCCATGCTGACCATCGATCACCCGTTCACACTAGTTCTATGTTATCTCACTTTCTCATCCATACCCTACACACTAGGGGGCAATTTACAGAGTTGCCAATTAACCTACAAACCCGCACGTCTTTTGGGATGCGGGAGGGAACCCACGCAGTCACAGGGAGAACATGCAAACTCCACACAGACAGCACCCGAGGTTGGGATGGAACCTGGATCTCTGGCCCTGTCAGATTCAGATTCAATCTTTATTGTCATTGTGCAGTGTACAAGTACAGAGACAACAAAATGCATTTAGCATCTCACCCAGAAGAGCAAACATAGAATAATGGAACAGTAATATATATATATATATATATATATATATACATACAGTGGCAGCAGTGCAATTTTTCTAGGGGAAGGAGTGTCCGGGGGGAATTGACTGGCAATCACCGAGGTGCAGAGTTAAGTTGTGTAACAGCCGCAGGGAAGAAGCTGTTCCTGAACCTGCTGGACCGGCGACGGAGAGACCTGTAGCGACTCCCGGATGGGAGGAGGGTAAACAGTCTGTGTGAGGTAGTGGCTCTACCAGCTGCGATGAACCCTCCCTGTGTTGAAGAGAAATCTGGCGTTCCTGGTTGTGTACTGGTCTGGTCTGGTGGAAAAACAGCTGCACCAGTGGTTCAAAGTGGTCCTCAGGAGGAATGAGTCTTGTCCTGAGCGCAGAGAAGATTCACAAGGATGGTGCCAGGACTCGAGACCCTGAGATATAGGGAGAGGATTGGGCAGGCTAGGACATTATTCCTTGGAGGGCAGGAGACTGGGGGGTGATTTTGTAGAGGTGTATAAAATCATGAGAAGAATAGATTGTGTAAACGCACAGAGGTCAAAGGTATAAGGTGAGAGGGGAAAGTTTTAATAGGAACCTGAGGGGTAAATGTTTCACACAAAGGGTGGTGGGCGTATGGAACAAGCTGCGGGAGGAGGTAGTTGAGGCAGGTACTATTGCAACGTTTAAGACCCATTTAGACAGGTACATGGGTAGGATAAGTTTAGAGGGATGTGGACCAAGTGTGGGCAGGTGGGACTAGTGTAGATGGGACTGTTTCCACGCTGTATGACTCTATGTCTTGCTTTGGCCAGAGTGTCTCAGCGGGAAGGAGCAGATCCGTTGATCGAGGAAGTCAACGTGGGAGATGCAGCGGAGCCGAGCGGACAAGGGACGGGTGAGCTGCAGACGCCGGCCCCAGGGGTGGGGCTGTGTGTCCGCCCTTGTCAAACCCATCCCTGCTCCCCACACGGGCTTGAACACACACTCTCACTCGCTCTCCCTTCCTTGCCTGCTCACTCTCGCTCTCCCTCATTCACTCTCTCTCGTTCTCCATTCCCATTTTCCCTCACCGTCTCTAGTATCACGACACCTCTCACTCACTCCCCCACTTGCCCTCCCTCACTCGCTCTTTCTCTCACCTTCCCTAATATCCCTCCCCCCTCCCTCACTCTCTCTCGCTCTCCTTTCCTCTCTCCCTCTCTCACCCTTTCCCTCACTATCCCTCCCCCTCTCACTCCCTCCCTCACTCTCTATCGCTCTCCTTCCACCTCTCCCTTTCTCGCCCGCCCTCCCATTCTCACTCCCTCCCTCCCCCTCTCCCACTTCTCCTTTTCTCTCCCTTTTCTCACCGCTCCTGTTTGTTCCATCTCCCGCTCTTTCTTCCATCCTTCACCTCCCATTCTATTACTCTCCCCCTCGTTCTTTCTCCCTCCCTTTCCCTCCCTCCACATCTCCCTCTCCCTTCCTCTTCCTACCTATCTCTCCTTCCCTATCCTTATTCCCCTCTTTCTCCCTCCCCCTCTGCCTCAATCTCTCTTCCTCCTCCTTTCCTTCTCCTGGAACTTTCAATCAATCAATTAACGTACAAAATCCTTGAGATTTTTTTCGTTGGGATATGCAGCGTGGACCCAGCATGGACTCAGTCGACCCTCTGTGTCCACGCTGTCCATCGATCACCCGTTCACACTCCTTCTGTCATCCACTCCCTACACACTAGGGTGCAATTTACAGAGGGCCAATAAACCTACAGACCCGCATATCTTTGAAGTGTGGGAAGAAACACACGCAGACCCAGGGATGTCATAAGTTATAGGAGCTGAATTAGGCCATTCGGCCCATCAAGTCCACTCCACCATTCAAACATGGCTGATCTATCTCTATCTCAACCCAATTCTCCTGCCTTCTCCATATAACCACTGACACCCGCACTAATCAAGAACCTGTCAATCTCTGCCTTAAAAATATCTAATGACTTGGCCTCTATAGCTGCCCGTGGCAATGAATTCCACAGATTCACCACCCTCAGACTAAAGAACCTCCTCATCTCCATTCTAAAGGTACGTCCTTTTGTGCCGACGAAAGGTCCTGTGCTGCCATCTGGTCCGAGACTCTCCAACTAATGGAAACCTTCTCCACATCCACTCACATCCACAGATCAAATGCAACACACACACACACACACACACACACACACACACACACACACACACACACACACACACACACACACACACACACACACACACACACACACACACACACACACACACACAAAGACAGCACCCAAGGTCGGGATTGAACACGGGTCCCTGGCGCTGTGAGTTAGCGGCTCCCCCAGGTGAGTCCTCACCGGTCCTTGCGTTCCTCCCTCCGGCAGGTGCGGTGGCGACAGACTTCGACGGAGACGGGAAGCTGGATCTGATCATCGCTCACGGAGAGTCCAGGGCACAGCCTCTCTCCGTCTACAGAGTAACGCAGGTCAGTGTCGCTACTCCCTGTTCCTGACGCTCAGGCAGCTGCACAACCTCCACAAGATCAGGGCGAGGACAGGCCCAGAAGTAGGGTCCAGACCCAAAACAAATTGGAGGAACAGCATCTCATATTCCGCTTGGGCAGCTTACAGCCCAGTGGCATGAATATTGATTTCTCTCACTTCAGGTGGCCCCAGTATTCCCTCTCGTTATCCCTCTCCCACCCAAGTAGCACTCGCTTCTCGTTTAACAATGGCCTGTTTCCTTTTTCATCGTTACTTTTTTGCATATCTTTTATTCATTGTTCTTTATCTCTCCACATCATCGTCTATATCTTTTGTTTCCCTTATCCCTAACCGGTCTGAAGAAGTGCCTCGATCTGAAATGTCACCCATTCTTTTTCTACAGAGATCCTGCCTGTCCCGCTGAGTTACTCCAGCCTTTTGTGTCTATCCCCAGAGATGATGATGATGATACTCTATCATCACATAGGGGTCATATAGGCTCATACAGCGTAGAAACAGGCCCTTCTACCCAACGTGCCCACACTGACCAACATGTCCCATCTACACCAGTCCCACCAGCCTGCATTTGGCCCAAATCTCGCTAAACCGTCCTATCCATGTACCTGTGTAAATGTTTCTTAAACATTGTGATAGTACCTGCCTTAACTTCCTCCTCCAGCAGCTTGTTTCATATACCTACCACCCTTTGTTTTTAAAAAAAAGGTTCTCCTTATGTTTCTATTAAATCATTCTCCCCTCACCTTAAAAACCTCTCGTTCTCGATTCCCCTACTCTGGGCAAGAGACCCTGTGCCTCTACCTGACCTATTCCCCTCATGATTTTGTCCACCTCTATAAGATCACCCCCCATCCTCCTGCGCTCCACGGAATAGAATCCTAGCCTGCTCAACCTCCCCCTATAGCTCAGGCCTTCGAGGTCTGGCAACATCCTCGTAAATCTTCTCTGCTCCCTTTCCAGCTTGATATCTTTCCAATAACAAGTTGGTCAGAACTGAACTCAATACTCTAAATATGGCCTCACCAGCGTCTTATTTAACTGAAACATAACCTCTATATATATAACTGAAACATGACCCCATCCTCCATACTGAAGCCTTGTCTGATGTACATGTACCTGTCCACCCAGTTACACAATTCTATGTCTATCTTCAGTGTAAACCAGCATCTGCAGTTCCTTCCTACACATTTTGCCTGCTCCACTGCGAAATCCCCTCAAGGTATTCGTCCTCCCATTTTAAATGGCCCGATGCACCCACGCCCATTAGTGGCGCTGTTGGATGGCCGCGATTGTACTGTTTGAGATGCCCCTAAAAGATTGAGGACTTTTTAGAGGTTCTCCAGAGATGCTGACCCCCGACCCGCTGATTTACTCTCCAGCACTTTGTGTCTTGATGCATCCATTTATTGCAGTCTTTGAATCCAGAGATGGTTCCCAAACCGCTGAGTGATGCACTCTGTGTCTTTATGCTGCTCTCCATATTGCAGTCTTGTAGAGAGGTTCCCAAACCATGCTGTGATGCATCTTGATTAACCGCTCTCCATAGGGGCATCTGTAGAGAGGTTGTTGGGGCCCCATCATCCATGTTCTCCAGTGATAGTGTCCATGAGTTACTCCAGCACTTTGTGTCCATCTACAGTGATACTGGCCGATCCACTCAGTTACTCCAGCACCCTGTGACGTTTCATTCCACCCAGGTTAAATCTCTGCATCTTGTGGTTTTTGGTTCCAGGGCTCGGGGAACAGCTGGCTGCGGGTGATCCCACGCACCAGCTTTGGGGCGTTTGCCCGAGGGGCAAAGGTGGTGATGTACACCAGGGCGAGTGGATCTCACCTACGCATCATCGACGGTGGCTCGGGGTACCTGTGCGAGATGGAACCCGTCGCCCACTTCGGGCTGGGTAGGTCAGGCCAGCGCGTCCCTCCCACCCACTGCCTTCCGGAACCTTCCATCCCCAGGGTGCGTCCACTTCGGTAGATGCGTCCAGCAAGGGGGAAATGCTGGGGTAACTCAGCGGGTCAGGCAGCATCTCTGGAGAAAAAGATTAGGTGTCGTTTCTGATCGAGTCTGAAGAAGGGTCTCGACCCGAAATGTCACCTCTTCCTTCTCTCCAGAGAAGCTGCCTGGCCTGCTGAGTTACTCCAGCTTTTTGTTTCTATCTTCGATGCAATCCAGCATCTGCAGTTCCTTTCCACACGATACGATGAGATATAATTTTATTTATCCCAGGAGGGAAATTGGTCCGCTAACAACAGATACGTCAAATTAAAGTGAGGTGCTCCTCAGGTTGACCAATGTGTCAAGGAGGGGGTGAGCTGTATTGTCCAGGATGCTCCGCAGTTTGAGGAGCATCCTCCTCTCCAAGACCACCTCCCATGAATCCAACTTGGCCCCAGGACGGAGCCAGCCTTCCTGATGAGTTTGTAGATCCTGTTGGTGTCCGCAGCCTTCGCCCTGCTGCCCAGCACACGGTAGCAAAGAAGATGGCGTTGGCTACCACTGATTGGTAGAACATCTACAGCATCTTACTGCAGATGCTGAAGGAACGGACCTTCTCAAAAAAGTACAGGCGGTTCTGTCCCTTCTGGTACAGGACCTCAGCGTTCCTTAAAAAGAGCCTAAACCGCTTTGTGCCAAGCTTGGATTTCTTTCTGTTCACACTGTGAGAATGGATTCAAGCAGCGAGCTGGGCAGAGGGGGCAGACATACCCCCATTCATATAAACGGGACTGAGGTGGAGCGCGTCTCCAACTACAAATTCCTCGGGGTACACATCTCGGAGGATCTGTCCTGGTCCCTCAACACCTCCAAGCTGATCAAAAAGGCGCAGCAGCGCCTTTACTTCCTGAGGAGGCTCAAGAAAGCTCACCTGTCCCCCCAGATCCTGACCAACTTTTACTGCTGTACCATCGAAAGCATCCTGACCACCTGCTTCACGGTATGGTACAGCAGTTGCACCGTAGCGGACAGGAATGCACTACAACGGGTGGTGAAAACCGCGCAGTACATCATCGGTGCCCCGCTCCCTGCCATGGATGCCCTCCACCGAAAACGGTGTCTGAGACGGGCCAGGAAGATCATTAAAGACCCCTCCCACCCCAACCATGGACTGTTTGCCCTCCTCCCATCAGGGAGGTAGTACAGGAGCCTCAGGTCTCGTACCAGTAGGATGAGGAACAGCTTCTACAATAATACCATCACATTGCTGAACTCGGAGTCCCGCCGATAGACTTCTCCAGTCTCTCCGTCCACATTGTTCGATTATTGTTTGATTATTCTGTATTTTTATTTTTATTTCTATATTGCACTATACTAGGGACTGACGCTAAACTGCATTTCGTTGTACCCATACTCGTATTTGTGCAATGACATTAAAGTTGAATTGAATTGAATTGAATTGAATTGAATACGTAATTATGGAGTCGCTTTCTACAAGTAAATCTTGTTTTATTCTGGACAGGTAAATTAAATAGCAGTTGAACAGCGAAGGGCTGGGCTTCTATAAATCCAATTCTCCCCCCGTAAAAATATGAGGACCTCATAAAAAATGCTTTAAGGATTAAATTATGCTGATGCCGTATTAAATTACTGTGTCGGACAGTTAGAGCAGCATATTTTATTGAAGTAAAATAAATATATGAAGTGCCTTTACATGGAATGGACATTAATTATCTCAATTGATTTAGGCACAAAGTGCTGTAGGAACTCGGTGGGACAGGCAGCATCCCCGGAGAGAAGGGAATGGGTGACGTCTCGGGTTGTGACACTTCTTCAGACTGAAGACGGATCTCGATCCAAAACGTCACCCATTACATCTCTCCAGAGATGCTGCCGGTCCCGTTGAGTTACTCCAGCATTTTGTGTTTATCACCAGTTTAAACCAGCATCTGCAGTTCCTTCCTACTCAATTGATGTAGGTTTTAATTTGTCACCTCCCAAGAGCCTCGCATCTTATCCACGGCACTCTCCCAGCTTTCTCAGCCACTGTTCACGTCTCGGAGCCAGCTCCCAAAGGTCCCGAGAAATCGAGACAAAAAAACCCAGCAGATGTCGCAAATCCGAAACGGAAAAGCAGAAGGTGCTGGGAACACCCAGCGGGTCCGGCAGCATCTGCGGAAGCAGAAACCCATCCAGCTGATTTCAAGTCGCAGAAAGGGTCAGGAATGGAAAGATAGTCCGAGGGTCTCCAATGAGATAGATGGGAAGTCAGGACTCTAGTTGGGGATAGGATGGTTCAGATGCCTGATAACAGCTGGGAAGAAATTGGCCGTAAATCTGGAGGTGTGCGTTTTCACACTTCTGTACCTCCTGCCTGTTGGGCGAGGGGAAAAGAGGGAGTGACCGGGGTGAGACTGGTCCTTGATTGTGTTGGTGGCCTTGCCGAGGCAGTGTGAAGTGTAGATGGAATCAATGGACAGGAGGTGTGCATCTTCACACTTCTGTGGGTTAACACACCCGAGTGGAGAGTTGCCTGTGCCGGGGAGAGGGTGTTTGCTGGTCATAGAGTCAAACAGTGATACAGTGTGGAAGCAGGAAACTTGCCCAGGCCGGCCAACGTGTCCCAGCTACACTAGTCCCACCTGCCGTCTCTCGTCCGTTCCTCTCTTTATCTAACGTTGCTGATCAGACAATCTCTGCTTCTTGCTGACAGGGAAGGACGTGGCAACTCACCTGGAGGTGACCTGGCCAGGGGGCAGCTTCTCCTCCAGACCCGTCACCCTCACCGAGCTCAACTCCACCATCGAAGTGCCCTTCCCACAAGAGGGAGTGCAAGCTGGCAGCCAGGACATCGAGGTACGCAAACTATCGGGGGCCCTCGCCACTCCCTACCCCTCACTCCCCTACTCTGTGACCCTCTGCACCCTGGTGATCGGCAACAGCAGTGATACTCTGTCCCGCTCTGCTGCCAACCTTCACTGGGTGAACCTTGACACCTCTTGCCACATCCAGGAGTCTCTGTGTACCCCATGGTCTCTCAACCCCTCTCTCTATCTCTCTATCTCTCGCTCTCTCCCTCTCTCTCTCTCCAAACTTCTGCCTCAACCTCTCTCTGTCTATCTCGCAATCTCTCTCCCTCTCAATCTCCTCCTCTCTCTCGCTCTCAACCTCTCTCTCTCCTTCACAAACCCTCTCACTTTCACCCTCTCCCCACTCTCAAACTCTCTTCCAACCTCTACCTTCACCTATCTCTCTCCCTCCCCTCTCTCCTTACCTCCTTCCCTCTCTCTCTCTCAACCTCTCTCCTCCTCCCCCACTCAACCTCTCCGCCCCCCCTCTCTTTTCCTCCCCCTCTCTCTCTCTCAACCTCTCTACCTCCGAGTGAAAAGGTTGCCCCCGAGGTCCCTCTTAAAACCTTCCTCCCTGACTTTAAGCCTGTGCCCTCTAGTTTTAGCGTGCTCGATCTACTGTAGGGGTTCCTGATCCCGGCAAGACCCCAGCTAATGCAGAGCGTTCCTCTGTCGTCTTTGCCCCTCTTGTCCCCTCGCCCGGCCATCTTTGTGTCCCGGTGTTCCTCCTGCAGCCGACCATGATAGCGCTGGAGGCATTACCTCTGTCCACCCTCTCACCGGCCCCTTGCTCCTCGCGTCCGACCTCTCCAGTGGCTCCCTCCCTGTACCGCAGTCAGCCGAGCCAACATGTCCCCTCTATCCTAGTCCCACCTGCCTAGGTTTGGCCCATATCCCCCCATACCTGTCCTATCCATGTACCTGTCTAACTGTTTCTTAAACGTTGGGATGGTCCCTGCCTCAACCACCTCGTCTGGCAGCTTGTTCCATACACCCGCCACCCTTTGTGTGAAAATGTTACTCCTCAGATTCCTATTTAATCTTTTCCCCTTCAACTTAAATCTATGTCCTCTGGTCCTTGATTCACCTACTCTGGGCAAGAGACTCCCGATCTATTCCTCACATTATTTTATACACCTCTCTAAGATCACCCCTCATCCTCCTGCGCTCTAGGGAATAGAGTCCCAGCCTACTCAACCTCGCCCTATAGTTCACACCCTCCAGCCCTGGCAACATCCTCGTAAATCTTCTCTGTAGCCTTTCCAGCTTGACAATATCTTTCCTATAACACGGTGCCCAGAACGGAACACAATACTCTAAATGCAGCCTCACCGACTTCGCCAAAGACAAATGTCTTGTCTTTTTCAGTGCGGGCGAGGATTCACAGTTGACGGAAGCCGACGATGTACAGGTGAGTCAGGACCTCATCGACACTCACACCCTCCAGACCCTGTCTACAGGGAGCGAGTTGTCTTAAGAATTCATTGTAAGGGGCTCTTTGGGGAAGAGTGAGCATAACATGATGGAATTTCACCTGTTCAGTCATAGAGTGGGAAACATAGCGTTGAAACTAGGCAATGTCTTGACCTTCGTTTAGTTTGTCGAGAAAGGAACTGCAGATACTGGTTTATACTGAAGATAGACACAAAGTGCTGGCACAACTCAGCGACTCAGGCAGCATCTCTGGGGAAAAAGGATGAGTGAAGTTTCGGGTCGGGAGCCTTCTTCACCTTTACTTTTCTTTAGTTTAGTTTAGTGTCACGTGGACCAAGATACAGTGAAAAGCTTTTTTGTTGCGTGCTAACTAGTCAGTGGAAAGACAATATTCATGTAAAAGACTATACATGACACAATCAAGCCATTCATAACTTCATAAGTAAGAGGAGCAGAGTTGGGCCATTCGGCCCATCAAGTCTACTCCACCATTCAATCATGGCTGATCGATCTTTCCCTCTCAACCCCATTCTCTGCCATAAATATATCCATTGACTAGGCCTCCACAACCTTCCTGTGTCAAGTCAAGTTTATTCGTCACATACACATACGAGATGTGCAGTGAAATGAAAAGTGGCAATGCTTACGGACTTTGTGCAAAAAACAAACTACAAACAGAATGGAACAGAATCACATATTCTTTTACATATTACATATTGTGGGAGGAAGGAAAAAGGAAAAAAAAAAGAATGAATTCCACAGATTCACCACCATCCGACTGAAGAAATTCCTCCATATCTCTTTCCTAAAGAAACATCCTTTTATTCTAATGATATGACCTCTGGTCCTAGACTCTCCCACTAGTGGAAACATCCTCTCCACATCCACTCTATCCAGGCCTTTCACTATTCGGTTAGTTTCAATGAGGTTCCCCTACCCCTCATCCTAAAGTCCAGCGAGTACAGGCCCAGTGCCGACAAACGCTCATCATATGTCAGCCCAATAATTTGTGGGATCATTCTTGTCAACCTCCTCTGGACTTTCTCCAACGCCAGCACATCCTTCCTCAGATATGGGACAAAAATTGCTCACAATAATTGGGAATCAGGTTTAGTGCAAGATAAAGCCCAGTAAAGACCAACGGTAAAGATGAGCAAAGATGCGCCCAAACCAGCCGAGTCCGCGCGCTGGTCCCATTTTTTTAGAGATACAGCGCGGAACAGGCTCTTCAGCCCACCGAGTCCACACCGACCAGCGATCCCTGCACACCAACACTATCCTACACACAATGGCGACAATTTGCACTAATAGCAAGCCAATTAATCTACAAACCTGTACATCTTTGGAGTGCGGCAGGAAACCGAAAATCTAGGAGACAACCCACGCGGTCACGGGGAGAACGTACAAACCCCGTACTGACAGCAGCCGTAGTCGGGATCGAACCCGGGTCTCCAGCACTGCAAGCGCTGTAAGGCAACAGCTCTACTGCCGCGCCACCTTTCCGCCCTGCGTGCTGCTTTGTAGGATGATTGGCCCTCTGTAAATTGCCTCTCGTGTGTAGGGAGTGGATGAGAAAGTGGGATAACACAGAACTAGCGTAAACGGGTGGATCGCTGGTCCGGGCGCACTCGTTGGTCCAAAGGGCCCGTTTACACGCTGTATGTCTAAAAACTAAAACTAGAAAACCAAAGTCGGAAATTGATCTGAAAACGAGGGAGTGGTGGCGATGTGAGGGTGTGTATTCATGGGTGCCAGGGAGGGGTGTAGGTTGTGCCTAGTGTACCAGTCTCTCTCTCTCTCTCTCTCTCTCTCTGCCCCCCACACAGATGAGGACGAGTGTGCCCGTTTCCCACGGCCTTGCCCCAGCAACAGGCCCACATGCATCAACACCTTCGGGGGCTACAGGTGTCTCCCCAACAGGAGGTGCAGTCGGGGCTACGAGCCCAACGAGGATGGGACGGCCTGTGTGGGTGAGTGTCCACACCAACCTCCGCCAATGCCCATGGTCATCCTCTCCGCCCTGCTGCCAGGACCCGCGGGCCTGAGCTACAGGGAGAGGTCAGGCAGGCTAGGACTTTACTCCTTGGAGCGCAGGAGGCTGAGGGGTGATCTTTACAGAGGTGTATAAAAACATGAGGGGAATATAGTGTGAATCTACAGAGTCTTTTCACCCAGGGGAGCGGATCTTGCCAGCATTTGAGAGGCTGAGTATAATCACGAGGAGAATATATAGGGGGAACGCTATAGGGTGAACACAGGATTGGGGAATCAAGAACGGGAAGACATGGGATTAAGGTGAGATGAGAAGGATTGAATATGAACTTGAGGGGCAACCTTTTTTCACACAGAGGATGGTGGGT
This sequence comes from Leucoraja erinaceus, assembly GCF_028641065.1. Classification (NCBI taxonomy): domain Eukaryota; kingdom Metazoa; phylum Chordata; class Chondrichthyes; order Rajiformes; family Rajidae; genus Leucoraja; species Leucoraja erinaceus. Next base: position 33,511,997 of record NC_073391.1, on the reverse strand, counting down.
GTATGGAACGAGCTGCCAGAGGAGGTAGTTGGGGCAGGGAATATAGCAACATTTAAAAGATATTAAGAAAGATTTCGAAGAACATGAGCGTAGGCAAGTGGGACTAGTGTAGGTGGGAGATGATGGGCTGAAGGGCCTGATACCGTGCTGCATGATTCTCAATGCCGAGGGCCTGGCTGGTGCTGGGACTCCAGGGTCCGAGCTATAGGGATATGTTGGGCAGGATAGGGCTTTATTGCTTGGAGCATGGGAGGTGGAGGGTAATCTTATAGAGGTGGATAAAATCATGAGCTCTTAAGTGCTTCACGATACCTCGGCAAGGCAAGGCCACCTCCTGTGTTCCAAGGAATAGAGTTCTAATCTGCTCAACCTCTTCTGATAGCTCAGGCGCTCGAGATCTGGCAACATCCTTGTGAATCTTCCATGCTTAACGGCAGCTTTCCTGCAACAGGGCATCCAAAACTTCCAAAATTTTATTTTACTCAAGATTTGCAGCTTGATTGCTCTCTGTAAATTGCCCCTAGCGGACGAATAAGTGGGATAGAACTAATGTGAATGGGAGATCGATGATCACCGTGGACTGTAGGGCCTGTTTCAGCACTACATTAGTTTAAGTGCGTTTAGAGGTATTAATGATCAATCAATAACTAGTTAGTTTAATTTAGTTTCGAGATATCAAAGGTAATTATCAAAGGAGATTTCAGCCTTCACGTGGTCCGCCCTGTTTCGACGAATGCAATCAACCTGGTGGGCACAATCAAATAAGATCAAACAGAACAAGTTGTCCGACAACTTTAGGCTGTGCACGCCATACACAAGAAACATAGATAGAAATAGGTCAGGAGTAGGGATTGATGCACCGCCATCTCTATCATGGCTGATCAAACTCATATCCCGTACCTGCCTTCTCTAACCCCTGATCCCCTTAACAAGGGCCACATCTAACTCCCTCTTAAATTTATTCTTGGCAGATAATTCCAGAGATTCACCACTCTCTGCGTGAAAAAAGTTCTTCTCATCTCGGTTTTAAAGGATTTCCCCTTTATCCTTAAAGAAGAAGAAGATAGGTCATTGATTGATATCTCTATGCTAAACTATACTAACGACTAAAAAGTTTAGTTTCTAGTTAGTTTACTTTAGTTAATTTAGTTTAGTTTATATATCTTAATGGTCATTATTGATCGAAACTAAGCCAGCATCTGCATGCTTCGTGTCTGCCATCTATCTGCTGACTTCTTCCTTCTTTCCTCTCCTCCTCTCTGACTAGCCCAAGTTGCGTACTTTGGAGGAGGGTTGTCGTCATCCGTGCATCTCGCTTGCCCTCTCTACCCGCCCGTTATGCTGCTGTCTAGCCTGGTCTGCTGGCTCCGTGCCTGAACTCCTCTCCTGCCCCCCAACCACCTGACACTCGGATCCCTCTGTCTTCCACTGCCTGAGCTGTCAAAGGTTTGAACTGAACTGAAAGCAACAAATCAAAAAAGAAAACCCACAGCAAACGTTCTCTCTGTTGGCTGGCGGCCTCTCGCTGGGTCGGTGCAGACACACTCCGGATGAAACGGCCGACCGAGGAGCCCACAATGGTCCATCGAGCGAGGGGTCTGTCTCCCCGCACAGCCCGGCCCACCGTGGTCAGCTACAAGCCCACGTTGTGTGACACCAGAGGCGATAAGCGCAAAGGCCAGTCAGTGAGGAGCAGAGGAACCTTCACACACATACTCCTGATGCGCACCTAACATGCACACACACACATCCGTGTACGCACACATTTATACATGCTTGGACACACACATGCATACACAAACATACACACACAAGGGCACTACATACACACACATGCACGCATATACATACATACACACATTTATGCCTACCCACATGTACATACACACACATATTCACGCACGCATTCACTCCCATATTCACACACACTTTATCTCTACACTAAGCTTAATAAAGGTATATTGGGTGGGATAGATGTGACCGGCGTTGGTTTGCTGTCGGGACAAGGTGTGGCGGAGAGCCGTACGTGACGAGGTCTGGTCCCCTGCGTCGCTGTATCCGGGACCGGGCATCGAAAGCGGCCACTGTCCCCAAACCCTGTCCGATGGTGTTCCTCAGCCCTGTGGCTGCAGAGCAGTCTGGGCTGGAGCTGTCCCTGGTACTGAAAGACCCCGTCTCTCGGCACTAAGGCCAGGAGGAGCATCGCAGGGAGTCTCGGACACATCTGCCGACAGATGCATCGCGAGGTCGTCGGCTAATGCACGGGTGGCATCATTGATGGTGGACGTGTCGTACAACAAAGTGGGTGTCACCCCCCCCCCATCCCACCCTCGCCCCCAGGACACCACAGGGTGGGGGCCAACACAAGCACCTCTCCAGCATTCCCCACCCCACCAGTCATCACGACCTCAGATGCCCTCAACTCCGCTTCTGTGCCTGATCCCCCTCAACCTCAATCTCCCCGATATTTATCACGAGAGAGTCAAGAGTGTTTATCGGCAAATGGCCCAAAACAGAACAAAGAACTTCTTACTTGTAGCAGAACAACAGGTGTGTCAACATAGAACTCTGTAAAACCCCAGGATAAACAACAACAAAAAGTTCAGAATATATATAAAAACAAAAATAGTGCAAACAATAGATGAAAACAATGCCCCCAAGTCTATATTGTTCGCACCCTATTTGGAGATTGCGGTGTTTAATAACGTGATGGTGATAGGGAAGAAGCTGCTTCGGAACCTGGACATTACACTTTATGGGCTCCTGTACCTTCTCCCCGATGGCAGGAGTGAAACAAAGTATAGCCATTCATCCATCTTATTCATTCATCCACCCATCTATCTATTCATTTATTTATTTATTTATTTATCTGTCTGATTGTTTGTTTATTTATCTACCTGTCGGCCTGGCCGTTCATTCATTTATTTATTTATCAGTATTTTTATTTATGTATTCGTTCCTTTATTCATTCATTAATCTATTTATTTATTTACTTCTCTATCTGTCTATCCATTGGTTTATTTACCTATGTATTTATTTATCTTTTCATTTCTTTCTTTCTATCTATCTTTCATCTATTTACATATCGACGGGTGCTGTGTGTATGGAGTTTGTATGTTCTCTCTGTGACTGCGTGGGTTTCCTCTCACACTCCAAAGATGTACTGGTTTGCAGGTTAACTGGTTTCAGTAAAATTGTAAATTGTCCCCAGCGTGTAGGATAGTGCCAGTGTATGGGGTGATGGCTGGTTGGCACAGACCCGGTGGGCCGAAGGGCCTGCTTCAGCTCTATATCTCTAAAGTCTATAGGTCAGATATACAAGAGCTGAGGCCACATCTGGAGTAATGTGTTCAGATTTGGGGTCCAGGAGTGAGGTCTCCTTGAGGGAAAAGATTTAATAGGAGCCCGAGGGAAAACACTTTCACACAGAGAGTGGTGGGTTTATGGAACAAGCTACCAGAGGAGGTAGTTGAGGCAGATACCATCACAATAGTTAAGACATTTGGACGGGTACATGGATAGGAAAGGTATAGAGGGATATGGGCCAAATGCGGACAGGTGGGACTCGTGTAGATAGGGCATCGTGGTCGGCATGAAGGAGTTGGGCCGAAGGGCCTGTTTCCGTGCTGTATGACTCTCATATCTCTGGCTGGCTGCCTCACGATGTCCATCCCCTCACAGCCCTTCCCCACACCCTTTGTCCCCCCCTCCCTTTTCCCTGCACCTCTTCTCCCATTGTCTCACCACCACTTTGATCACTCACCTACTCCCGTCCACCCCCACCCACCCTATCCATTGTCTGCCCTGCACCCCCGTCCCCTACACCCTTTGTCACCTCCATACCTCGTCTCCTGGACACACCTGTTCTCCACACCCCTTCCTTCTCCACACCCCTTCCCTCCACACCCCTTCCCCACACCTCTTTGCTCTGCACCCCCTGTCTCCCCCATCCCCCTTTGCCCTGCATCCATGGCGTTACTCCCTCTACGATCCTCGCTGTCATTATTCCCTCTGACAATGAGGACAGGCACAGACGTGGAACAAAAAAGGCAAAGCATTCACGGAGTTAGCCCCAAAGTTGGGAGGAAATCTCCAAACTCGTTTCACTACAAACAAAAAAAACACTCAGATTTTCCGGGAAAAACGCCGCCATATTCCAAATCTGAGATCTTTGTGTTCCAACAGCAATGATGTCATCAGTTTACGCCGGGATATGATGACATAGTGTTATGCTGAGTGTGATGTCATAATGTTGTGCCTGGATATGATGTCATATTTTGCCCAAGTATGATGTCATCGCACCTGTGCCTGGATATGATCTCATCATGCTGCGACGGGTTGGGATATGATGTCATTGTGTACTTGAATGTGATGTCATTATATTGCACCTAGAGATGATGTCATGGTGTGCTCGAGTATTATGTCATTGCATTGATATTTGGGCTTGGTGTCATTGGGGGGGGGGGGGAATTAGGAGAGGGCTATTGCTCATGGGCAGATGTGTCTCAGAGGGACATGCACACATTTCCTGATCAAGGGCAGTTCTAAAGTTCAGCATCTCCTACCGTTGATGTTACATCTCCAAGCAAGCAATGATCTCAGTGAGATAGATATGCCTCTTGACATAGAAGGGTCTGCACAGTGCAGTTTAAAAGATCTAGCGGTGTAGTGGGCAAGCAACTGGACCAGCAAGCAAAAGCCAATGGGGACTACGTGGGTTTAAATCCCATTACTGCAACTAATTTCAGGCAGTTAAATAAAATTTACAATTATAAAGTTAGAATGTAATAAAAAAGGAACTGCAGATCTTCAATCTGCAGAAGGATCCCGACCTGAAACGCCAACAATCCATGATTTCCAGAGATGCTGCCTGACCCGCTGACTTGCTCCAGCATTTTGTGTATCTAATTATGAATTTAATATTGATAACATTCACCATCAAACCCCAATTGCCACGGCGGCATGGTGACGCAGGTGGGTGGAGCTACTGCCTCGCACTGCCAGACACCCAGGTTTGATCCTGACCTCGGGTGCTGTTCGTATGGAGTTTGCATGCTCTCCCTTTCTCTGCCCTCGGCCTCCTCCACTGTGAAGCTACAGTACATGCAAATTGGAGGAACAGCGCCTCATATTTTGCTTGGGTGGCTTACAACGCAGTGGTATGACATTGATTTATCTACTTTCAAGTAACCCCTACATTCTCTTCCCTCCCCCTTGCCGACCATCGATCACTCGTCCACACGAGTTCTATGTTGTCCCACTTTCCCATTGCAGAGGGATAATTTACCGACACACCAGCACGTCTTTGGGATGTGGGAGGAAATCCACCTGGTCACAGGGAGAACATGCAAACTCCACACAGATATCATCCGAGGTCAGGATTGAACCTGAATCTCTGGCACTGTGAGGCAGCTGAGCCACTGTGAAATAATACTGGTGTGTTTTCTGCTGCATGAAGTGATTTCAGGTCATTAGGTATGAGTGGGGATTTAAAGGGGATTGCAAGCCAGAATTTGGGGCATACACACAATTCCAACACATGTTCCCTGTTACAGTGAGAGGGAACTGATGTTTTGACATTTGGGGAGAGTAGGTCAGGAAGAGATTATGCATACATCATTACAATTACAAGCAAAGATAATAATGTGGTTTCCAATGCGTTCTCCAAATAAATTGCTGAAAAATACACGAAAAGCACATGAACAGGCCCTGCGGCCCATACTGTCCATGCTGAATATGATGCCTAATCTATTCTCCCTGCACTTGATCAGTGTCCCCACGGAGAGCTATCCAAAAGTCTCTTAAACGCCTCTATTGTATCTGCCTCCACCACCAGTCCCAGCAGCATATTCCAGGCATCAACCACCCTCCGTGTAAAACATTTACCTGGTACATGTCCTTTAAATTCTGCCACCATTATGCCCTCAAGGTTGTGCCCTCTAGTCTTTGACATTTCCATCTTGGGGTGGGAATAAAGATTCTGACTGTCTTATTCTATCTTTGCCTCTCATGACTTTATTTATTTTTATCGGGAAGGAAAATTGATTTATTATTTTACAAGATGTGGACAAGGCAGCACATATTGTTAAAAAACAAAACACAACGTGCCCACACCGACCAACACTAGTCCCACCTGCTACAGCTTGTTCCACACATACACACACCACCATTTGTGTGAAAAAGTTACCCCTCAGTTCCCCCTCCCCTCACCTTAAACCATGTAATTCTAGAAAGATGCCGGCAACAAATGTTTTGCACCCTGGGTTGTTTTTGGGTTTGGTATCTGGGAGACAGATATGAAGTGGTGAGTGTTTGTCTCTCAGTCACGTTATTATTCCGGGAACGCAATGGTGCTGATTCACTTGAAACCATGTCTGATATAACTACTCACTGCAAAGGCGAAAGGCTGTTGCTCTGTCCCCGTAAATAAACGCCAGACTACTGTGGGTGGGCATGTGGTACAGCCCGCGGCTCCATACCTCTGGTTCATCTGGAAACACACACGTTCACGCACACTCATGCACAGGCTCACGCGTGAACACACCCTCATGCACACACATTCTCGCAATATATGGATAAAAACACACACATAACTAAAAACACAAATTTATTTATAATTACTGCACACATATAATTCATCAAAACACACATGCATAAACAGAAAAACGTGTGCGCACACACACACAATACAATAAAAACGCACACATACATATATACAAAAGAAACGGTCACACATAGATATACAAACATGTCTCACATATATAGCCATACACAAAGACGAACAGATAAGCACACCTATAAACACACTCTCGTGAACACACACTCAAACGAACACATACTCGAACAACACACGTACCCAGCTGATGTGGCCAAAAGAAGATGAACACAATCAATGAGACTGTTGCAAAAACCATTGCATTTCCCTGGGTGACCTGTCCTGTAGGCCGTTGTTAAGCATCGATCTGAATCAGCTGGGGAATCTGGCCGCTCATCACGTTTTCAATGTCTTTACTGATTGGTACAAAAGAAGACGCTTGAACCTTGACGCTGGAGGGGAGAAGGCAGGAATGGGGTACTGATTGGGGATGATCAGCCATGATCACATTGAATGGTGGTCCTGGCTCGAAGGGCCAAATAACCTACTCCTGTACCTATTGTCTATTGAACCTGGTTCGTCAGCCCCGCCTGTAACTCGCTGCACACTCCCACTTTTCCCAATGTCACTCAATGACTTTATTACCCCCAAATCTCACTCTCAGTGTTACGATTAGCAACAGGTGCTATTTGCGCAGTTCCAAACTTGGCCTGGTATGGCAATTCCAACGCACATGAACGCAGGAGGCAGCAGGTGGACACAGCCCACCCCACTGTTGAAAGCATCTACGCCAGGCACTGCCCCAAGAAGGCAGCATCAGCCATCAAGGATCTTCACAAACCGGGCCATGCTTCTTCTCGCTGCCTGAAGTCGGACATCACAGAGTTCACGGCTTCCGACAGGAGTCAAACGGTGCCGAACAGCCTAGGCTGCTGGGGGGGACCGAGATACCGGCATGCAAAATTGGCCTCGGAAGTCATCTATGGGACCGAATCTGCCAGCTCCGGCCGGGCTGGAGTACCACAGCCCCGGCCGCAGGGAGCAAATTCAACTTGTTGCCCAGCGTGGAAGTCCCGATGAGGACGAGGTCAGCCGCCTCACCCGGCCTGGGTGCCACATTTTCGGGGGGATTTCAAGAGCACTCTCATAATTTTGTCCGGCTTAAAGGATGCCGGACCATCAGTTGACGGAAAATTGGTGATGGACCTGTAATATATGTATGATTTATGTCTGTGTTGCCTAGGTCCATGTGCCTGTGATGCCGCTGCAAGCAGTATTCTCATTGAACCTGTATCTCACTATACCATTGCCAATTTTAAATATGTGACTTGAGAATTTTGGTCAATAAAGTTGTTGAGAAAAGTGGGAATACAGGTGCAGAGGACGATTATCTCAACTTGATTTGACCCATGATGATTGCAGGCCAATTAAAAATATCACCGACACAAAATGCCATCTCATTCTCTGCTCCGTGTGTAGGAAGGAACTGGGAAAATGCTGGTTTATACCAGACAGACACAACGTGCTGGAGAAACTCAGCGGGTCAGGCAGCATCTCTGGAGAACGTGGACAGGTAACGTTTCGAGTCGGGACCCTTCTTCAGACATATGGAGTAAAGAGAGGGGAGGGGGATGGATGGTGGGGGTGAGACTGTACGAGAGGTCAAGGCAAAACCAGGTGAATAAGTGGTGGATACAAGAGAGGGTTTTAATCGGCAGATTGCGGGACAAAGTCCAATGAAAGGACAAAAAGTGGGCCTCGACCAGGATGTGTTCTGGCCTTTTCCTCACCCCAGATCCCCCCCTCCACTTTCAGACTGAAGAAAAGCTCCGACCCGAAACCCCAACCCGCCCCTTTTCTCCAGAGATGCTGCCTGACCCGCAGTTACTCCAGCACTTTGTGTCCATCTTCGTTTGGTATGAACCAGCATCTGCAGTTCCTTCCTACACACGGCCACCTATCCCTTCTCTCCAGAGATGCTGCCTGACCCCCTAAGTTACTCCTGGACCTTTTGCCGCCGCCCCGTAAACCAGCACCTGCAGTTCCTTGTTTCTAATTAAAACATCGTCCAGCTGAGGGCATCTTGATGGATGTGGCTGCAATTCCTGGCAGGTCTGAAATGGCATGCAGATAATGTCCCAATGCAGCAACTGTGTGGGAATAAGGGTGCTATTGTAACAGTGGCAATCTGCTCACAGCACGTCACTCACACTACTAATACTAAAGCACTCATTTCCCCTCGCAGTCCCACCCTAGTCATCCAGCAATTCCTCCCTCATCCTAGTCGTCACCCCCACCAGTTCCTGTTCACATTCCTGTATCCCTTCGTTATCACCCCTTCCACAGCCAACAATGGGCCATTGTGGGCTATCACCTCTTCCACAGCCAACAATGGGCCATTGTGGGCTCCATCCTCCCTTGTTCATCTATTGCTGGCATGATTTGTTCTGGTCTTTTCCCACTTGCACTACCTCTGACCTGAAACGTCACCCATCCCTTATCTCCAGAGATGCTGCCTGACCCGAGGCCCTGCGTTACTCCAGCACTTTGTGTCTCTCTCTTCGGCATAAATCAGTATCTGCAGTTCCGTCCGACACGCTGTCTCATTTGAGTTTACCCCTATAACCGACTCTCTCTCACGTTCAAGTGTTTAATTGTCTTATGTACCAACTGAACAATGAAATCCTTACTTGCTGCAGCTTAACTGGCCCGTTAACACAACACAGATAAATATTATAATTATCAATACAATAAATTAATAACAGTGATATTAGGTAACCATAATAGTTCGAAACCAAAGTCCATAGTGCAACCAGAGACAGTCTGTAAACGATCGCAGTTGCTGAGGTTAGTGTTGTGCAGTGTTCAAGAGCCTAATGGTTGCTGGGAAGAAGCTGTTCTTGAACTTGGAAGTCACGGTTTTCAGGCTCCTGTACCTTCTTCCCAATGGTAGCAGCGAGCGTGGCCAGGGTGGTGTGGGTCTTTGATGATGCTAGATGTCTTTGTGAGACAGCACTTCGTGTCAGTACCTGTGATGGACCAGTGTCCACCACTCTCTGTGGTCTCCTTCGCTCCTGGGTATTCGAGTTACTGAACCAGGCCGTGATGTGACCAGTGTGTGTCCTCTCTACCGTACACCTGTAGATGTTTGCATCATTTGCTACTTCTCCTGGCACCCACCTGCACGGGGGGGGGGGGGGGGGAGTTGAGCACCCAGGGGAAACCCCCGTAGTGGCAGGGAGACACATGCAAGCTCCACACAGACAGCACAAGGTCAGGATGGAACCCCGGTCCCCTGGAGCTGTTGGAACTACTACCTTCACTGGTCCCTTAAAGCGGATCAGTCCCATAAGTCATTCAGCACAGAATCAAGCCCTTCGGCCCAACTCGTCCATGCCAACCAAGATGCCTCATCTTCGCTAGTCCCAACTGCCCGCGTTTGACCCATATCCCTCTAAACCTTTCCTGAACGTGTGCCAATGCAAATGTCCTTTAAACGCAGTTATAGCACCAGCGTCAACTACCAACTCTGGCAGCCCGTTCCATACACCCACCATCAAAGTTTGTCCAATAGCTATAAAACTTTCTCCCTGCAGCTTGACAGGAATTTGCTTTGGCCACATTTGGGGTATTGTGTGCAGTTCTTGTCACCCCATTACAGTAAGGAAAAGTAAGGAAAGGTTGCCAGCCAGGTTTCTGTTAAACCATTCCCCTCACCTTAAACCGGTGCCCTCCGTTTGTTGATACCCATTTCCCTGGGAGAGAAACTTGTCGTAAGGTAGTTGTGAAAGAACAAATGGCAATTACAATAAAATGAGATCTAACAGGTAACAAGACATCTCGCGGTCTCCCCAAAGATAGACACAAAACGTTCGTGTAACTCAGCGGAACCAGGCAGCATCTCTGCAGATAAACATAGAAAACAGGTGCCATTCGGCCCTTGGAGCCAGCACCACCATTCAAGTGATCATGGCTGATCATCCAAAATCAGTACCCCAGTTCCTGCTTTTTTTTTCACATCACTTGATTCCATTAGCCCCAAGAACTATATCTAACTCTCCCTTGAAAACATCCAGAAGGAAATGGTGACATTTCGGGTCAAGGCCCTTCTTCAGACTCTGTCTCCCACTGGGTGTGATTGAAATGTATTTGTTAACCTGCATCCTCCTGTGGTGATCGATCCATGATTGTTATAGGGCCATGTAACATCGAGTGCCTGCGGGAAGGAGCCGCACATCAAAAGGGAACTCGGTATATAAGGAGCAGATGGGTTGGATTGTTCCCAACAATTGTTGTAATATTGCTCTTTAATAAAGTCTCGACTGTCCTGACCGATCTTGTCGCGCGTTTAAAGTTTTCTTTTAACATCGCGTACAATGGTGTTTTGGTCAGGTCCAGTGACCAATGACAAGGGATGGAGGGAGATGGATCAAGTGCAGGCAGATGCGAGAAGTGTCCCTTGGCATCATGGTCATCTATTAACTCCATCACAGATTCGATGGGTTGAATGGCCTGCTGTGAGGTGACAATTGATAGCACATCTTCCACTTGAAGATGAATTGCCAGACCTTTTCATGGAAGTGGATGGGATTATGGTTTGGTCACCCTGCTATAGTAAACACGTCATCAAGCTGGAAAGAATGCAAAGATTTACGAGGATGTTGCCATGGGGAGAGCTATGGGGAGAGGTTGGGCAGGCTAGGGTTCGTTCCTTGGAGTACAGGATGATGAGAATTGATCTTATTGAGGTGTATACAATCTTGTGTGGGAATAGATAGGGCGAATGCTGTCTTTTACCCAGGATTGGGGAATCAAGAACCAGAGGATAGTTTAATAGGTGATAGGTGCAGGAGTAGGCCATTTGGCCCTTCGAGCCAGCACCGCCATTTAGTGATCATGGCTGATTATCCACAATCTCCGTTCCTGCCCTCTCCCCATATCCCCTGCCTCTGCTATCTTTAAGAGCTCTATCTAACTCTCTCTTGAAAGCATCCAGAGAACCGGCCTCCACTGCCTTCTGAGGCAGTGAATTCCAAATTCACAACCCTCAGCATGAAAAGGTTTTCCTCATCTTTATTCTAAATGGCTCGAAACCTCTTATTCTTAAACTGTGGCCCCTGGTTCTGGACTCCCTTAATAATCTTGCTTCAATAAGATCCTCTCTCATCCTTCTAAATTCCAGAGTATACAAGCCCAGCTGATCCATTCTATCAACATATGACAGCCCTGCCATCCTGGGAATTAACCTTGTGAACCTACACTGCACTCCCTCAATAGCAAGAATGTCCTTCCTCAAGTTTGCAGACCAAAACTGCACATCATACTCCAAGTGTGGTCGCATTACGGCCCTGTACAACTGCAGAAGGGCCTATTTGCTCCTATACTCAACTCCTCTTGTTATGAAGGCCAACATGCCATTCGCTTTCTTCACTGCCTGCTGTACGTGCATGCTTACTTTCAGTAACTGATGCACAAGGACCCCCCAAATCTCGTTGTACCTCCCCTTTTCCCAACTTGGCACCATTCAGATAATCTCCCTCCGTTTTTGACACCAAAGTGGATAACCTCACATTTATCCACATTAAACTGCATCTGCCATGCATCTGCCCACTCACCCAACCTAACTCACCCTGCATCATCATAAGATCCTCCTCACAGTTCACACTGCCAACCAGCCTTGTGTCATCTGCAAATGTGCTAATGTTACTTTTAATCCCTTCATCTAAATCATTAATGTATATTGTAAATAGCAGCAGTCCCAGCACCGAGCCTTGCGATACCCCACTGGTCACTACCTGCCATTCTGAAAGGGACCTGTTAATCCCTACTTAGAAACATAGAAATTAGGTGCAGGAGTAGGCCATTCGGCCCTTCAAGCCTGCACCGCCATTCAATATGATCATGGCTGATCATCCAACTCAGTATCCTGTACCTGCCTTCTCTCCATACCCTCTGATCCCCTTAGCCACAAGGGCCACATTTAACTCCCTCTTAAATATAGCCAATGAACTGGCCTCAACTACCCTCTGTGGCAGAGTTCTAGAGATTCACCACTCTCTGTGTGAAAAAAGTTTTTCTCATCACGGTTTTAAAGGATTTCCCCCATATCCTTAAGCTGTGACCCCGTGTCCTGGACTTACAACATCGGGAACAATCTTCCTGCATCTAGCCTGTCCAACCCCTTAAGAATTTTGTAAGTTTCTATAAGATCCCCTCTCAATCTCCTAACTCTTTGTTTCCTGTCTGCCAACCAATTTTCTATCCATGTCATGTGCCCTAATTTTGTCCACTAATCTCCTATGTGGGACCTTATCAAATGCTCTCTGAAAGTCCAGGTGCACTACATCCACTGGCTCTCCTTTGTCCATTTTCCTAGTTACATCCTCAAAATATTCCTGAAGATTAGTCAACCATGACTTCCCCATCGTAAATCCATGCTGACTCGGACCAATCCTGTTACTGCTATCCAAATGTGCGGCTATTTCATCTTTTATAATTGACTCCAGCATCTTCCCCAGCACCAATGCCAGGCTAACTGGTCTATAATTCCGTTTTCTCTCTCCCGCCCTTCTTAAAAACTGGGATAACATTAGCTACCCTCCAATCCACAGGAACTGATCCTGAATCTACAGAACATTGGAAAATTATCACCAATGCGTCCACAATTTCTAGAACCACTTCTTTTAGTACCCTGGGATGCAGACCATCAGGCCCTGGGGATTTATCAGCCTTCAGTCCCATCAGTCTACCCAACACCATTTCCTGCCTAATGTGAACTTCCTTCAGTTCCTCCATCACCCTAGATCTTATGGCCACTAGTACATCAGGGAGATTGTTTGTGTCTTCCTTAGACAGATCCAAAGTACCTGTTCAATTCATCTGCCATTTCCTTGTTCCCCATAATAAATTCACCCGTTTCAGTCTTCAAGGGTTCTACTTTGGTCTTAACTAATTTTTTCCTCTTCACATACCTAAAGAAGCTTTTACTATTCTTTATACTCTTGGCTAGCTTAGCTTCATACCTCATCTTTTCTCCCCGTATTGCCATTTTAGTTACCTTCTGTTGCTCTTTAAAAGTTTCCCAATCCTCTGGCTTCCCGCTCCTTTGCTGTTATACTTCTTATCTTTTAATTTTATACTATCCCTGACATCCCTTGTCAGCCACGATCGCCCCTTACTTCCCTTGGAATCTTTCTTCCTCTTTGGAATGAACCGATCCTGCAGCTTCTGAATTATTCCCCAAAATACCTGCCATTGTTGTTCCACCGTCATCCCTGCTAGTGTATCTTTCCGGTCAACTTTGGCCAGCTCCTCCCTCATTGCTCCATAGTCCTTTGTTCAACTATAATACTGACACTTCCGATTTTCCCTTCTCCCTCTCAAATTGTAGATTAAAACGTATCATATTATGGCCACTGCCGCCTAATGGTTCCTTTACGTCGAGTACCCTCAGGTTCATTACACAACACTAAATCCAGAATTGCCTTCTCCCTGGTAGGCTCCTGTAAAAGCTGCTCTAAGAATCCATCACTGAGGCACTCCACAAACTCCCTTTCTTGGGTTCAGTACCAGCCTGATTTACCCAGTCTACCTGCATGTTGAAATATCCCATAACAACCGTAGCATTACCTTTGCAACATGCCAATTATAACTCCCGATTCAACTTGCACCCTATATCCAGGCTACTGTTTGGGGGCCTGTAGATAACTCCCATTAGGGTCTTTTTACCCTGACAATTCCTCAGTTCTACCCATACTGACTCCACACCACCTGATTCTATGTCACCCCTCGCAAGGGCCTGAATTTCATTCCTCACCAACAGAGCTACCCCACCCTCACTGCACACCTGTCTGTCTTTTCGATAGGACCTATACCCTTGAATATTCAGTCCCCAGCCCTGGCCCTCTTGCAGCCATGTCTCTGTAATTCCCACTATATCATACTTGCCAATTTCTAACTGAGCCTCAAGCTCGTCCACTTTATTTCTTATACTTTGCGCGTTCATATTCAGCACTTAACCACCACCCCTCACACACCGGTCACTATTGGCCCCGACCTCTTATCCCTTCTCAAACTTTCCTTCCCATTAATTTGGGAGTCTTTTGTAATTTTCCCTGTACTCACTTCCCCTTTAACTCCATCTTTATACTCCCAATTTGTCAATCCCTCCCCTCCACTATGTAGTTTAAACCAACACGTGTAGCACTAGCAAACCTGCCTGCCAGAATGTCGGTCCCCCTCCAGTTAAGGTGTAACCCGTCCCTTTTGTACAGGTCACCCCTACCCCAGAAGAGATCCCAGTGGTCTATAAATCTAAATCCTTGCTCCCTGCACCAACCCCTCAGCCACACATTCAGATCCCGTATTTCCCTGTTCCTGCCCTCACTAGCACTAGGGAATGGAAGCAACTTAGAGATAACCACCCTAGAAGTCTTGCTTCTCAGTCTTCTGCACAACTTCTTCCATCTCGAGGATGTTCTGAAGTCGGTTGAACAGACTATCCTCGATTCTTACCTGCCGACACAGAATCTTCCAGTCCGCACCTCGGAAATTTGAGTCACCCACTACTATAGCTCTGCCCGATGTCGGTCTCGCCAGTCGAGTCTCATCACTAGGATTGGAGCCACCGACTCGTCCAGAGCTCGGACTGGAAGCATCATCTGCCCTGACAGCTCCCAAGAGAGCGTACCTGTTTTCATTCGGCACAGCCACCTGGGTCTCCTGCACTCCACGTTTACTCCCCTTTCTCACAGTCACACACCTTTGCTCTTCCTGTATCATTGGCATGATGACCTCACTGTAGGTCCTGTCCAGGGAACTCTCGTTTTCCCGGATGGCCCCGAGGCCATCCAGCTGCTTCTCCAGTTCAACATGTTCATTCAGGAGCTGCACTTGGACACAATTTCTGCAGGTGTAGCTTCCAGCTCCCTGACTTCCCACATCCTGCAGGAAACACACTGCACCAACATGCCTGCCACTTCGTCAGTGGACAAAATTCACAAATTTCAAACAAGTGTAGCCTCCTTTCCTCAGTCTCCTTGCCGAAGACTCTCGAGCCAAAGACTCGCACTATACTCACAAGGTGCTTCCCTCGTCAATGCCGCTCCCCTAGAGCAAACCTTGCTTCTATTGGCTGATTAATTGCCTAATTTGCCAATTTACCAATTTGCGAATTAAATTCCTCAGCCAATCCCCGCACTCCTTCAACAGCCGCTCCTGCTGACGATAGGGACCGGGTCTTGGCGCTCTTTTAAAACTGTCTTTCCTTGTCATTCACCTTCTTTCTCACAGACTTTCAAGCCAATGGTCTCTTCTCTCTGCATCTGCTTACTGCTTCTCCGAGTTCCACATAAGGTGAGAGAGGAGAGCTTCAATAGGAACCTGAAGGGCAACTTATTCCACACAGAGTGGTGTTTATATGGAACCAGAGGAGATAGTTGAGACAGGTTTAAAAGACACTTGGACAGCTCATGGATAGGAGAGGTTAAGAGGGATATGGGCCAAACGTGGGCATATGGGACTGGCTTGGATGAGTTGGGTTTCGGGCGGAGAGTGCGAGCGTGGACGTTTTGAGGGGGAGGGGGTGTTGGATGCGGGTAGGGTGAGGGGGTTTAGGGACAGGTAGGTGGGCGACAGGGTGGAGGTCTACTTCTTCTTGCGAATGATACATAAACCAAAGGAATAGTTAGATCTCACGCCGGGTGTTGAGCAGCCAGGCAGTTGTCTCTGCGTCAATGTCTGCCAGGCCCTGAGCTCCATTTATTTAAGAAGGAACTGCAGATGCTGGAAAATCGAAGGTAGACAAAAAATGCTGGAGAAACTCAGCGGGTGAGGCAGCATCTATGGAGCGAAGGAAATAGGCAACGTTTCGGAACAAAACCCTTCTTCACTCTCGACCCGAAACGTTGCCTATGTTGCCTCACCCGCTGAGTTTCTCCAGCATTTTAGTCTTCCTGTGCTCCATTTGGTGGGCGGTAGAGCGGGCACCCAGAGATGGCATGGTTGGCTGTTTAGGGAGGGGAAAGGAAGGGTTGGGGTAGAGTTAGGGATAAGGTTTATCTGATTTAATTGGATAGCGTACAAAAACTCTGTACCTTGGTACACGTGACAATAATAAATGCAAACCTATAAATGGGAACCAGCCCAATTATGGCAACTCGGTCGGCACGGACAAGGTGGGCCGAATGGCCTTTTCCATTTTGTGTGTCTCTATGATGCTGGAAAGGCGACCACATTGGGACCGTATGACAGGAATCATTATTATCTCCGTACAGAACGGCCGAACTCATGAGCGAGACTGTGAGCTGTTTCTCAACAGTCCTTCAGGAAGCAGCATAGTTGGGCAGGACAAACGCAGACACAAAGTGCTGGAGTAACTCAGCGGGTCAGGCAGCATCACTGGAGAAAAGGAACAGGTGACGTTTCAGGTCGGGACCCTTCTTCCGACCCAAAACGTCACCTATCTGTGTTCTCCAGAGTTGCTGCCTGACCTGCTGGGTTACTCCAGCATTTTACATCTGTTTTCGGTATGAACCCGCATGTGCAGCTCCTTCCCCCACACGGAGCAAAGAATGAGATGGCAAAAATATCTCATCCGTGTTCTGGAACCCCCCCCCCCCCCCCCCCCTCTCCGCCCCCCCCCCACCCCCCCCCCCCCCCCCCCCCCCCCCCCAATGCTGAGAGCCCCCCATGAATGTTCCCCTCTCCCTCCCCCTCTACATCGCTATGTAAGTATCCCTGCATTCAAATGCCAGAGGTCTCCCTCCCAGACGCTCCCCATCTTTCCCTCTACCCTTGTTCCACTCGGTGTTGCACTGGTCCACCACCCCGCTGTGCCCCCTCCCCCGATGCAATTCTCGCCGCAGGTTCGACAGGCGTCGCAATTCTGGGCTTCAACATAAGGAGTCACCGACACGCTCCCCCGCGCACTCTCCCCTCTCCCCACCCTCCCCTCCTCTCCCCAATCCCTAACCTACCCACCCCTCCGGATTAAACTCCGCAAAGCAGCGATGGTTCACAATACTCTGGTGACCGCCGTCGTCGCGTGAAGACGGCCGTCCGCTCGAAGGAGCAAAGCCGGAGCCGTCGCAACCCAGGTCGCAGCGCCGTCACTGCCCGCTGCAACTACTGCTGCTGCTGCTGCTGCCGCTGCTGCTGCACCGGTCCTCGTAGATCGCAATCTCGATCTGGGCAGTGTCAAGGAAATGCAGACAGGCAAGAGGAGGGGGGGGGGGGGGGAGACGGGGCGGGGAGGGGGGGCGACGGGAAACACGCAACGTCCGAGACAGTGATCAGTCGCCATCGAGGGGAATGGGGGGAGAGAGGAAGGGGGGGAGAGACAAGGGGGGATAAGACAAGGGGGGGGAGAAGGGTTTGGTGAGAGGAGGAGTTGAGGGGAGGGGGAGAGAGGGAGGGGGGGAGGGGGAAGAGAGGAGGGGGGAGAGGAGGGGGGGAGAGAGGAGAGGGGGGGGAGAGAGGAGGTTGGAGGAGGGGGGAGGGTGGAGGGGGGGGGAGGAGGGGGAAGCGAGGAAGGGGAACTCACAATGGGGACTCACCCTGAATGATAAAATCCATTAAGGATACAACTCGCAGCCCTCGTTCGATGGGGTCCGTGAGCAACAGTCCTCGAGGGGCGTAGATCTTCTCATTTTGATCTTGGATGTATTTGGAAATCTTCTTCAAAACCTGAAAAAAAAAGCAGAGCAAATACCAGAGTGGGAGTCAGGGTGGCGGTCTGAAGAAGGTGAAGGAACCCTAGGAGGTGGCGACCACAATATGATAAGATTTAACCTGCAATTTAAGAGGGAGAAGATGAAATTGTGGATGTGTCGGTATTGCAGCTGAGCAAAGGGGACTACAGAGGCATGAGGGAGGTGCTGCTTACAGGTGATCTCGATGTTGAACACACCGAACCTCTGGCAGGTCTGTCATACCTTCTCATAGCGAGTCTCCATGCACATGAAGATCACATAGGCCGTTACACAAGCCATGCACCCCTCAAAGTACGACGTCCCTCCGATTTTCTCTGCTTCGGCATAGTAATTGTTCAAGGTCTTCACTGTTTCCTCAAAGTAATGCCTTTCCACCTGGAACAGAGAGTTTAGGGACGTCAGTAACTGTCTCTGACCAACGATGTAGTCCGATTACGGCCGAATGGGGAATGGACTCGCGCAAATGCAACTAAACCTTCCTCTTTGTGGAGATCTTGGGGAGGGTGCCACGGTGGCGCGGCGAGCAGCGACTACCGCTATCGCAACTAGTAGTCGCTGTCTCACCGTGCCAGAGACCCTGGTTCGATCCCGACTATGGGTGATGTCTGTACGGAGTTTGTACGTTCTCCCTGTGGAGAATCCAGTTGCTCCGGTTTCCTCCCACACCCCAAAGACATGCAGATTTGCAGGCTAATTGGCTTTGGTTAAATTGTAAATTGTCCCTGGTGTGTATGATAGTGCCGCTGTAAGGGGTGATCGCTGGTCGGTGTGGACTCAGCAGTTCGAAGGGCCTGTTTCCGCGCTGTATCTCTAAACTAAAACTAATCTTGTTCTCTCTGTGCACTGGCAACGTAGGTCTTAATAACAATAATGTTTGCTTTGGAGTAAAGAACAAACTGCTGGAGGAACTGCTGAATGTCAATAAGATGAAAAGAGTACAGATAAGAGTAAAGTGGACGTTGCCTGGACTCGAGGGCCTGAGCTATAGGGAGAGTTTGGGCAGACTAGGACTTTATTCCTTGGATTGCAGGTGGCTGATATGCACAGTCTTTTACCCAGAGTAGGGCGATTCAAGTGGGCATTGGATTAATACGAGGGGGGAATGATTTAATGGGAATGAGGGGCCACGTTTTCAAACAGAAGGTGGTGGTTATCTGGAACGAGTTGCCAGAGGAGATAGTTGGCATTTAAAAGACACTGGACAGGCACATGGAGAGGAATGGTTTAGCGGGATATGGGCCAAAAGCGGTCGTGTAGATAGCAAAATAGTGTAGATGGGGCATCTTGGTTAACATGAGCAAGTTGGGCCTGGGGGTCTGTTTCCATGCTGTATGACTGTAACTCTAGTTGGACCAAGTATCGATGAAGAAATGGTGATATACTTGCAAATCAGGATGGTTGCAACTTTAGCTTAGTTTGGAGGTACAGCGTGGAAACAAACCCTTCGGCCCATCGAGTCCATGCTGACCATCAACCAAAGGGCCTGGTTCCATGCTGTATCTCTAAACTAAACGAAGGCAAAACTAATCTGTACACATGACAAAATAATGAAAGGGAACTGTGAGGCATGGTGATTGGGATGCTGCTGAGGGGCGCAGGGGGCTGGCGGAACAATAAATCTCAGATACCCGACTCTCCAGCTCCGGAGGGAACTTCGACTGAAACTGGCAGAGGATTCCCTCGGTGTAGTCCCGCTGGATGAAGACCTTGGTGGCCAGGGATGCACTTGGCTGCAATTCCTGGAGGTTGTGGGCCTGGGGGAAAGATCGAAGGTCAGCCCAGACCATCACATCAACCAACCTTCCTCACAGTTACTCTATCTACACCTCATGCTACCTCGGTAAGGCTACCAGCATAATCAAGGACCAGTCTCACCACGGTCACTCGCTCTTCTCCCCTCTCCCATCGGGCATGAGGTACAGAAGTGTGAAGACCCACATCTCCAAATTCGGGGACAATTTCTTCCCAGCTGTTATCAGGCAACTGAGCCATCCTATCACCTACTAGAGAGCGGTCCTGAACTACTGTCTAACCCATGAGAGACCCTCAGACTATCTTTAATCAGACTTTTCAGGACTTTATCTTGCACTAAACAATATTCACGTTATTCCTTTTATCATGTATCTGTCTATTACGGAGGGCTCGATTGTAATCATGCATTGTCTTTCTGCTGACTGGTTAGCATGCAACAAAAGCTTTTCACTGTACCCTTGGTACACGTGACAATCAACTAAACTCAAACGTCAGGCGTCCCTACCCCTCCTCGCTCAATACCATTGACGGACCCCAGCAGCCCTTCCAGGTGAGTCAGAGTCCACGTGCACCTCCTCTAACCTCATCAACTCCTTCAACGATCCCAATGCAAAGTTGTGCAGCGGTAGAGTTGCTGCCGCACAGCGCCAGAGACCTGGGTTCCATCCTGTCTATACAGAGTTTGTACGTTCTTCCCGTGACCACGTGAGGTTTTTTTTTCCGTGCGCTCCGGTTTCCTCCCACACGTTGTAGGTTAATTAGCATCTGCAAATTGTCAATTGTCCCAAGTGTGTAGGATAGTGCTATTGTAACGTAATCACTGGTCAGTGAGGACTCAGTGGGCCGAAGGGCCTGTTCCACTCTGTTTTCTCTAACGTCTAAGGTGGTCAAGTGTAGACTCTGCAACCGTTTCTGCCAAGCACGTGCGTTCGGTCGGCCAAGGCCTGTTGGATCTCCCGGCTGCAAACCATTTTAACTCTCCTTCCCATTCCCACACTGCCCATACTGTCCTGGGTCTCCTCCATTGCCAGCAATGAGGCCACACAAACTGAAGGAGCAGCACCTCATATCCCCTTGGGCACGTACAACCCAACGGTTTGAACAATTAACTCTCCAATTTTAAGTAATACACTTTTACCCCCACTAACCCACTGGAGCCAATGAATGATGATTCAGGAGTTATTGAGATTGAATAACATAATGTGCAGGGAGGAGCTGCAGATGCTGCTTTACTCTGAAGATAAGACAATAAAACAATGCAGGTTCACCAAAATATTGCTGAGCTAAACGGCGAGCTTTGCTGCTCATTGCCAGATGCAAAGAATCTTTAACAAAAAGCATTAATTCACGCCTGTAAAGTGATCAGCTGATCCCCTCACACACAGCAGAAATGTTATTTTAGACAACATTTCAGTAACGCTGCCTTTCATTGGATTGTAGACTGTGATCCCATGTAATCCCTTTATAACGGGAACATGGTTAGTTTAATAACGCGTCCCTATAACATATTTTATTAATTTGCTGCCGCACGCAACGCCTTACACTGTTCGATGCAGAGTAAAAATAAATGCACTAATGCAACATTTAAATTGCAATCACAGCGTGCATGATTTTTTATTTTTTTTTTGCTTAATTCAAGTGCTCGTTGCAGGCCGCATTTTGGATAGGACCCGATCCACAGGGACTGTCCTCATTCCTGAACAGCTCTGTACCATCAACAATTCATGCGTACAGCCAGTTGCCCCGGTTGCTATTTTTGCTGATTTCTCCCATTGCAAAAATCGACCAGCAATCGCCCCCACCCCCCGGCCGGGCGAGGCCGGGAGGTTGCATTGAAGGGATTGCACCCCGAACGCCACCTTACCTCAGCCATTTCCGCACCGCAATCGGCCCGCAATCCCCTCCCGCAGCCTCTCCGCTGGATGACAGGCGAGGGCCGCTCCAGCCCTGCAGCCGGATTCCCGGGGAACGGCGCTGACTGACAGCCGCACCTGCGCCGGCCGGGCCCCGCCGGCAGCGATCGACAGCGGCAGGTGCGGCGCCGGCGCAGCTGCACCGTTGCAACGCACGGGAAGGCGTTTGCAACCAAGCAAGACCCGTGCATGCTAGCCTGCAAACCTCAAACTGACCACTCCCCTCGTGGGGTGTAATTTTCTTAAACCATTTTCTTAAATATTTAATCCCTACAAAATCATGAGGGGAATGGATAGGGGTGAATGCACAGAGTCTCTTGCCCAGAGTAGGGGAATTGAGAACCAGAGGACGTAGGTTTAAGGTGAGGGGCGAAAGATTTAATAGGAACCTAATGCCCCTGTCCCACTTAGAAAACCTGAACGGAAACCTCTGGAGACTTTGTGCTCCACCCAAGGTTTCCGTGAGGTTCCCGGAGATTTTTGTCAGTTTCCCTACCTGCTTCCACTACCTGCAACCATCTGCAACCTCCGGGAACCGCACGGAAACCTTAGGTGGGGAGCAAAGTCTCCAGAGGTTTCCGTTCAGGTTTCCTAAGTGGGACGGGCATGAGGAACAAGCTGTCAGAGGAGGTAGTTGAGGCAGGGACGATCGCAACGTTTAATAAACATTTGGAAGGATACATGGATAGGACAGGTTTAGTGGGATATGGACCAAATGCAGGCATGTGGGACCAGTTGGTTGCCATCTTGGTTGGTTGGGTCAAGGACCTATTCCCACGCTGTATGACAATGACCCTCTGAGATAGTATGAGACTTAATCATGTGCTGTGTTATCTGATTGAACATCAAATACAGTGTTAATGTTCATACCTTTTTTATGATTGTTATTTTTTTCTGATTTGTGCATCGTACCTATGGCATAGAAGTTCTAGTTTTGCCGTGCTGAAGATAAAATGTCCCGGCAAACCTCTCCCAATAGAAATCTGTGCAATTCAAACACTGTGTTAGAGAAAGGATAAACCAAATGGTTTTTCATTGCATGGGTGGCACAGTAGCGCTGCAGTAGAGTTACTACCGCACAGCACCACAATCCCCAGAGTCGACCCTGACCTTGAATGCTGTCTGTGCGGAGTTTGCACGTTCTCCCTGTGACCGCGTGGGTTTTCTCCGGGTGCTCCGGTTTCCTCCCACATCGCAAAGATGTGCGGGTTTGTAGGTTTATGTAAGGAGGAAGGTACTGGAGCCTGAAAAATGTAACGACCAGGTTCAGGAACAGCTTCTTCCCTACAGCCATCAGGCTATTACACACGACAGCAAATAAGCTCTGAACCATAACAGACTACTAGACTGTGCAACCCGTTGGGTCCCAGCTTCACACGGGAGGGCTGGACCCCAATGCAATATTCCACCTCTCTTTCTGGAGCGCAAGCATGGTGTTGTGGGCCCAGGGGACTGGTTTCCAGAGGGCTAGTATGGACATTGTGGGCCGAATGGATTCTTGGGCTGGCAGCTCAGTCACTGAGACCACTCACACACACACACAAACACTCACACACACTCACATACACACAAACGTACACTCACGCAAACATACACTCCAAAACACATAAACACACACTCACTGACTCACACACCATATATATGGTAGTAAACTTTCTTGAATACTCATCAGCTGAGCGCAGCCTCTCCACTTTGGGGCTTCTGCAGTCAGCGGCACTTCCGCAATCAGCATGAGCTCTGCACTTACCGGAAATTAAGCAATCAGCGTGACCTGGCCACTAAGCGGAAGACACAAAATGAACGGGACTTTTGCACCAAACACAGTCGGACCTAATAAAGCATGTATTCCTTCCAAACACAGTCGGACCTAATAAAGCATTGCAGTTTCAAGCATAGGCCGGGCAGCAGGCTAAACAACTCATGGCATTGTCATTAAGGGCTAATAAATTATTTATAGACATTTCCACCTCTTTGTACTGGCTGTGGAAGTTGATCTCTTTGGAAGGAATGTGATTTCAAGTTACTTATGTTTCACGAAAGAAGATCTTACTTTTTTTGCTGCAATTTAATTACTACCAGATACCTGGTCCAACTTTTAATCAGAGTGCAAACACTGAACACACAATGAACTCCTGTTCTCATAGATGATGGGAGAGCACTGGGCTGCACAGTGGCGCAGCGGTAGAGTTGCTGCCTCACAGCGCCAGAGACCTGAGTTAAACCCTGACTACGGGTGTTGATTGTACGCAGTTTGTACGTTCTCCCCGTGATCGCGTTTGGGTTTCCTCCGGATGCTCCACTTTCCTCCCACACTCCAAAGACAGGTACTGATTTGTAGAAATTGTACATTGTCCCTAGTGTGTAGGATAGTGCTGGTGTACGGGGTGATCGCTGGTCGGCGCGGACTCGGTGGGCCGAAGAGCCTGTCTCTGGGCTGCATCTCTAAAGTCTAATGGGCCTGTCCCACTTAGGTGATATTTCCACGGACTGCCGGCGACTGTCAAGTTGCCAGCATTCGCCTGAAAAACCGGGAACTCGAATGGCGACTGTCAGAGTGGAACACACACACTCTGTGTTCTGGGGGCCTGGGCAAGCGGGGAAACGCTGTCTGAAATTCACACGGTACAAAGCCAAGGTGATACAGACACACACCACGATGAACAGGAAGGTTGGCGCTGTAATTAGGATGGCTAGCACAGTGTACGGTAAATCCTTTAAAAGAGGGGAGAAGAAGGGGGGAGAAAACTTTTAAGAAGCCAGACAACTTTTAGTAAGCCAGAGATACACAGCTGTGAAGTTCGACGGGCATTTAACATTATCGGTTGGTTAACCTGGGTTCTGAAAACTCCTGCTTACGTTTTTTTCCCCCAATGAGCCAAAGAAAATGACCGGTCAGCAAAGGAGATTAACTAAAACTACCTACGACTACCTCAACTATCCATAACTACATAGCGACCCCACTACAACTGCACCTACGACAACAGGATTATCGATTTTCTCCATGGCGACCAATTTTTCAACATGTTCCCAGAATGCTGGAATTCCTCGCGACCATGAAGGAAACTCACCAGAGACCAACAGCGAACATCTGGCGACCATGTGGCGAGCGCAGTCTCCTGCACGTGCCTAAAAAGTCGCCTGAGTGGGACAGGCCCATCAAACTCAGATATACAAGACGTTGGTGAGGCCACATCTGGAATATTGTTTAAGAAGGAACTGCAGATGCTGGAGAATCGAAGGTTACACAAAAAAGCTGGAGAAACTCAGCGGGTGCAGCAGCATCTATGGAGCGCTGGAAATATGCAACGTTTCGCGCCGCAACCCTTCTTCAGACGGAATATTGTCTTCAGTTATGGTCACCTTGCTACAAGAAGGATGCCGTTAAGCTGGAAAGTGTAGATGGGGCATTTTGGTCTGTGTGGGCAAATGGGCCGAAGGGCCTATTTTCCCCTCTGAATGACTCAACCACTATTTCTATCTGTAGACCATTGGCGGTAGTACTATCAGCTTCCACAGGGTGTCAGTAAAACACAAGTAAAACACACCTCGCATGAGTCTGAAGAAGGGTCTCGACACGAAACGTCACCCATTCCTTCTCTCCAGAGATGCTGTCTGTCCCGCTGAGTTACTCCAGCTTTTTGTGTCGATCTTCGGTTTAAACCAACATCTGCAGTTCCTTCTTACACACCCCATATTCTGCTTGGGCAGCTTCCAATCCTACGGTATCATCATTGAATTCTCCAATTTTAGGTAACCACTATTAACCCACTCCGACTCCAGCTCCCTATTCTCCCTCCCCTCCCCTATGCCCCACCTAGACTCACACTTTTCTCTCTCCATCCCTCCCTTTCCTCCTAATTTCCTTCCTCTAGCTTCACAATTTCTGACACACACCTTCTGCTTTAATCTCTGGCTTTTGTCCAACTATTTGCCTCTCAACCCCCCCACCCCTCGCCATTGTCCACCTATTACTTGCCATGGTCCGAGGGTCTCCAATGTAGAGATGGGAGGTCAGGACCTCTCTCTAGTTGGTGATAGGATGGTTCAGCTTGCCTGATAAGAGCTGGGAAGAAGCAGACCGTGAAACTGGAGCTTTTTCACACTTTGTGCCTCATGCCCGATGGGAGAGAGGAGAAGAGGGAGTGACTGGGGTGAGACTAGTCCTTGATTATGCTTGTGGCCTTGCTAAAGTTGCGTGAAGTGGTTTCCAAAGTTTACTTTAGTTTAGAGATACAGCAACCACTACCCTTTGTGCAAAAAACTTGCCCCGGACATCTTCTATACTATTACTAAAAGTCTCATCTTGACCACTTCCTGTCTACATTGTAAATACATTTTAGAAAAAACGCGACCTTATATCGCTATGATTTCTTTCGCCATCTTACTCACCGTCCTTCTCTCCTCCAACCGCCCCAAGGTTTTTTCCGATTGGTGAAATAATAAAAAAGTTATGAATGTTAAAAAAATCCTGGGATCAGCAGATTGGTCTTCTCCCCTGTCGGTCACCATGATGAAGGTAACGCCCCTTCCCGGGGAACAGGAGATTAAAGCCCCGGAGGCTGGATATGAGTCAGTCACCCCGGAAGAGTTGCGTGAGAGTTGAGTCCAGAACTATGAGTCTACGCCGTGAGTGAACTGAACTGTGAGTCTGCACTGTGCATGAAGTGAATTGTTGGTCTGCACTGTGCTGCTTGAACTGAATTGAAGGGTTGGTCTGCATTGTGCTGCTTGAACTGAATGTCACGCTCCGGAAGTCCCGCTCACTGCGGAAGAGGCCGCGCTCAACCGTGTGAGTAGATTCAAGAGAGTTTTACTGTCATATATATGTTGTGTGTGAGAGTGTGTAATGGATGAGTGTGTGTGAGTGTGTGTGAGAGATGGTGTGCGTGTGAGATGGAGGGTGTGTATGTGAGATGGAGGGTGTGTGTGATGGAGGGAGTCTGTGTGAGCCCACCAGCCGTGAGTGAGTCAACTGCCAGCCCATCATCCGTGAGTGAGTCAACTGCCAGCCCACCAGCCGTGAATGAGTCAACTGCCAGCCCACCAGCCGTGTGACTGAGCTGTTAGCCCACCAGCCGTGAGTGACTCAGTTGCCAGCCAGGCCTGAGTGACTCAGCTGCCAGCCCACCAGGCCTGAGTGACTGAGCTGCCAGCCCACCAGGCCCGAGTGACTGAGCTGCCAGCCTAGCAGGCCCGAGTGACTGAGCTGCCAGCCCTCCAGGCTTGAGTTACTGAGCTGCCAACCCAAGAATCCATTCGGCCCACAATGTCCATACTAGCCCTCTGGAAACCAGTCTCTTCGTCCCACAACACCCATACTAGTGCTTCAGAACCTCCCCCTCCCCCCCCCCACTGGCCACCAATATTGGAATTGGAGGAGAGGTGAAATATTGCTTCAGGGGACCAACATGGACCCAACGGGTCCCATTTGGTCTAGTTTCCTTTAAACATCGCCCCTCTCATCTTAAAAGTTCTGTCGTCAAATAATTGTTTTTCCCATCCTGAGAACTGTCTACCCTGTCTATGCCTCTCTGTCTCTCATGCCTCGTTAATCTCTGCCTGTACATTGCCTCACATTGGCGGTAGAGTTGCTGCCTCACAGAGCTGGAGACCCAGGTTCGATCCTGACCACGGGTGCTGTCTGTACGGCGTTTGCACATTCTTCCTGCGACCGTGTGGGTTTTCTCCGGATGCTCTGGTTTCCTCCCACATTCCAAAGACGTGCAGGTCTATAGGTTAATTGGCTTCTATAAATGCTCCTCAGTGCGTGGGATAATGCTAGTGTATTACACGGGTGATCGGTGTTCTACACGGGCTCGGTGGGCCCTGTGTCTTAAAATAAACTAAATTACCTTTGCCACAGTTCTGCCCGACAGCCCAGACCAGCTACATCTTCCGGAGACAATGAGTGTGCGCTGCAGCCTCTGATCTGTTGCCAACTGCTCGCTGTTTCAATTTGGTGACCTTCTCCTGAATGAACCGTTGATTGAGCCAAGGCCTCACAAAGCTCCCCACCGATGAACACAGGCATCTGTTTGGACTAGGACCCAACAATAACTCCATTGACCAGACACAGAGGCAAGTCAGTGACATCTCCAGTTTGCTTAAGACGAACATGGCCTTTCGGCGTTTCCACACATCTCCAGCTCCATCTCCCGGGCGCTGACGCAATGGTTGTTCTCTCGCACAACGTCCCATTGTTGCGTTGTGCTCCACGCCAAGTCCACACGGAGACCATTCACCGACCTCACTGGTGACGTGCGGCCAACATTAAGTTGCGCTTAGACACAAAGCACTGGAGTAACCCAGCGGGTCATGCAGCATCCTCTGGAGAGCATGCATAGATGACGTTTCCTTCTTTAGTCTCCCAAAGTTAGATACAAAGTGCTGGAGTAACTCACTGGGCCAGGCAGCATCTCTGGAGATAAAACAATGGGTGATGTTTATCGGGTTAGACCGAAAGTAGAGGGAATGGGGTGGGATGGGGGGGGGGGGGGGGGGGGGGGTGGGGGGGGGAAAGCGAACTGTGTAGATAGGAAAAGCCTCCTCAGAGGGGAAGAAGTGAGAAATGAGAACTTCTTCAAAGCAAGCATACCTTGAGACTTCACAGTGTGTAGCAAAGAACTGCAGTTGCTGGTTTATATTAAAGATAGACTCAAGGTTTTGGAGTAACAGCGGGTCAGGCAGCGTCTCTGGAGAAAGAGGATGGATGGTGTTTCGGGTCGGAAATTTTCTTCAGATTGAAGTAGATTGGGGGGGAACTGGTTTTTCAGAGTTAACACACTTAGGTGTAGGTTTATTATTGTCACATGTAACGAGGTACAGTGAAAAGCTTTGTCTTGCATGCTATCCAAACACAGGTCAGATAAAAAATATGTACCAATATCGATTGATTGAAAGTCTTTGGGATACAGCATGGATACAGGCCCTTCAGCCCATCGAGTCCACACAATCACTCTAGTTCTATGTTAACCTACATTCCCTGTGTTATCCCTCTTTACATAATCTATCAATGTACCTGTCCAAATGCCTTTTAAATGTTGTTGCAGTACCTGCCTCAACTACCTCCTCTGGCAGCTCGTTCCATATACCCTCCCAACCTCTGTGTGAAAATATTGCCCCTTCGGGTTCCAATTAAATCTCTCCCTTCTCACGTAGACCTATGCACCCCCGTTCTTGATTTCCCTACTCTGGGTAAAAGACTGTGCATCAATCCTCTCTATTCCCTTCGTGATCTCTACCACAAAGATGTCCCCGCAGCCTCCTGCGGCTCCAAGGAATAAGATCCCAGCCTGCCCAACCTCTTCCTCTAGCTGAGGGCCTCGAGTCCTAGCAACATCCTCGTAAATTTTCTCTCCAGCTGACCAACATCTTTCCTCCAGCAGGGTGACTAAAACTGTAAACACATTGACACATTTACCCAGTTCCCTATTTACTGTTGTCCCAATTCCCCAATTACTGTTGCACTACTGTTGTCAAGCTGGAATGAGTGTATAGACAATTTTCGTGGATGTAGCCAGAACCTGAGGGCCTGAGCTATAGGGAGAGGTCAGCAGGATAGGACTTTATTCCTTGGAGTGCAGGAGGATGAGGGGGTGATCTTATAGATCGTACAAAATCATGAGAGGAATAGATCTTATGCCCGGAGTCTTGGCATCGAGAACAAGAGGGACTAGGATTAAGGTGAGGGGAGTGTATGGAACGAGCTGCCGGAGGAGATAGTTGAGGCAGGTGCTATAGCAACATTTAAGAAACATTTAGACAGGTGCGTGGATAGGACAGGTTTAGAGGAATATGGGCCAAACACAGGCAGGTGGGACTAGTGTAGATTGGGCATGTTGGTCAACGTGGGCATGTTTCAACGCTGTACGAGTCTCTGTGACTCTATGACCCATGATGCCACTTTCAAGGAACTATGCAACTGTAATCCTAGATACCAGTGCCCTGCTGCTCACTGTGAAGGTCCTGCCCTGCTTTGACTTTCCAAAAATATGACACCTCGTACTTATCTGCATTCAACTCTTTTCTATGTAAATCAGCATCTGCGGTGCCTTGTGTCTCCATGGAGAAATGAGTATCTGCTGCAGCCCCAGATTCAACCACCCCCCCCCCCCTTCCCCCATTCCCCCGCTTTCCAATTAACTCCCATCAACTCAAGGAGACGGGCCAAACATAATCCCTGACCAACATGAACATTTCTTGGCAATTTGAACAATACGCTTCTCCAGTTTCAGCTCCAGTGTTCCTTCGGTGTTTCTGAGCTCAAAATGCCTTGGAAGGTGACAGATTCCTGGTCAATCAGAGGCAGCTGTTGGAACAAGCAGCCCCCTCTGGCCGAATGCCAATCTTTCGTTCCAAGTACGCTCGCTCCGCAGATGAATCGCACTCCTCTCCCCCGACAGCAACAGGAAGGCTTCAAGTTACAGTCAATAGTCCATGTAGGGCTGTGTCTTCACCACATGGAACATCCAACAGTACAGCACATGAACAGGACCTTCGTACAACAATGTTGATGCCGACCATGATGCCCAGACCATCTATCATCTGTCTTCAAGTGATCCATATCCCTCCATTCCCTGCGTATCCATGTGCCTCTCCAAAAGCCTCTTAGACACCATGATCGCATCTGCAGTTCTTTGTTTCTGCAGTACCTAGTGTTTAATTGTCGTATGGACCCAAAGCTGAACAGTGGAATTCTTAGAGTGTAGAAACAAGAAACTGAATCAAGAAGTAGAAACAAGGGACTGCAGATGCTGGTTTACAAAGAGGGACACCAAAGAGCTGGAGGTTGCGTAATTTGCGTGCCAAGGACACGTAAGTGGGACAGGCCCTTTACTCAATGGATCAGGCAACATCTCTGGAGAACATGGATCAGGCAACTTGGGAAAAAAAAGTTCTGACTATCTACAGATGCAATGCTTTTAAAATACATTTGGACAGTTATATGGATAGGAAGGGATTAGATGGATATTGGCCAAATGTAGGCAAAGGTATGCCTCATATAATTTCATATACTTCTATTAGACCTCCCCTAGAATTCTAGCATTTCAGAAAAAACAATGCAAGTTTGTCGAACCTCTCACCGTATCTAATGCAATGGATCTACTTGTGTTGCTACTTTCACAAGGGGAAATGTTCAATAGCAACCTGAGGGGCAACTTTTTCAAACAGAGGTTGGATAAATGGAACAAGCTGCCAGAGGAGGTAATTGAGGCAGGTACAATGACAGCATTTAAAATGTATTTAGACAGGTACATAGATAGGAAAGGTTTAGAGGGATATGGGACAAACGCAGGCATGTGGGACTAGTGTAGATACAATGTGCAAGTCCTTTAAAACCGAGATGAGAAGAACTTTTTTCACACAGAGAGTGATGAATCTCTGGAACTCTCTGCCACAGAGGGTAGTTGAGGCCAGTTCATTGGCTATATTTAAGAGGGAGTTAGATGTGGTCCTAGTGGCTAAGGGGATCAGGGGGTATGGAGAGAAGGCAGGTACGGGATACTGAGTTGGATGATCAGCCATGATCATATTGAATGGCGGTGCAGGCTCGAAGGGCCGAATGGCCTACTCCTGCACCTAATTTCTATGTTTCTATGTTTCTAAGTTGGGCTGTAGGGCCTGTTTCCACGCTGTATGACTCTATGACCTCTGAGATAGCATGGAACTAAACCAGGCAGGTGGCACTCGTGTAGATGGGACATCTTTATCTGCAAAGAAGATTTAGGGGAATGTTTCCAGGACTCGAGGGCCTGAGCTATATGGAGAGGTGGGCAGGCTAGGACTTTATTTCTTGAAGCACATGAAGCTGAGGGGTGATCTTATAGAGGTGTATAAAATCATGAGAGGAATAGGTAGGTTGGATGGTCACAGTCTTATTCCCCGGGGTAGAGTTGTCTAAAACTATAGAGCACAGGTTTAAGGTGAGAGGGAAAAATATATAAATGGGACTTGAGGGGCAACTTTTCCACACAGGGTGTATGGAACGACTTGTCAGAGGAGATGGTAGTGGCAGCTACAATAATAACATTGAAAGTACATTTGAACAGATGGGAAAGCTGTGGAAGGATATGGGCTCAACACAATAAAATAGAATTATCTTAAATTGGTGTGCATTGAAGAGTTGGGCCGAAGGGCCTGTTTCCATGCTGTGTAATTATAAATTAATGACTCCATATATATTTTTTATGAATAAAATTTATTTTTTAAATGAAAAAAGTGACCAATCACCCTAAGGTGATTGGTCACTTTTTTCATTTAAAAAATAAATTTTATTCATAAAAAATATATATGGAGTCATTAATTTATAATTATAGCATAGCAGAATATCCTTCTCATATTCCCCCTCAGAAACATTTTCCCCCTTTAAATGTTGTGGATGCAATTCTGCGCACCTTTAACAAGGTTCAGGGCAGCCTGGATTAAATAACGTTACCTCTCAGCTTTACCTGACAACAAAAGTCAGTTTAACCGACGATGCTTTTGTAGAAATAATGATTTTCTAAAATATCTTTCTGAATAACTAACTAAGATCAATACACATATCTCTTAGCCCAACCATGCAGAGCATAAAAAACAAATGTTCTAATTGTACAGGCCTTTTGGCAAGCTCACAATTCACAAATGGTGACAAATTAGGCAGGATATACAATTTCATATCTGCAATTAATCTCTCACAAAAGCTCGCTCCTCATTACCTGCCCCAGTGAATGCCTTACACCCACAAAACAATCAGTCCATGCTTTGAAATGTCAATGGTGCCAGATTGAGTTTCTAACCTTTGGGATGAACCTTGTAACCAATTCTCCATCAAGGACATTCTCCACCTCGTCTCGCCTCTCCAGTAAGATCGGTACAAGATACAAAAGCTTAAAAGTGCGTACCATCGGAGTCAGGAACAGCTATTTCCCCTCTGTTATCAGACTGTCTCTCATGCGTACTGTCCTCTCATAAGTTAAGGTGTAGTCCTGATCTTCCAACCCACCTCACTGTGGACCTTGCACTTTTTCCACAGCAACCGTAATGGTATAAAGATGTAACACTATATTCTGCACTCTGGTATTTTTCTCTTTGCACTGACTGTCAGACTGCATTTGGAGTGTTGCAAGCAGTTTTGGGCCCCATATCTGAAGAGGGACGTGTGGGCGTTGGCAAGGGTCCAGAGGAGGTTTACGAGAATGAGCCCATAAATGATTGAGTTAACATATGATGAGTGTTTGATGGCATTGGGCCTGTGCTCGCTGGAGTATAGAAGGATGAAGGGGAGGGGGGGGGGAGGGTGAGTGGAAGAGTCTAGGATCAGAGGGCACAGCCTCAGAATTAAACGACATACCTTTAGAATGGAGATGAGGAGGAATTTCTTTAGTCAAGAGTGTGGTGAATCTGTGGAATTCATTGCCACAGATGGTGGCGGAGGCCAAGCCATTGAGTATGGCTTGGCCTTCAATTAAGGGACAGAAGTTTAGGGGTAATATGAGGGGGAACTTCTTTACGCAGAGAGTGGTGGCGGTGTGGAATGAGCTCCCAGTGGAAGTGGTGGAGGCAGGTTCATTGGTATCATTTAAAAATAAATTGGATAGGCATATGGATGAGAAGGGAATGGAGGGTTATGGTATGAGTGCAGGCAGGTGGGACTAAGGGGAAAAAAAAATGTGTTCGGCATGGACTTGTAGGGCCGAGATGGCCTGTTTCCGTGCTGTAATTGTTATATGGTTATATGGTTATATGGAGTATTTTTAAGGCAGAGATTGACAGATTCTTAATTAGTAAGGATGTCAGGGGTTATGGGGAGAAGGCAGGAGAATCCGGTTGAGAGGGAAAGATAGATCAGCCATGATGGAATGGTGGAATAGACTTGATAGGCCGAATGGCCTAATTCTGCTCCTTTTACACATTAACTTATGGTCCTATGATCTACTTATATATGGCTTAATTGTACTCGTATATAAATAATAGACACATAATGCTGGAGCAAGATGGTCAGGCAGCATCTCTGGAGGAAATGGATAAGTGACGTTTTGGATCAGGATTCTTCTTCAGACAGCCTGTAGTAGGGGGATAAAGCAGAGGAGAGGTAGGTGGGACAAAGTCAGACAAGTGATAGGTGGAGAAGCAGATGCTGTACAGTTTAGTTTTGTGATAGAGCGCGGAAACTGGCCCTTCGGCCCATGGAGTCCACGCCAACGAGACCGCACACTAATACTATCCTACACACACTAGTGACAATTCACAATTTACAGAAACCAATTAACCTACAAACCTGTACGTGTTTGGAGTGCCGGAGGAAACCGGAGCTCCCGGAGAAATCCCACGCGGTCATGGGGAGAACGTATAAACTCCGTACAGACAGCACCCAAGGTGAGGATCAAACCCGAGTCACTGGCGCTGTGAGGCAGCAACTCTATCCGCTTACAAAAAATAAACAAATTGCTGGGGTTTTGGTGAACTTCACTCAACAAAAGTTCAGTACAATTTTTAAAAACAATATTAGTGCAAAACAAAAGCCCGAAGTCTCTAGTGCGGCAATATGGCACCCGAGATGCGCCGCAGAGCCAAACAGCGACGGAGCCCGCGGCCTGGGGCGGCACAGGCCTGGCTCACCACGGGGAGGAAGATGCGGAGTTTGGACGTTCTCTTTACTGGATTTCATCTTGCACGAAACGTTATTCATGTTATTC
Source organism: Leucoraja erinaceus (assembly GCF_028641065.1). Classification (NCBI taxonomy): domain Eukaryota; kingdom Metazoa; phylum Chordata; class Chondrichthyes; order Rajiformes; family Rajidae; genus Leucoraja; species Leucoraja erinaceus. The sequence goes on along the minus strand of NC_073391.1, from coordinate 33,477,349 downwards.
CCTTTGTCATGTACCTGTACACTGTGGGTGGGTCGATTGTAATCATGCATTATCGTTCCGCTGCACACAACAAAAACGTGGCGATAAACTAAACTCAAACTGTGACCACGTGGGTTTTCTCCGGGTGCTCCGGTTTCCTCCCACACTCCAAAGATGTGCAGGTTTGCAGGTTAATTGGCTTCGGTAAGAATTGTAAAATGTCTCTGATGTGTAGGACGGTGCTAGTGTATGGGGCGATCGCTGGTCGGCGGGGACTCGATGGGCCGAAGGGCCTGTTTCCGCGCTGTATCTAAAGTCTAAAGTAAAGTCGATATTGTACCTGCCTCAACTACTTCCTCCGGCAGCTCGTTCCATACCCACATCACCCTCTGAGTAAAAAGGTTGCCCCTCTCACCTTAAACCCATGTCCTCTGGTTGTTGACTCCCCTAGCCTGGATAAAAGGAATGCCCTGCATTCATCCCATCTATCTGCCCCATGACCTGATACCTGTCTGGCTACTGCATATTATGAGTGATATTGGAAGGGAGCCAAATATTTGCAGCAAAGAAACAGTCACCCACTCTGGGATTAACTGCAACCCAAGAACAATGACTCAAACCGTGCTGGTGTCTGATGTCAAACATCGATAATTTTATTAAAACTTCGACTCTTTGTGACGTGACCTTGGTCACTTGATCAGACGGTCAAATATCTCTTCAGGGAATTTGTTTTAGTCTGTATCTCCACTTCCATCTTTAATAACTTACTTACCCAGCAATTCAATCCTACGCCTCAGATTGCCGCGATCGCTCCGCAGATAAAGTGTCCTGTTCTCTTTGTTCCTCGTCCAACCATCCAGCATCGCAGGTCCCAGATTCTTTCTCCGATTACGATTGTCTCTGCTACCTCGCTTACCTTAGGCTGTAACGTCACCCTACAACATTCCAGAGGTCCTTAAGACTGTGGGCGGCTGCGGGTAAAGCTGCTGCCTCACAGTGCCAGAGACCCGGGTTCTACCCCGACCTTGGGTGCTGGCTGCGTGTGTGGAGTTTGCACGTTCTCCCTGTGACTGTGTGGATTTCCTCCGGGTGATACGGTTTCCCCCCCTCCCCCACATCAAAGGATGTGTGGGTTTGTACTCATAGAGTGATAAAGTGTGGAAACTTGTCAACATGTCCCAGCTACACTAGTCCCACCTACCTGCGTTTGGTCCATATCCCCCTAAACCTGTCCTATTCATGTACCTGTCTAACTGGTTCTTAAACGTTGGGATAGTCCCAGCCTCAACTTCCTCCTCTGGTACCTCTGTGTGAAAAAGTTACCCCTCAGATTCCCATTAAATCTTATCCCCTTCACCTTGAACCTATGTCCATGGTCCTCGATTCCCCCACTCTGGGCGCATCTCGTAGGTTAATTGATCTCTGTAAAGTACCCCTATTGTGTAAGGAGTGAATGAGAAAGTGGGATAATATAGAACTAGTGTGAACGGGTGAATGCTGGTCCACGTGGACCCAGTGAGACAAAGAGCCTGTTTCAATGCTTTTATCTCTAAACTGAAGTAAACCAAACCACTGGTTGCTACAGAAACCAATGTCATCCTCAAATTCCGAGGTCAGGCAGGGGGTCACGGTCGTGCGGCGGGTAGTGCTGCTGCCGCACACACAGAGACACAGGTTCAATCCTGACTGCATGGAGTTTGCACGTTCTCCCTATGACCGCGTGGGCTCGCTCCGGGTGCTCCGGTTTCCTCCCACATCCCAAAAACATGCAGGTGTGCAGGCTAATTGCCTGCTGCAAATCACCACTAGTGTAGTAGGTGGGCGGTGGGAGAGAAAATGGGCTGCAGTCAAATAGGTGAAAATGTCGTCACTGTAACTACATTTAAAAGATACTTGTAGGGATACATGGGCAGGAGATGGGCCAAACACAGGCTGGTGGGAATAGTGTAGAAGGGGCACCTCGGCTGGTGTGGATGAGTTGGGTCAATGGGACAGTTTCCGTGCTGTATGACTCTAATGCCCCTGTCCCACTTAGGAAACCTGAAACGAAACCTGAACGGAAACCTGTGGAGACTTTGCGCCCCACCCAAGGTTTCCGTGCGGTTCCTGGAGGTTGCAGGTGGTTGCCGGAGGTTGCAGGTAGTGGAAGCAGGTAGGGAGACTGACAAAAACCTCCGGGAACCTCCGGTGTGCTTGGATGCATCAGACAATGGCTACCTCCAGACTATGAGCAGTGTGTCAGACGTGGCCTGGCCTCAGGCAGACGCAGAGCCACCTGCGGGAGGTCACAGCTCCAGGGGAGGGAGGGTGTGATTGGCCCTGGTACCTGTAGATAAGGAGGAACGGAGGGTGGGGGTGGTGTTTAATCAGCCAGTTTACACAGATTTGTAATTTTACAACACAATGTGCCAGGTGAACCGTCTGAATGGTTTAGAACTCCAAGCCGTGGACAGCTTTGGGCAAATATTAGCCTTGTCACAGATACTGACAAGAGGGCTGCAGGTCTACTGGCCAGGCAGGGTAGGGAGGAGCGGTCAATGGGAGACCCTTTGACTACCGCCGAGGTCTCTGTTGTCACGTATGCACAACACAGTGAAATTCTGTTGCAAGACCCACAAATGCGCAGTCGCCATATTATGGTGGCATTCACAAAGAAAAAGTCCAAAGTCGGGTCGACGTGCTGGAACTACTGGAGCGCCCCTGGTCCAGGTAAATCCAAGGCTGTTCCCAGGGACACATTCGGAGATGGACATCAAGTGCTACTGAAGACCATCAACTCGGTTAAAGACCCTTTTTGTTCTGCCCCGAAACTTGTTGGCCACCCAGCAGAGCAAGGTGTCCGTCATGGAATGTTGCCGACTGGCCGGCTCCAGACTGTAGGAGGACGCGCTAAGGGACACATTGAAGCTCAGTGCAGCCAACGCCAAGGCTCTGTGGGGGAGGACCACAGTCTAGGGCCCTTCCTCTGCTGGACAGTGAGGGGGCAGAGTCCGGCGGGACACCCCTCAAACAAGGGAGGGCAGATCTACCCAGGGGGACACATGAATGGCAACGATGCTGGGCATAAGGATATATAGTGAACACACCAAATATAACACAAATGAAGATAGACACAAAACTGCCTGCTTCCGCGCTGTATCTCTAAAATAAAGACCAAAATACACACTAACCACAACCCTACCTTAGCATCTATGACCTACTACAGACTTTGTTTTACTTGCGAAGATAGACACAAAATGCTGGAGTAACTCAGAGAGTCAGCCAGCATCTCTGGAGAAAAGGGAATAGGTGACGTTTTGGATCATTTCAGACTGAAGAAGGGTTCCAACCCGAAACGTCCCCTATCCATGTTCTCCAGGGGTTCACACCCAAACAATGGGCCCACCAGGGCACCACCCTGCCTGAGGTTATTTGTGGCTGCCCCCCCCCCCCCACCCCAAAACATCAGCCATTATTTTTCTCCAGAGATGCTGCCTGACCCGCTGAGTTACTCCAGCACTTTGTCAAGAGAGTCAAGAGTCAAGAGTCAATTTAATTGTCATTTGGACCCCTGGAGGTCCAAACGAAATGCCGTTTCTGCAGCCATACATTACACACAAATAGACCCCAGACACAACATAATTACATTTTACATAAACATCCATCACATAGCTGTGATGGAAGGCCAAAAAAACTTATCTCTCCACTGCACTCTCCCCCCCCCCGATGTCAGAGTCAAAGTCAAAGCCCCCGGCTGGCGATGGCGATTGTCCCGCGGCCATTGAAGCCACGCCGGGTGGTGCGAGGTCGCACACCGGGTCTTGATGTTGGAGCCCCCGACGTGCGCTCGCAGAGTCCCGCGGCCATTCCAGCCGCGCGGGGCAGTGATGTTAGGCCCCGCTCCAGGAGCTCTTCAACCCGGCAACACGGGCGGGAGAAGTCGCCGTTGCAGGAGCCCCGAAAAGCGGTCTCCCTCCAAGGACCCGCGGGCTCCCGGTGCCGCCATCCGCCAGACCCGCAGTAGCAGCCTTCGCATCGGCAGCAGCAGCAGCAGCGGCAGCAGCGGCAGCAGCAGCGCTCCTCCACCGCTCCACCCGCTCCGGTCTCGGCCAGCTCCGCGACGGCAACGGTGAGTCGGCACCAGAGTCCCCGGCTTCTTCCCGTTGGAGGCCGCTCCTCGTTGCGGCCTCAACGACACCTGAGACCCGACGAGAAAAGGTCGGGTCTCCAGTGCAGGGAGAGATTCAAAAGTTCCCCCCCCCCCCTCCCACCCCACCCCCATCCCCCCACACACACACCCCAACATAAAATAACAAAAACTACATAAAAACACAGACAAAAAATAATAAAACGCGGACAGGCTGCAGAGGCCGCTGCTGGCCAGAGCCGCGCCGCCTACCGGACCACCTACCGCCTACCGCCTACCTGTGCCTCTCCCTATAGCTCAGGCACTCAAGTCCTGGCAACAGCCTCGTAAATCTTCTCTGAACTCTTTCCAGCTTAATGGTATCTGTTCTGGGGACAAGTTTGAGGGGCTTTGATAATTGATAGATTTCTACATCAACACCACAACTTCCCAGCTCAACCTGGTGAGGTTTCTCAATCATTCTCGCAAACTGAAGGAACGGCACCTCCTGCGTAGGAAGATAGATAGATGCAATAAACTGGAGTAACTCAGCGGGTCTGGCAGCATCTCTGGAGAAAGGGAATAGGTGACGTTTTGTATCGAGGCCCATCTTCAGACTGAGAGTCAAGGGGGAGGGAAACGAGAGATATGAAAAGGTGCATAGCAAAAAAATGAATGAACGGCATGCAAAAACGACATATCAAAGTCAGCAACCCATGATCAAGGAACGGTGGAGCCCACAATGGTCCATTGTTGGCTGTGGAGAAGGCGATAACATGTGATACAAGCAGGATGACAGTGAAACTTGTACCATGATTAGGGCGGCGTGGGGGAGGGATGGAGAGAGGAGGGATACAAGGGTTACTTGAAGTTAGAGAAATCAATCTTCATACGGTTGGGTTGGAAGCTGCCCAAGCGCAGCACTTCATATTCCGCTTGGGTAGTTTACAACCCAATGTATGAACATTGAACTCTCCAAATTCAATCACATCCAGGGAAGGAAACGGGATGCCAGCTCACAGCAGAGAGAATCCAATGCTTATATTTATCACCTCAGAATTGCACAAGGCCTTCCCCATGGTGATTATCCAGGGATTAAGGAGTTCCTCGCTGTCTGTGTTTGACAACCCCTTATCTAAAGCCAGTCCTTTCCCACATTTGATCCGTGAATTCGCAGGGTGCGAGATAACGTTGATAAATGTGCTGTTAACAAGTACTATCTTATCGGGCGCAGTCTGGGTTAGGTATTAACGTGAAAAATAGCTGAAGCCCAGCCTTATTTCTGGGCGAGAGGCCTTCAGAGGGGCTTGACAGGAGATAAGGTGCAAGCAACAGATAAGAGCTTCTGGTCTGGGAGTGGGGTTGGGAGGGTTAGAAGCATTCAACAGGATCTTTACATCGGCAAGACCAAGCATAGAAATGCTACACTTGTCGCTTTACCTCCCCCCTTGACTCCATTCAAGGATCCAAGCAGTCTTTCCAGGTGCGGCAGAGGTTCACCTGCACCTCCTCCAACCTCATCTATTGCATCCGCTGCTCTAGATGTCGGCTGCTCTACATCGGTGAGACCAAGCGTACGCTTGGCGATGGCTTCGCCCAACACCTCCGCTCGGTTCGCAATAACCAACCTGATCTCCCGGTGGCTCAGCACTTCAACTCCCCCTCCCATTCCGAATCTGACCTTTCTGTCCTCGGCCCCCTCCATGGCCAGAGTGAGGACCACTGTAAATTGGAGGAGCAGCACCTCATATTTTGCTTGGGCAGTTTCCACCCCAGCGGTATGAACATTGACTTCTCTAATTTCAGGTAGTTCTTACGTTCTCCTCCCCTTCTCAGCTCTCCCTCAGCCCACTGGCTCCACCTCTTCCTTTCTTCCTCCTGCCCCTCCCACCCTCACATCAGTGTGAAGAAGGGTTTCGATCCGAAACGTTGCCTATTTCCTTTGCTCCATAGATGCTGCCTCACCTGCTGAGTTTCTCCAGCATTTTTTGTGTACCTTCGATTTTCCAGCATCTGCAGTTCCTTCTTAAACATAGACTCATCCCTTCCTGGTGTCCCGCACATGGAGGACCCGAAGGCTCGGCGGAACGCGTTACCATGGGGAAGGCGCTGGAGACGTCGGACGCGATGAGCAAGGGGCCGGTGGGAGGCACAACCGGGGTAATGTCTCCTGCGCCTGCAAGGTTGGCTGCAGCAGGAGGTGACCCTGGGACACCGAGGTGGCCGGGTGAGGGGAGGAGAGGGACGTTGGCTCACAGGGCGTTCTGGTTGAACGTGACATAGAAAGGCCCTGCAGGTGCCTGGGGTTTACCTGGATCGGAAGCTGCTTCAGTAGACCGAGCGTGTAAATATGCAAACATGCCGTTACACCCTTGAACCATTGACTCCGCCATCATTTCGTCGAGCACTTGCGCTCGGTCGGTCAAGACCCCTGTTGGGTCTCCCAGTTGCCAACTCCCCATTGTATAACTCCCCATCCCATTCCCACACTGACCTTTCGGTCTTGGGCAGTGGCGGACTGGGTCTAAAAATATTGGTTGCCAGGAGACAAAGGGGGCCCAATTCATCAGGGGCCCCCTTGCCATCGGGCAAGCTGACACCCTGGCCAGTCCGCCACTGGTCATGGGCCCCCACCATTGCCAGAGTGAGGCCACATGCAAGCTGCAGGAACAGCACCTCATATTCCGCTTGGGCAGCTCATAACCCAACGGTATGAACATTGAATTCGCCAATTTCAAGCTTTGTCCCTCTACCCCTTCTATCTCTCTTTCCCCTGCTCCCTCCATCCCATTCCAGCATGTTCTCATTTTTCCCACCATCTCAAACTATTCCAGTCACTTGGTCCTTCCTCCTCTTCCGTACATTCATCTCCCATCCCAAAGTCCCCAATTTCCCTTTTATCTCCAACATTACCCTCCCCTTCCACCATATCCCTCCCTCTGGCTTAACATTTCACTCCTCCTCTTCTCTCCTTGTCCGACACCGTTTTCATCTCCAGCCTTTGTCACTTACTCCACCCATCTCTCAATTACTCCCCTAACCTACATCCACTTATCACTTGCCTGCTTTGCCCTGCCCCACCTCTCTTTTCCAGCTATCACCTCCTTACTATATCAGGCAGACAAAAATGCTGGAGAAACTCAGCAGGTGAGGCAGCATCTATGGAGTGAAGGAAAAGGTGACGTTTCGGGTCAAGACCCTTCTTCAGACCCTTATCAGGGAGAAGGAATTTTATCTATTTCTCATACTTTTATACACTTCTATCAGGTTTCCCGCAAACTCTGGCATTCCAGATCAAACAATCCAAGTCTATCTACCCTGTAGGGGATATCTCCTAATCCAAGCATCATTCTGGTAAAGATAGACACAAAGTGCAGGGGTAATTCAGTGGGTCAGGCAGCATCTATGGTGAAAAAGGAAGGGTGACGTTTTGGGTCCCGATCGTTCAGCCTGAAGGAGGGTCCCGATCCGAAACGCCACCTGTCCATGTTCTCCAGAGATGCTGCCTGACACACTGAGTTATGCCAGCACTTTACGTCTGACTTTGGTATAAATCAGCATCCCCTTGTTCTTTGTTTCTACATCATTCTTGGAAATCTCCTCTGCCACCCTTTCCAAAGCCTTCACATCCTTCCTGTAATGGGGGAGACCAGAACTGCATGCAATACTCCAAATGCGGCTTGACCAAAGTCCTACAAAGCTGCATCATGACTTCCTGACTCTTATACTCATTGCCCTGACCTATGAAAGTGAACACACCAAATGGGTTATTTACCTTCATGAAGCAGGATTTCTCAGAAGTCATCAGTAATATTCTCTGTTGGCCGTACAACCAGACATTTGCGTCATTCTCTTGAAACCAACCAGCTGCCGTGTGTAGAATCACTTGCGGCTTGGAGGAGTTAAGAAATGTCCCAGATTCACCCTTTCAAGTCTTTTTTTCCGTAACAAGGAGCTTTTATTACCAGGAAGAACCAAAGAACTGCAGATGCTAGTTAATACATAAATGGACACAAAGTGCTGGAGTAACTCATACAGCATCTCTGGAGAACATGGATAGGTTGATAATTTGGGGCAGGACCCGTCTTCAAATCTCTACCCACTGAGTTACTCAAGCACGTTGTGTCTTTTTGAACTATTACTCCAGATTCAGATTACAAAATGCTGCTTTAATCAATTTTGGTGTATTACAAAGGATTACAAATTGTATGAAGGATGTGGAGGCTTTGGAAAGAGGTTTACCAGAATGATGCCTGGATTAGCTACATGGAGAGGTTATGAGTACAATGATAATCTATGTCATAGCTTGTTCATAAGTGATAGAAGCAGAATTACGCCATTCGGCCCATCAAGTCTGCCATTCATTCATGGCTGATCTAACCCCCCCTCAGCCCATTCTCCTGCCTTCTCCCCATAACCCCTGACACACACATATATGTATATATCTGCCTTACAAACATCCATTGACGGCCTCCACAGCCTTCAGAGAATGAATTCCACAGATTCACCACCCTCTGATGAAAGAAATTCCTCCTCATCTCCTTCCTGAAGGAATGTCCTTTTATTCTGAGGCTATGACCTCTGGTCCCAGACTCTCCCAATGGTGGAAACATCCTCTCCACGTCCACTCTATCCAAAACTATCATCTATCATAGTTTTTTCATCTATGAGAAATATCAGTTATGTTGCTGCAAGTAAGAATTTCATGATAGATACAAGGAACTGCAGGTGCTGAATTACAAAAAAAAAGACACCAGAGTGCTCGGAGTAACTCAGCGGGTCAGACAGCATCTCTGGAGAACATGGATAGGTGACGTTTCGGGTCAGGCCCCTACTCCAGATTTTCACAATGTCATTGATCATTACATATGACAATTAAACACTCTTGTCTCCTGACTCTGAGACAGGCTAGATTGTTTTCTCTGGAACATCACAAGTTGAGGTGAGACCTGATAGGAGTGTATAGAAACTTATCGAGGGATTGGACAGGCTAGACGCAGGAAAAAATGTTCCCGATATTGGGGAAGTCCAGAACCAACGGGTCAGAGTTTATGAATAAGGGGTAGGCCATTTAGCACTGAGAGTGAGAGTGAGAGACAGTGAAAAGAGAGGGGAGGGAGGGAGAGGGTGAGGGAGAGTGAGAGAGGAAGGAGAGAGAGTGGTAATGTGAAGAACTGATGGAGGGGAGAGAAAGGAGAGGAATAGAGTGACAGAGAGGGGGGAGATGGTGAGAAAGAGGGTAGGAGATGAAGGGGAAGCAAGGGCGAGAGAGGAAAGGAGAGGGGGGGAGAGGAAAGGGAAGTGGGGATAGAGGAAGATGGAGGGAAAAAGAGTTAGGTTAGAGGCAGAGGGAGAGAAACAGATATATTGAAAAATACACATACACATACATGCCAGACATAAACAGACAAGCACACAGATTGACACACACATGACACAAACCACCCATATACCCCATGCACACGCATACATGTACACATATATCACACAGGCACACATACATACACACACACACACACACAGATAACATATCACATACACACACACATACATCACACACAAACATCACACACACACATACATCCACTACACACATATAGACACATACACATACATCACACTCACACACATACATCACACATACATATACAGACACACACACACACACACAGACAGACGTGACTGGGCTACAAAGTGAGGCCACACACAGAACTGAAGCAGGAACAGGCACGGAACGATAGACAAAGAAACAACACGGACAAAGGGGCTGGGAATAAATGACAAAGTGAGTGGAGCGAGAGGTGAGAGTGGAGAGAGGAGACAGAGAGGGGTGGGAGAGAAAGCAGTGGGAAGAGAGGAATGGGGAGAGGAGTGGGGAGAGGAGTGGGGAGAGGAGTGGGGAGAGAGTAGTGGGAGAGAGTAGTGGGGAGAGGAATGGGGAGAGAGGAATGGGGAGAGAGGGAGTGTGGAGAGAGTGGGGAGAGAGTGGGGAGAAGAGTGGAGAGAGGAGTGGAGAGAGGAATGGGAAGAGAGGAGTGGGGAGAGAGAGGAGTGGTGAGAAATGAGGAGAAAAGAGGGGGAGAGGAGGGGAAGAGAGGATGAGTGCTAAGAGAGAGGAGAGGGGAAATTGAACTAGAAAGTTATAAAATGGAATGAAAATGAGAGGAGAGAAGGACAGGGGAGAAAGTGAGATGAGAGAGAAGAAATTGAGAGCGGAGAGGGGTGGAGAGGGGAGGAAAGGAGAGGTGACAGTTGCTAGAGAGGGAGGGGAATGGAAAGAGGGGTGAGGGAGAGGGAGAATGAGGAGAGGGAGAGGAGAACAGCGAACAAAACAAAATGAAAGGAAAAGTGAGAGGAGAGGGGAGGAGAGAGTTAGAGGCAGGGAGTAAGAGAGGAGAGGAGAATGAGAGAAGAGAGTAAAAGATAACGAGAGAGTGAGAGAAAGAGGGACAGATGAAAACATGTGAGAGATAGAAAGTAAGAGAGAGGTGAAGAGGAGTGAGAGGGAGATATGAACGTGTGTGAGAGAGAGAGAGCATGAGAGGGAGAATGGAAATAAAGTGAGGTGAGAGAGAGAGAGGGAAAGGTACAGAGAGTGAGAGTGAGGAGAGGAATGGTGAGAGACAGTCAGAGAAAGAGGAGAGAGAGATGTGTGTTTGTGAGAGAGGAAAAGAGAGAGGGGGAGGGTGATAGATAGAGAGAGGATAGATAGATAGGGTGCAAGGGGTGAAAGAATGAGAGAGATATGGGGGGGGGTGAGAGGAGCGAGAGAGAGGTGGAGTGGGAGAGAGTGAGAGAGACAGAGAAAGTAAGAGCCAGCGAGTGAAGAGAAATGAGATAAAGAGGGGCTGAGAGCGGGAGAGGTAGATGGGTGAGAGACACAGGGAGTGAGAGAGAGCGAGAGGGCGAGAGAGGGAAGGAGGGGTCGAGAGAGGGAGGGAGAGAGAGAGAGGAGAGAGAGAGGGGGGAGAGAGGGAGGGGGGGAGAGGGAGGGGGGGAGGGAGAGGAGGAGGGGGGGGAGAGGGGGGGAGGGAGAGAGAGGGAGAAAGGGAGAGAGAGAGGGAGGGGGAGAGAGGGAGGGGGGGAAGGAGAGAGAGAGAGAGGGAGAGGGGGGGGGGGAGAGAGGGAGGGGGAGAGAGGGAGAGGGGGGAGAGAGGGAGGGGGGAGGGGGAGGGGAGGGGGGGGAGAGGGGAGGGAGGGGGGGGGAGTGGGGAGCTGCCTTTGGCAGGCTCGGCGCCGTGTCCGGGGCAGCGCTGACTGACACAAGTTGGAGAGGGTGATTGGCGGCTGTGAGACGCTGGCGGCTTTGTGGGGAAGCCCGGGGGCTGGTCTGTGGCGGCGGGGAGGGAGCTGCTAAATACTGTGCCATCCATCCACGCAGCACACCACACCCGCCTGCCCGAGTGTGAGAGAGTGTTGTGTGTGTGTGAGCGAAGTACAACAGCACACACGCTCACTCTCCCTATCACTCTCTCCTCTCCCACTCCCTCCTGTGTGTGTGTGAACACACTCTCTCTCCAACCCTCTCCCTCTCTCTATCTTTCTCTCCCACTCCCTCTCGTGTGTGTGTGAACACTCTCTCCCTCTCTCTATCCCACTCACTCCCGTGTGTGAGTGAACACTCTCTCTCCTCTCTCTCCCTCACCTCTCTCTCCCTCTCTCCATCACCTCTCTCCCCTGTCCCTCTCTATCTTTCTACCTCTTCTCCCACTCCCTCCCAGGTGTGTATTTCCCTCTCTCTGTAACTCTCTTCTTTCGCTATAACTTCTTTCTCTTGCTCTCTCCTCTCTGTCTCTCTCTCCCTCTGATCTCTAACTCTCTCGCACACTCTTCCTCTCTCCCCTCCCTCCCTCCCTCCCTACCTCAGTCTCTCTCTCTCTCTCTCTCTCATTCACTCTCACCCTCCCGTGTGTCTCAGTGTCTCTGACCTCTGGCCAGCGCCGGGCGGGGAGAGTCAGTGTCCGTGGGGCCGGCGCCAGGAGCGCGGATCCCGGGCGAGATGCGGCGTTTGCCGGCGCCGGCTTGGTCGCTGCTGCTGCTGCCGCTGCTGTCGCTGCTGCTGCTGCTGCTGTGCCCGGGACGGGCCGAGGAGTACGAGTATTACAGCTGGCAGTCGGACCACCTGCAGGCCGGCCGCTTCTACACTAAACAGCCGCAGTGTGTGGACATCCCGCCCGACCTCAGACTGTGTCACAACATCGGCTACCGCAAGATGCGGGTGCCCAATCTCCTGGAGCACGACTCCCTGCCTGAGATCAAACAGCAAGCCAGCAGCTGGGTGCCTCTCCTGGCCAAACAGTGCCACCCCGACACGCAGATCTTCCTCTGCTCCCTCTTCGCCCCCATCTGCCTGGACCGCCCCATCTACCCGTGTCGTTCCCTCTGCCAGGCCGTGAGGGACGGCTGCTCGCCCGTCATGGGCTCCTTCGGCTTCCCCTGGCCCGACATGCTGAGATGCGATCGCTTTCCCCTCGACAACGACCTCTGTGTCTCGCTGCAGTCTCCCGGGAGCCCCGTCACTCAGCCTCCAGGTACGGGGAGGGGAGGGAGGGGGGGGTTTGAGGGGGGGGGGGGGGGGGAGGGGAGGGGGGGAGAGGGGGGGGGGGGGGGGGGGAGAGGGAGTAGTAGGGGTAGGGGGAGGGGAAGGGGGGGGTCAAAGATTCAAGTAGTCCAGAGCGTTTGATTACCAAATGTCTTGAGAGCCAGAGGAATATGCTTTAGATGAAGAGGGGAGGGGGTGATAATGGAATGGGGTTACTTTTGACAGGTGAAGTTGCACAAAGGGTGGTGGGTTTATGGAACGAGCTACAGGAGGAGGTAGTTGAGGCACGTACTATGCCGATGTATAAGAAACATTGGGACAGGTACATGGATAGAGGGGTAGAGGGGTATATATGGGCCAAACGCAGGCAGGTGGGACTAGTGTAGATGGGACATGTTGGCCGGTGTGAGTAAGTTGGGCCGAATGGCCTGTTTCCATGCTGTAGTCTAAAAGGACACAGTGTGCTGGGGTAACTCAGTGGACCAGACAGCATCTCTGGAGAACATGGCTTGGTAACGTATCAGGGTCGAGACACATCTTCACACCTGTCCTTTTATGTATTAAACAGCATCTGCAGTTCTTTGTTTCTACCGTGTGTTTAATTGTCATATGTGCCCAAAACTGAACGGTGACATTCTTACAGCGTTGAAGCAAGTCATTAAAACGGGCAGAAACGCGGAATTGCAGATGCTGGTTTACAACCACAAAAAAGACACAAAGTGCTGGAGTAACTCTGCGGGTCAGGCAGCATCTCTGGAGAAGATGGATACATGACATTTTGGGTCAAGACCCTTCTTCAGACTGGTTCTGCAGAATCTGAAGTGACCCAACCTGAAACATCACCTATCCATGTTCCCCAATGATACTGCCCAACCTGCTGAGTTACTCCAGCACTTTGTGTCTTTTTGTTTACAATGAAATTCTTACTCGCAGCAGCATAACAGGTCTGTAAATAAAGTGGAAATGAACTGCAGGTGCTGGTTTACAAAGAAAGACAAAATAGTGGGGCCAGGCAGCATTGCAGGTGAACATGGATAGGTGATGTTTCAGGCTGAGACCTTTATTTACCGTAAACACAATATCCAGGTAACACAATAGAAAAAGAAAGTTCAATTAATTTATAAAAAACAATATTAGTGCAAAACAAAAGGCTGAAGTCCTTAGTGCAACCAAGACAATGCATAGTTTGTAGTAATATGGTGTTTGGAGTTCAAAAGCCTGATGATTGTCAATAAGAAGCTGTTCCTGAACCTGGAGGTCACGGTTTTCAGGCTCCTGTACCTTCTTCTCGATGGAAGCAGTGAGATGAGAGCGTGGCCAGGGTGTTGTGGGGCTTTGATGATGCTGGCAGCATTTTGAGGCAGAGCCTCCTGTAGATCCCTTGGATGGTGGGGAGGTCAGTACCTGTGATGGACCGGGCAGTGTCCACCACTCTCTGTAGTCTCCTTTGTTCCTGGGTATTTGGGTTATCGATCCAAGCAGTCTGTGGGCTCTCTGCCATACACACCTGTAGAGGCTCGATAGAGTATTTGTCGACACACCAAATCTCCTGGGTGTTGTGAGCTAGTAGAGGCTTTCTTTATGGTCAAAGATACGTCTGCTCAGGAACTTGAAATTGTTCCAGGTGGAATTGTTTGGAAACTGGGATGGTCGTTCGGAGACGAACAGAGAGGAAACAACACAGAGGGAAGGAGGAGGAGAGAGGGAGGGAGGGAGAGGTAGAGAATGGGAGGCAGAGGTTGGGAAGTGAAGGTGGGAGAGGGGGAGGGAGAGATCGGGACGGAGGGAGAAATGTAGGGGGGGGGGTGCGAGAGAGTGGGTGAGACGGGGAGGATGAGAGGGAGATGGAGATTGGGGGAGGGAGAGGGAGATAGGAAGGGAGAGGGAGAGACAGACAGAGGGAGAGGCAGAGAGAGAGATAGATAGAGAGTGAGAGAGACAGAGAGAGCAAAAGAAAGAGAAAGAGAGACAGAGAGACAAAGGGAGAGGCAGAAAGAGAGGGACAAAAGGTGGGGCAGAAAGAGAGACAAGAAGAGAGAGAGATACACGGAGTAAGAGGGAGACAGACAGAAACAGATAGAAAGTGAGAGTGAGAGACAGAGAGGAAGAAATAGAAAAAAAAGTGAGACAGAGGCAGACAGACAAAGCAGCAGAGACGGGCAGAGTGTGAAAGAGTGACTTATCAGAAGAGAGAAGGGAAGGTTAGACATAATGAAGGGGAACGGGTCTGAGGGAGATGCTGTTTTACGAGTCCAGTTGGAGTAATGCAGCAGTTACTGAGGCATGGTAGACCTCGTTTTAAGCATGATTTGTTGCACTTTGGTCTCTCATTCCTTTCTTTATGTTGGCTACGAATAAGTGAGTTGCCAGGAATTGAAAAGTCTGCTTGCTGCAGCTCCTGTACGTTCAGTGCCCAGTCACTCCTGTAAATCCTCTGGTGTAACGGGCAGTTTGCTCCACTTGTGTGAGTTTCAGTGCTTTGAGGAAAGCGTCAGAGGTTCCCAGTCGCTTGCCCAACTACTACCCCTCCACCTTGCTGAAGATCCTTCAAATTCTTCGGAATCAGGGTGGCGCAGTCATAGAGCTGCTGCCTCACAGCGCCGGAGACCCAGGTTCGATCCTGACCACGGCTGCTGACTGTATGGAGTTTGTACGTTCTCCCCGTGACCGTGTGGGTATTCTCCGGATGCTCCGGTTTCCTCCCACACACCAAAGACGTACGGGTTTGTAGGTTAATTGGCTTCTGTAAAGTTTTAAATTGTTCCTAGTGTGTAGGATAGAGCTACTGTACGGGGTGATCGCTGGTCGGCACGGACTCCGTGGGCCGAAGGGCCTGTATCTCTAAAGTCAGGTCAGTCTGAAGAAGGGTCCTGACCCAAAATTTTTGAGGCTGGTACTATCCCAACGTTTAATAAATATTTAGGCAGGTACATGGATAGGACAAGTTTAGAGGGATGTAGGCCAAATGCCGACAGGTGGGACTAGTGTAGATATGGCATGTTGGTTGGTGTGGGCAAGTTCGCTGAAGGTCTGGTTTCCACAATGTATGACTAATTATCTAAGCTCGTCCCATTTTCCCACGTTTGGCCCATAACCCTCTAAATCTTTCCTGTCCATATCTGTCTAAAGCTTACTCTGTCCAAATGTTTTTCAAATGTTGCTATTGTACCTAACCATATAACCATATAACAATTACAGCACGGAAACAGGCCATCTCGGCCCTACAAGTCTGTGCCGAACAACTTTTTTTCCCCTTAGTCCCACCTGCCTGCACTCATACCATAACCCTCCATTCCCTTCTCATCCATATGCCTATCCAATTTATTTTTAAATGATACCAATGAACCTGCCTCCACCACTTCCACTGGAAGCTCATTCCACACCGCTACCACTCTCTGAGTAAAGAATCATATTACCCCTAAACTTCTGTCCCTTAATTCTGAAGTAATGTCCTCTTGTTTGAAAACCTGCTGCCTTAACCACTTCCTCGGGCAGCTCATTCCATTTACTCATTCCTCTCTGTGTTAAAAAGTTCCCTCTCAGATTTAAATAAAATCCTTCTGCTCTCACCTGAAACCCATGTCCTCTGATTCTACTACCCTTGGTAAAAGGCTCTGTGCATTCACCCTATCTATTCTCCTCATGATTTTATGCACCACTATAAGATCGCCCCTCAGCCTTCTTCACTCCAAGGAATAGAGTCCTAGCCTGCCTAACCTTTCCCTGTAGCTCAGGCCCTCGAGTTCTTGCAACATCCTCGTGAATCTTCTCTGCACTCTTTCCAGCTGACTGGCATCTTTCCCAAAGCAGGGTGATCAGCGTGGCCTCAGTGACATCTGTACAAGTGTAACATAATGTCCCAACATCTAGACTCAACACCCTGACTGATGGCCAGTAATACAAAAGTCCTCTTCATCACCCTACCTACCTGTGATGTCGCTTTCAGCGAATCATGTACTCGAAGAAATAGCATCTGCAGTTTGCTGTGTCAAACTACTTGTACTCCTTAGATAGACGCAAAGTGCTGGAGTAACTTAGCGGGTCAGGCAGCATCCCTGGAGAAAAAGGATGGATGACGTTTCGGGTTGGGACCTTTCTTCAGACCCACAAAGTCTCTGGAACAAAAGGGCGGGTGACTTGTACTCCTCGATTCCTCTGCTCTACAACACTCCCTGGGGCCTGCAGTTGATTGTGAGGATCAAAGGCATGTTTGAACGTTGACAAAAAGCAGAAGATAAGCAGAGAAAACTGGGGCAGAACGACGAGAGAGGTACATCCTACCTCCAGTTCACCGTCCCCCCCCCTGACCCCCTGAAGAAGGGTTCTGACCTGAAACGCCACCTGCCCCGTTTCTCCAGAGATGCTGCCTGTACTGCTGAGTTACTCCAGCATACTCAGATGAGGAGGCAGTGAAGAGGATTTCAGGTGGATTGTTAAAATGGAGGAACAAGTGCCGAGCTCTGACATTCCTTTTACACTGGTTGTACATTTCAACCAAACGACATCTAAGGACAGAGTAATATTCTTGCCTTGGCGTTGTGTTATTTTGCTAGATTTAAGATAACAGTGTCTTAATATTTGCACTAAGCTCAATTTAATTAAGTCCCCTGATATAATCTTTCCAGGGATTTATGACTGAGTGGTTCAGGCATTCATTTATGAAAATTCGATTGAGTCTTAGACCAAAGGTCTTCCCCGTCTGCCCTGTCATGACCAAGGGGTTCCTGAGACCCCGCAGAGAGGTTGGAAGGAGAGCAGGAAATCGGGCTGTAGACGGAGCACTGAGAGAATGTTCCCACACTGAGGGCGGCACGGCAGCGCAGCAGGTAGAGCTGATACCTCACGGCACCGGACCCCCGGGTTTCATCCTGACCTCGGGTGCTGTCTGTGGGTGGATATTATGCCTTCTCCCTGTGACCACGTGGGTTTTCGCTGGGTGCTCCGGTTTCCTCCCACATCCCAAAGACGTGTGGTTCTTTTAGGCTAATTGGCCCTCTGTAAACTGCCTCTTAGTGTGTAGGGAGTGGGATGACATAGAACTAGTGAGAATGGGGGATCAATGGCCGGTGTGGACTCGGTGGGCCGAAGGGCCTCTTTCCACAGGTACATGGATAGGACAAGTTTAGAGGGATATGAGCCAAACACAGGCAGGTGGGACAAGTTGGTCAGTGTGGACAAGTTGGGCCGAAGGGCCTGTGTCTGCGCTAATGTCCCTTGACATTATGTTCGACACAGACATTGTGGGCTGAAGGGCCTGTTTCTGTGCTGTTCTATGTTAACCTTATGCACCTAACTTGGTCCTGGATAGGCTGTGGTTCTAGGGGTATAAAGAAGATCCATTGTAGAGTGAAGTTTAGGTAAAGAGTACAAAGCTTAGTTTTGCATACTAGCTAATCATATCGGATAATACTATACATACATACATACATACATACATACATACATACATACATACATACAATCAAGTCAAACTCAAGTACAATAGATAAAGCAATGGGGGAGATACAGAGTGCAGAGTATAGTTCTCAGTATTGTAGTGCATCCAATGTCCGCAATGGGGTAGAGGTGAATCGGACAGTACCCTAGCTTGTGGAAGGACCGTTCAGAAGCCTGATAACAGAGGGAAAGAAGCTGTTCCCGAGTCTGGTGGTGCGCGCGTTCAAGTTTCTGTACCTTCTGCTGGACGGGAGCGGGTGGAGGAAGGAATGACCGAGGTGGAACAAGTCTTTGATTATGTTGGCTGTTGTTCTGAGGCAGGGTGAAGTGTCGATGGTGTCAATGGTGGGGAGTCTGGTCTGTTTGATAGGCTGGGCTACATCAAACAACTCACTGCAATTAATTGAGAGATATAAAATTCTGAGGAACCTGGAGAGTAAATACAAGCGAGAGCCTTGGAGAGTGTCACAGAACAGAGAGATCGAGGAGTACAGGTGCATGGTTCCCTAAATGTGGTGAGTCAGGTAGACAGTGTGATGAAGAAAGCATCTGGCACACTTGCCTATGATGTTTAGTTTAGTTTAGTTTATTGAGGTATTGTGTATTGAGGTATTGCGTCCCATCCAGTCAATGGGAAGACTATACATCATCAAACAGTCCACATCGTACGTATGAAGGGAATAACGTTTAGTGCAACATAAAGTCCAGTAAATTCCGATTATAGATAGTCCGAGCGTCTCCAATGAGGCAGAGGGAGCTCAGGAACACTCTCTAGTTGGTGATGGGACAGTTCAGTTGCCTGATAACAGCTGGGAAGAAACTCCTGAATCTGGAGGTGTGCGTTTTCACACTTCTGTACCTCCTGTCTGATGGGAGAGGGGGGAAGAGGGAGTGACCAGGGTGAGACTGGTCCTTGATTATGCTGGTGGCCTTGCCGAGGCAGTGTGAGGTGTAGATGTAGTCAACGGAAAGGAAGGTTGGTTTGCGTGATGGTCTGGGTTACGTCCACAACTCTCTGCGATTTCTTAAGGGTCTTGGATGGAGCTGTTCTCAAACCATGCTGCGATGCATTCTGTTGATAAATTTGAAAATTCAAATTGTGGGCGGGGAGGGTAACTCGGGTGGCTGCGAGCATCCACTGGGACTGGACAGCGGAACCGACCGTCACCTCAGCGCCTTTTGCCGGCCACGGTAACCTTTGGCACAGGCGCAAAGGTGGAGGTGGTATTTAGCGGGTAGTTGCTGGACGGAAGGCTGGCTACTCCTACCCGGGCTCGCTATCTCTCTCTACTAGTCCCGGGGCAGGCGACCAGGGAACTGCAGCTGGGCCCAGCGCTCACAGGTGACCTGGGCGCTACAGCCAGTCCCGGGGCACACAGGCGATGTTGACGACCCCTGGACTAAACCAAACCCTTGATCCTGTCCCGCCATCCGTTTTGCAAAATGTAGCAACTTAAATCGGGGGTGTGTCTTTGACGCAGGTGCGTCTTCATTGCCGGGAATATATGGGTACATGTTCTGTTGTCCTGCACCAAGTAAGAATCTCATTGGTCTGCCTGGGACATATGATAATGAAACACTCTTTACTCTATTCTTGTCAAGGTGGGCTGAAGGGCCTGTTTCTGTGCTGTACATCTCTGTGAATCTATGACATGATGTTATGTTCATGAACTTCAGAATGGGCTTATCAGGCAGACAGTACAGATCTACAAGGACAAGGACGAACAGACTAAAAAACAGTTTTTACCCCACTGCTATAAAAGCACTAAATGTAGCCGCCAAGGAACGCAGGGGCGATACAGACTAAGGGACTGTGGTAACTGTGAAATCGACAGAAGGATGGAGGGTTGGGTGTGTATGCGTGCTTTGTTCGTGATATTTATTTAGTTGTTTATCTTTAATATTTTACCTTGTATGTATCGTTAGCTTTTAGAAATGTTTGAATGCTGCACTGACTGGCTGACATTTTAAATTTCGTTGTACATGGTTCATGTTACAATGACAATAAAGAAACTATTCTACTATTCTATTCTAATGGTTGACTCCTGTTCTTACTTCTCTGTCAACAGTACAAACTCTAAATGGCGTTATGTTTCTCCTCTTGTCCCCCACTCCCTTCCCTGCAGTCTCGAAGATCTGTCCACCTTGTGACAACGAGATGAAGGCGGACGTTATTCTTGAGCACTACTGCGCCAGCGAGTTTGGTGAGTCTCTAATCTATGGTTTAGCTTAAGAGTTAAAGCATGGAAACAGGCCATTCAGCCCACCGAGTCCACGCCGGCCATCGATCACCCCGATACTAGTTCAATCTTCCACACTCAGCACAATTCACAAAAGGCAGTTAATGTACAAACCTGTACGTCTTTGGAGTGTGGGAAGAAACTGGAGCACCCAGGAGTCAAAGGGAGAACATACAAACTCCGTACAGACAGCACCCGTAGTCAGGATCGAACCTGGGTTTCTGGTGTAAGACAGCAACTCTACTGCTGCCACTGTGCTGACCTAATCTGCTCAGCTATCCTCCATGTTGGCACTTAAAGGTCAAGGCACGTTTCTTGTAGACACCAGGAACCGCAAATGCTGATTTACAAAAAAAAGACGCAAAGTGCTGGAGTCTTGGTATACAGGGTCTCGACACAAAACATCCACCATGCCTCCATGAATGCTGCTGGAACTGCTAAGCTGGTGATAGTCATGCAGCACGGAAACAGGCCATTCGGCCCAACACATCCATGCCCAGACTGTCACACCAAAGATCAAAGGGTAGCACGGCAATGTAATCATTTGCAAGAGGCGGTTCATAAGTCATTGGAGCGGAATTAGGTCATTCGGCCCATCGAGCCTACTCCGCCATTCAATCATGGTTGATTTATCTTTCCCTCTCAACCCCATGCTCCTGCCTTCACCCCATAACCCTTGACACCCTTACTCATCAAAAACCTGTCAATTCAAGGAAGCATTCGTAGCACATTTTATTGCGGAGACAGTTGTGTTTATCTTATCGAGTGTGCCGGTGCCCGGAATTAAAGATTACCGAATTAAAGATTAATTTAAGCAACATTTGTACAGCACTTATCAATGCAAGGGTGTCCGAGTACCAAGTGCAATCACGAGCTGCAGCCAACACCATAAATAGTGATGAGGGGGTGTTGTGTGTGGGACCCACTAATTATCCACCAACATTAACCCCAACATACAGAGCGGGACAGTACAGGAACAGGCCCTTCGGCCCAGCACGTCCATGCCAACCTTTATGCCCATCCACACCTATCCCTTTAGCACGCATTAAGACAATGCTTCTGTGCCTTGCTTATTGAAATCATGTCTAAATGCCTCTTAACTAGTTTATTTTTAGTTTAGTCTTAGTGATCAATAAAGTAATAGGGAATAGGAGTAGAATTAGGCCATTCGGCCCATCAAGTCTACTCCGACATTTAATCATGGCTGATCTATGTCTCCCTCCTAACCCAATTCTCCTGCCTTCTCCCCATAACCTCCCACTCCTGTCTGCATGGAAACAGGCTCTTCAGCCCATCTAGTCTGGACTGGCCGACTAGTGATCGCCTAATTATATTCTACACAGTCAGTACAATTTACAGAAGCCAATTAACCTACAAACCTGCACGTCTTTGGGATGTGAGAGGAAACTGGAGCACCCCAAGAACACCCACGCGGTCACAGAGAGAACGTACAAACTCCGTACAGACAACGCCCGTGGTCAGGATCGAACCCGGGTCCCTGGCACCGTGAGGCAGTGGCTCTACCTGCTGTGCCACCGTGTGCCGATGAGCTGGTGATTGTATCTCGATTCCACCACCTCCTCTGACAGTGCGTTCCAAATATCAACCACTCTCCTTATAAAAAAACTCAGGTCCCTTTGAATCTGAAGAAGGGTTTCGGCCCGAAACGTTGCCTATTTCCTTCGCTCCATAGATGCTACTGCACCCGCTGAGTTTCTCCAGCATTTTTGTGTACCTTCCCTTTTAAATCTCCTTCCTTTCACCTTAAACCCACGTCCTCAGATGCACAGAGTAGGGGATTTGAGGACCAGAGGACATAGATTCAAGGTGAAGGGGGAAAGATTTACTAGGAATCTGAGGGGTAACTTTTTCACACAAAGGGTAGTGGGTGTATGGAACAAGCTGCCAGATGAGGTAGTTGAGGCTGGGACTATCGCAACATTTAAGAAACAGTTAGATAGGTACATGGATAGGACCAGTTTGGAGTTATATTGGTCAAGCGCAGGCAGGTGGGACTAGTGTAGCTGGGACACGTTGGCCGGTATGGGTAAGTTGGGCCGAAGGACCTGTTTCCACACTGACTATGACTCTATGACTCTTGTTTTTGATAGCCCTACAGGTAGGAACTTGTACTACTTTCGCTATCTGTGCCTCCTGTAATTGATATTCCTCCATCAGATCACCTCTCAGCCATCTTCACACCAGGGAGACACAAGCCTGGGGAGGCACAGTGACGCAGTCATGGAATTGCTGCCTCACAGCGCCAGAGACACAAGTTCAATTCTGACCACGGGTGCTGTCTGTACGGAATTTGTCCCTGTGACCGTGTAGGTTTTCTCCCGGTGCTCCTGTTTCCTCCCACATTCCAGAGACGTACAGGTTTATAGGTTAATTAGCTTCAGTAAAAAAATTGGTGTGTAGAATATTGCTGGTGTATGGGATGATCCGTGGTCAGCAGAGACTCGGCGGGCCGAAGGGCCTGTTTCCGCGTTATATCCCTAAAGTCTAAAGCCCGGCCTCTCTAATCTCTTCCCACTACTTAAGGCCATCAATCCAAGCACGATCCTGGTGAATCATCTCTCCAGTATCACTCTCTCCAGCTGAATCACATCCTGGAGTTAGGACCAGGCAGAAGTTGTAATTCGGAACAAAAAAAAATCAAAGTACTGGAGGAACTCAGCGGGTCGAGCAGCGTCTGTGGAGGGAATCAACCGTGAACGTTTCAAATCGAGTGTGTACACTCTCAGTCCTGGATGCAGGGTCTCGACACAAAACATCCACCCTCTCTCTGCCTCCACAGTTGCTGCTTGACCCGCTGGTAATGCCCCTGTCCCACTTAGGAAACCTGAACGGAAACCTCTGGAGACTTTGCACCCCACCCAAGGTTTCCGTGCGGTTCCTGGAGGTTGCAGGTGGTTGCCGGAGGTTGCAGGCAGTGGAAGCAGGTAGGGAGACTGACAAAAACCTCCGGGAACCGCACGGAAACCTTGGGTGGGGCGCAAAGTCTCCAGAGGTTTCCGCTCAGGTTTCCTAAGTGGGACAGGGGCATAAGTCAGGGCACCGAAATAGGCCCTTTGGCCCAAGTTGTCCATGCCGATAACAATTCCCCATCCAAGCTTGATTTGGTTTGAATTATTGTCATTGTCTTCAATGAAGAGACAACAAAATTATTTTTCCCTTACAGTCATACAAAAAAAAAAATTAAAAAAAACACAAACACAGAACACAGTAGTCCACAACACAAACATCCTCACAGCAGCACCAAAGTTCCCTACTGTGAGGGAAGGAACCAAAGTCCAGTCAACCTCCTCGCCGATGTCCCCCAATGTTCACCCGTGGTCGGGGCCTCCCGAGCACCCAGTAGTCGCCACTCCGGTCGGCCCGATGTTCAGGCCCTCTCGCCGGGATCCTCTCGACGAACCACCTTCCACCGGAGTCCGCGGCTCCCGATGTCCACTGGCCGCGCTGGGCGGAGGGAGATTCGCGCTGGCGAACCCCGGCAAAGGGTCCCAGGACTCCGCGATGTTAAAGTCAGCGCCGCCCGCGTTGGGAGCTCCGCGATGTTGGAGCAGCGGCCCAGCACTCCGGAGCTCAAAGCGGCGATCCCAGGAAGGCCTCGCCCGCTCCGCAATGTTTCCAGCGCCTCGCCACCGCTGCTGAAGCTCAGGTCTGCTCCCGGCAGGAAAGGCCTCGCCAATCCAGCTGGTAGGCCGCGAGGGGGGACAAGGACGCCACTTGGATAATAGCCGCATCCTCGCCAGGAAGTAACTGAAAGATGGTTCCCGTCTTACCCTACCCCGCTTCCCCCCACATAAAATACCCCCCAAAAAAATGCAACTATTAGCCCCATATCCTGCTAAATCTTTCCTATCCCTGTACCTGTCCAAGAGTCTTTTAAATGTTGTTATTGTACCTGCCTCAACTACCTCCTCCCACAGCTCGTTCCATATGCCTACCGTCCTCTGGATGGAAAAAGCTGCCCCTCAAGTTGCTATTAAACCTTGTCCCTCTCTCCTTTAACCTATGTCCTCTAGTTCGTGTTTCCTCTACTCTGGGTACAAAAAAACTCTGTGCATTCACCCTATGTATTCTCCCCCTGATTTCACACACCTCTACAAGATCACCCCCTCAGCCTCCTGTACTCCAAGCCTGCCCAACCTCTCCCTGTAGCTCAGGCCCTGCCGTACAGACAATGTCCTTGTAAATCTTATCTGCACTGGTTCCAGCTTAATGACAATCAGCAGTTCCTCCAGCAGTCTGTTCTTTGCTCCAATGTAAACACTGTTGTTATTAAGACCAGCGCTGCCAGCACACAGGGAGAACGAGAACGAGACCACCCCAAAGAGGAAGTTTCAGTTGCTTGTGCGTAAGTCCATTTCCCATTCTGCCGTAAGTAAACCACAAAGTGCCGGAGTAACTCAGCGGGTCAGGCGGCATCTCTGGAGGACATGGATAGGCGACGTTTGTCCCCCTTGCAGAGCTTGAGAGGTGCCATTGGTCTCCGAGTGTCTCCGAGCTTAATTTTGTTTAGTTTGGGGCTACAGTGTGGAAACAGGCCCTTCGGCCCGCACCGACCGATAATCACCCACGCGCTAGTTCTATCCTGAACAGTAGGGATATTGTTACAGAAGCCAATTAACGTACAGACCTGCGCGTCTTTGGAATGTGGGAGGAAACCGGAGCACCCGGGGAAAACCTACCACGCGGTCACAGGGAGAACGTGTAAACAACGTAGAGACAGCACCCGCAGTCAGGATCGAACCTGGGCCTCTGGTGCTGTGAGGCAGCAACTCTACTGCTGCATCATTGTGTCACAACATCTTTTGGTGATTTTAAGTGTGTTTAGTTTAGTTCAGTTTAGTTTACATTGAGGGTTGTGGCTCACAACTAGATTTGCCGAGATGCACAGTCTGAGAGACTCGTGCAAGAGGAGCAATAGGCAGAAAATGTGGCGATCAGATGTGCAAGTTCGGTTTCATTTGATGGACGTATAACGTGGGCTCAACTGCAAAAGGATTCCATATGTAGCCAAGTCGGGGAAGTGGACAAAGCCAGGCACAGACCACATCCGAATTTACGATCAAATACTCCACTTCAAGACTGAGATCCCACGGATAAGGCCAGCTCACCACCACGCTCGTTCACACCGACACGATCGTATTTTCCATCTTTTGGTCTTGCTAAACTGTGTCAGCAGTTTAGTTTAGTTTAGTTTAGTTTGTTGTCATGTGAAGGACCAGCAGACGCTGAAAATCTGAAATAAAAACACAAATCTCTGGAAATACTCAGCAGGTCAGGCAGCATCCTTGGAGCAAGAAGCAGAGGTCATTTTGTTTAGATTATTGTCACGTGTACTGAGGTACAGTGTAATGCTTTTATGTTGCGAGCTACTCAGTCAGCGGAAAGACCATTCATGATTACAATCAAGCCGTCCACAGTGTACTGATACAGGATAAAGGGAATAACGTTTAGTGCAAGATAAAGTCCAGTAAACTCTGATTAAAGATAGTTTGCGGGTCTTCTATGAGGTAGATAGTAGCTCAGGACCACTGTCTAGTTGTTAGTGGTTCAGTTGTCTGATAAAAGCTGGGGAGCAACTGTCCCTGAATCTGGAGGTGTGCGTTTTCACACTTCTGTGCCTTGTGCCGAGTGGGACAGGGGAGAAGAGGGAGTATTCAACAGAGTGTTTTATTGTCAGATGTCCCAAAATGGAACAATTACATTTTTAGTTGAAAGAAGACTGACGCAGTGACGCAGCGGGTGGAGCTGCTGCCTCGCAATGCCAGACACCCGGGTTCCATCCTGGCCTTGGGTGCTGTCTGTATGGAGTTTGCATGTTCCCCCTGTGACTGTGTGGGGTTTTTCTCCCTGTGCTCCGGTTTCCTCCCACTGTCTAAAGATGTGCAGGTTTGTAGGTAAATTGGCTTCTGTAAACTGTTTCTAGCGTGCCCTGTAGAATTACTGTCAACAGGTGATCACGTGTCGACGCAGACTCGGTGGGCCAAAGAGTCTTTTTTACACCACATTTTATCTCTACAACTAAAACTGAAGACTAAACCTGGACATGACAGTTTTGAGCAAGTGTAGGAGCATCTGGGAAGTGCCTGGGCTGATAACGCCTCTCATTGTTTCCCTACTGTATATGTAGCCCTTGTGATCTAAGCTTGCCATACAGATACTGTTAGCAAGACCAACGTCATTGCCAGCTGCCATCTCCCCGGGGATTCAATGAGGAGTAATCATCGACTGATGTTTTGGGTCATTTTAGACATACAGCGTGGAAACAGGCACATCGGCCCACTGACCCCGCTCCAACCTGTCGATCACACTAGTTTTAAGGGGTTGGACAGGCTAGATGCAGGAAGATTGTTCCCGATGTTGGGGAAGTCCAGAACAAGGGGTCACAGTTTAAGGATAAGGGGGAAATCTTTTAGGACCGAGATGAGAAAAACATTTTTCACACAGAGAGTGGTGAATCTGTGGAATAATCTGCCACAGAGGGTAGTTGAGGCTAGTTCATTGGCTATATTTAAGAGGGAGTTAGATGTGGCCCTTGTGGCTAAAGGGATCAGGGGGTATGGAGAGAAGGCAGATACAGGATACTGAGTTGGATGATCAGCCATGATCATATTGAATGGCGGTGCAGGCTCGAAGGGCCGAATGGCCTACTCCTGCACCTATTTTCTATGTTTCTATGTTTAGTTTAGTTTATTGTCATGTGCAGTGAAAATCTTTTTTTTTAGTGCGTGCTATCTAGTCATTGGAAAGTCTGTGCATGATTACAATCAAGCCGTCCACAGTGCACAGATACAGGATAATGGGAATAATGTTCAGTGCAAGATAAAGTCCAGTAAAGTCTGATTAAAGATAGTCTGACGGTCCCCAATGAGGTAGATGGGAGGTCAGGACCGCTCTCTAGTTGATGACGGGATGGCTCAGTTGCCTAATAACAGCTGGGAAGAAACTGTCCATGAATCTGGAAGTCACAATCCAAAACATCATCTATCTATTTCATTCCTCAGACCCACTGAGCAACATCGCCTGTCCATTCCCTCCACAGCTGCCTGACCCGCTGAGATCATCCAGCACTCCAGTGTTCTGCTGAAGATTTTAGCAATGCTGTTCTTTGTGTCTCTGTTCTTCTGTCTCCAAAATCAAATCAAATAAATCCAAGTTTGGGAAGGAATGAATGTCATGCTGCCATAACTATCCTAATCATGCCAACCATCCCGATTCCAACAGTGGCAATGATCTGGCCTCACAGCGCCACAGACCTGGGTTCCATCCTGACCTCTAGCAGTCCGAAGAAGGGTCTTGACCCGAAATGTCACCTATCCATGTTCTACAGAGATGCTGCCTGACCCCACTGAGTTACCCCAGCACTTTGTGGCTTTTTAAGATTAATATTTTAGTTTAGTATAGTTTATACAATATGGAAACAGGCCCTTCAGCCCACCAAATCCACGCCGACTAGTGGTTACCAATGCACTAGTTCTACCCTACACACTAGGGACAATTTACAGAAGCCAATTAACCTACAAACGCACACGTCTTTGGAGTGAGGGAGGAAACTGGAGCATGTGAAGAAAACCTACACCGTCACAGGGAGAACGTGCAAATTCTGTACAGACAACACCCTGTAGTCAAGATCGAACCTGGGCCTCTGGCACTGTGAGGCAGCAACCACTGGTTGCTACCACTGGCCACTGTGCCGGATTCTTGCAGTCTGAAGAAGGGTCTCGACCCGAAACATTGCCTATCCCACGTTCCCCAGAGATGCCGCCTTGTCCGCTAATTTACTCCAGCACGTTGTGTCTTTTTAAGATTAATATCTGAATGGACAAAAGATCAGTCTGGCCAAAGATGGCAAATTTGATATTAGTAAACTAAATTGTTTTTTAATAACAGTTCAGTTGTTTCATGTCACAAATGTTAGCTATTTATGACATTTATTTTTTAACTTGAATTTAATTACCAAAATGCCTTTGTAGGATTTAAAACACATGTCAGCAGATATGAGTCTTTGGATTATTGATCTCGTAACACGAGGCAAGGGGTAGCACAGCTAGTAGAGCTAGTTAGTCTCACAGCTCCAATGACCCAGCCTCAGGTCTGTCGTGTGTGAAGTTTGCACGTTATCCCTGTGACCGCATGGGTTTTCTCCGAGTGCACCATTTCCCTCCCCCAAATCCCAAATACATACAGGTTTGTAGGTTAATAAGACTTTACTTTGGATTTTAGAGATACAGCGTGGAAACAGGCTCTTCGGCCCACCGAGTCCGCGCCAACCAGTGATCACCCCGTACACTAACACTACCCCACACACTACGGACAATATAGAATAGAAGCAAGGCAATAAACCAACAAACCTGTTCGTCGCTAGAATGTGGGAGAAACCGGAGCACCCGGAGGAAACCCACATGGTCACAAGGAAACGTATATACTCTGTACAGACAGCACATCTAGTCAGGATTAACCCCGGGTCTCTGGCGCTGCGAGGCAAGCAGCTCTACTGCTGTGCCACCGTGCCACCGTGCCACCCTGAGTTCAGGCCTGTTGAACCTCTTCTGCATTCCCACGGTAGCACGCTCCCAGTGAACGTTACAAACAGGGGGGGGGGAGGGAAGGAGAGAAGAGGAGGAAACAAAGGAAGTCTGAATGGCAAGTGGGACTAGCATGGTGGGGCATCTTGGTCAGTCTGGATGAGTTGGGCCGAAGGGCCCGCGTTACCAGCCGTACGACTGTGTTCACCCAGTCTGGTGTGGTTTTAGTTACTGCTCTGATCACCCGCAGTTTGTGAAAAGCCCGTTTTCCACATAAAACTGAGAATAAAGTGGAATAAAATGCACGAAAACCCCCCACTCAGAAAGAGCATCAGCTGGGATGGATTTGGAAAATGCCCAATGTGCAATACCAAAGTGATGAGCAGCCTTAACCACACCGCAGGCAAGGCCCCAGGAGTGAGTTCTCCAGATGCTGGAAGTGATGTCCTGAATTGTTGGCTCCCTGCTCTATCCAAACAATGCATCAAGGCACCAGAGAGGTCCATTTACTGGTATTTGATCTTGAATGAAAGTGCACTGCTTGTGATTAAAGAATAACTAACCCATCTTTATTAAGCAACTCGAATGTAGAAGAGATGGATGTGGACAATCGAACCTGACCGCAAGCTGCGCTAGAGAGAGGGTGGTTTATTGGAGGGTAGGACGAGAGGGTGAGCTGGAGATCGAGAGAAAGAGTGAGAGTGGGGCAGAGAGGAGAAGAGAGAGAGGGAGAGAAAGAGAGAGAAAGAGAGGAGAAAGAGATAGAGAGAGGACAAAAAGTCAGAAAGCAGTTGAGTTAAAAACAAAGAATGCTAGAGAAAGGAGAAAGAGAGTGCCAAATATAAAATATAGAGAGGACAGAGAGGAAAGAAGGGAGAGAGAGAGAGAGAGAGAGGGAGAGAGTGCCGGATATACAAGTAGAGAGAGGCAGAGGGGAGAGTTTAGTTTAGTTTCATTGTCACGCGTACTGAGGTGCAGTGAAAATCTTTTGTTGCATGCTATCCAGTCAGCGGAAAGACGGTACTTGATTTTAATCGAGCCATCCGTAGTGTACAGATACATGATAACGGGAATAATGGGAATGTTTAGTGCAAGATAAAGTCAGTGAAGTCCGATCAAAGATAGTCCGACAGAGATTGAGGAGAGAGAGAGAGAGCTAGAGAGAATAGACTGAGTTCCATATATTTTAAAAAAAGAGGGCAGAGAGAGAGTGAGAGAGAGTGAGAGAGAGAGAGTGAGAGAGAGAGAGAGAGAGCGAGAAATGTGTTTAAGAAGGAACTGCAGATGCTGGAAAATCGAAGGTACACAAAAATGCTGGAGAAACTTAGCGGGTGCAGCAGCATCTATGGAGCGGAGGAAATAGGCAACGTTTCGGGCCGAAACCCTTCTTCAGACTGATGGGGGTTGTGGGGAGGGGTGCGGGGAGAAGAAAGGAAAAAGGAGGAGGAGGAGCCTGAGGGCTCAGGGAGAGATAGGACGGGGAGGAGACAGCAAGGGCTAACGAAATTGGGAGAATTCAATGTTCATGCCCCCAGGATGCAGACTCCCCAAGCGGAATATGAGGTGCTGTTCCTCCAATTTCCGGTGTTGCTCGCTCTGGCCATGGAGGAGACCCAGGACAGAGAGGTCGGATACGTAATGGGAGGGGGAGTTGAGGAAGTGCTGAGCCACCGGGAGGTCAGGTTGGTTAATGCGGACCGAGCAGAGGTGTTCGGCGAAACGATCGCCCAACCTTCGCTTGGTCTCACCACTGTAGATCAGCTGACATCTAGAGCAGCGGATGCAATAGATGAGGGAGAGAAAGATGGGGAGAGAGAGAGAGAGGGAGAGAGAGAGCTGGAGAGAGGTAGAAAGGTTTCGGAGGGATACCTGGAGTTCAGGATGTAGGCCGTCAAAGGCACAGCCTCTGATGATGAAGCAATATCAACGGGGAAATAAAGGTATGAAGAAGGTTCTAAGATGGGTCCAGATCCGAAATGTCATCTGGTTTATGTTTCATGTTGTTGTGTATCGATGTACAGGGAAAAGCTTGGTTTTGTTTACCATCCCATCACATCAGATAATACCGTACATAAAAACAATCAAGTCAAACTCGTAAAATAGGTAGAGCAAAGGGGAAGATACAGAGTGCAGAACATAGTTCTCAGCAATGTAGCGCATCAGTTCCAGAGACAAAGTCCAATGTCCGCAATGGGATAGAGGTGAATCGGACAGTACCCTAGCTGATGGAGGACTGTTCAGAAGTATGATAACAGAGGGGAAGAAGCTGTTCCTGAGTGGTGGTGCGCACTTTCAAGCTTCTGTACCTTCTGCTGAATGGGAGCAGGGAAAAGAAGGAATGACCGAGGTGGGACATGTCTTTGATTACATTGGCTGCTTTTCTGAGGCAGTATGAAGTGTAGATGGAGTCAACGGTGGGAAGTCTGGTCTGTGTGATGGACTGGGTACATCTCTCTGAAACAGGCCCTTCAGCCCATCTAGCGATCACCCCGTACACTAGCACTATCCCACACACTAGGGACAATCTACAGAAGCCAATTTACTGTACCTATAAACCTACACATCTTTGGCATGCAGGAGGAAACCAGAGCACCCGGAGAAAACCCACGTGGTCACAGGTTGAATGTATGAACACCGTACAGGAAACCCCCTTAGTCAGGATCGAACTCAGGTCTCTAGAGCTGTGAGTCACAACTATACCGCTGCGCCCCCCCCTCCCCCGTGCGGCCCCATCTTGGGTTTTTGGGCAGAGCTGTTCCCAATCCAAGTTGTGATGCAACCCGGACAGTATGGTGCATCTGTAGAGGTTGGCAACAGTCATGTATGCCTGAATTTACTCAATCTCCTGTGATGCAACTTGACACAATGCTTTCCATGGACTTGGGTTGTTCCGAAGGAGAAATGCCCCAGTATCATGATGCCGGGGACTGACATAGAGCGTTGGACGCCCCCTCACTCCGACCTCGGTCAACAGTTCAATGGTGCCTTATTTGTCGCATATGCAAACGGACAGGGAAATTCTTTCTGCATGTTTACACACGCGGGCACCGCAAGGTTTTGGGGCCATTTCCTAATTTCCTAACCGCTCGGTCTACTGGAGCGGTTCCGAATCCCGATAAGCCCCAGGTTCCTGCAGAGCCTTCCTGAGTTGCCTTTGACCAGATCGGCCCGCGAACTGGCCTCCCTCTCCACACCCTGGTTCACCCTTCCACCGGCCTTTGCTCCTCGTGTCTGACGTCTCCAGTGGCCCTGTGGTTGTGGTGCTGATCTCACAGGGAACAACAGAGCAGCGTGGGGTAACGCTAGTGTGCACGGGTTGATCCCTGCAGCCGACTGACTGTCTCCATGGAAGCGCGGATCAGGAATCTCCCTGATGTTTGTGGAATGTGGATCACACGTTATGAGCTGGTTGTGGTTGGGTCACTGTGGCTCGTTGTGTTATTCTTGCCAAGGAAGCTCAGGATGGGGGGGATTTGTCTGCATTTAATCCGTGGTATGTTGGGCTTACTGATGGAAAATTGGAGTCAAGCTCTAACACAGTTGGTGAAGCTGTTCCTTGCTTCAAACATTCAGGCAACAGCAAGGAACCAGAAAGAAAGTCTTAGAATCATAGGCGTTTAAGAAAGAACTGCAGATGCTGGAAAAATCAAATGTAAACAAAAAATGCTGGAGAAACTCAGCGAGTGTTGCGTACAGTTTTGGTCTCCTAATCTGAGGAAAGACATTCTTGCCATAGAGGGAGTATAGAGAAGGTTCACCAGACTGATTCCTGGGATGGCAGGACTTTCATATGAAGAAAGACTGGATAGACTCAGCTTGTACTCGCTAGAATATAGAAGATTGAGGGGGGATCTTATAGAAACTTACAAAATTCTGAAGGGGTTGGACAGGCTAGATGCAGGAAGATTGTTCCCGATGTTGGGGAAGTCCAGAAATAGGGGTCACAGTTTAAGGACAAGAGGGAAGGAAGTCTTTAGGACCGAGATGAGAAAATCATTTTTTACACAGAGAGTGGTGAATCTGTGGAATTCTCTGCCACGGAAGGTAGTTGAGGCCAGTTCATTGGCTATATTTAAAAGGGAGTTAGATGTGGCCCTTGTGGCTAAAGGGATCAGGGGGTATGGAGAGAAGGCAGGGATGGGATACTGAGTTGGATGATCAGCCATGATCATATCGAATGGCGGTGCAGGCTCGAAGGGCCGAATGGCCTACTCCTGCACCTGTTTTCTATGTTTTCTATGGTTCTATGAGTGAGGCAGCATTTATGGAGAGAGGGAATAGGCGACGTTTCGGGTCAAGACCATTAAGAAGGCCAGGTGGGGATAGACACAAAGTGGTGCAGTAACTCAGCGGGTCAGACAGCATCTCGAGAGAAACAAGATGGGTGAGGTTTTGAGTCGGGATTCTTCTTCACACCCTTCAAGTCTAGCTCTACACAGGAGTGTGTAGGAAGGAACTACAGATGCTTGTTTACATCGAAGATAGACACAAAATGCTGGGGTAATTCAGCGGGTCAGGCAGCATCCTTGGAGGAAAGGAATGGGAGACGTCACCCATTCCTTATCTCCAGAGTTTGCGACCTGACCCGCTGTGTTACTGCAACATTTTGTGTCTGCCTTGAGTCCTGCAGGAACCCGTACATGGAGCAAAGTGCTTCTCCCTACGGACGCTGTTCATTCTGTACTCATCCCTAAACGCTGATGAGCTGACCATCTGTGTATCGTTGTTCCAGAGCCTTTGTTGCGCACAAGTTGTTCCTCATGTTCCCAACACCAACCACACGTTGCTTGGGGACATTCTGACCTCATTAGAAACCGCCCGCTGTAGGAATGCAAGTTCTTCATTTTCATTCACTAAGGCGATGCGAAAAATACTGCGATGGGGGAACTATTCTACGATAGACACATCACTGACGGTGTGAGGGGGGTTGGAGGGAACGCCAGGAATGAGAGGTGATCCCAGAACAAAACCCGGAAACTGAAGAAAGGTCTCGACCCAAAATGCCACCCATTCCTCCTCTCCAGAGATGCTGCCTGTCCCGCTGAGATACACCAGCATTTTGTGTCTACACCGGAAACTGATAGATGGACCTGAAAAGGGTCCCAACCCAAAACCTCTTCTGTCCATCCCCTCCACAGATGCTGCTTGGCCCGCTGAGTTCCTCAAGCATTCTGTGTCCTATTCTACAATAGTTCTTCAAAGAAGACTATTTCAATGGTTCCAGGGTAGCAACACACACACACACACACACACACACACAGTTAAACAACCTGGGGTGGTGCAGTGGTGCAGCGGTAGAGTTGCTGCCTTACAGCGCCATAGACCCACGTTCGATCCTGACCTTGAGTGCTGTCTGTGCGGAGTTTGGACGCTCCCCCACGCGAAATTGCTCCAGATTCCTCCCACATCCGAAAGACTTGCAGGTTTGTAGGTTAATTGGCTTCTATACATTGTATATTGTCTCTAGTGTGTAGGGGTGAGAGTGTAAGGGGTGATCACTGGTGAGCAGGACTCAGTGCGCTGAAGGGCCTGTTTCCACTCTGTATCTCCAAACTAAACTTCTTTTGACCTCTCAAGCCATTCCCTGGGTTTCTTTGTTTAAACTGTGTGGTCCCACACTCCTTAACTCTTCCTGCCCTTCTCTTCATTCCTGCCTCTGTTGTGGTGCCGTTTCCCAAAGCCATATCAACCACATCTGCTGTATCTCCCTGATCTCATTACCTTCATGTCTTCAAAGGATTCTGCCTTGATCTTGTTCTTGATTCTCCTACTCTGGGAAAAAGTCTCTGTGCATCCATCCAATCTACTCCCCTCATGATATTACACATTTCTCTGCCTGTGATGTGGCCACAAGTAACGCAGCGGGTAGAGCCGCTGCCTCACAGCGCCAGAGACTCGGGTTCAATCCTGACCACGGGTGCTGTCTGTACGGAGTTTGCACGTTCTCCGTGTGACTAGATGGGTTTTCTCCGGGCGCTCCGGTTTCCTCCCGCATTCTAAAGGCGTGCAGGCTTGTAGGTTAATTGGCTTCTGTAAATTGTCCCTTGGTGTGCAGGATAGAACGAGTGTAAAAGCGATCGCTGGCCAGCACGAACTCGCTGGGCCAAAGGGCCTGCTTCCACGCTGTATCTCTGAACTAAACTAAACAAAAACCCATGCAAACTGCCGCAGAACTCAAGAGAGACATCTCACTTTCCCTCTATTTTGTCACTGTTCTCCGTGAGCTGCTGTGCATCATAGAAACATAGAAAGTAGGTGCAGGAGGAGGCCATTCGGCCCTTCGAGCCAGCACCGCCATTCATTGTGATCATGGCTGATCATCCCTATCAATAACCCGTGCCTGCCTTCTCCCCATATCCCTTGACTCCACTAGCCCCTAGAGCTCTATCTAACTCTCTCTTAAATCCATCCAGCGACTTGGCCTCCACTGCCCTCTGTGACAGGGAATTCCATAAATTCACAACTCTCTGGGTGAAAAAGCTTTTTCTCACCTCAGTCTTAAATGACCTTCTCTTTATTCTAAGTCTGTGGCCCCTGGTTCTGGACTCACCCAACATTGGGAACATTTTTCCTGTATCTAGCTTGTCCAGTCCTTTTATAAATGTATATGTTTCTATAAGATATCCCCTCATCCTTCTAAACTCCAGTGAATACAAGCCTAATCCTGTACTAAAACCTCAGTGCTTATTCCTTGCTGGGTCTACGTAGCAACTGTCTGCACCGTAACATTTGATTCGAGCCTGTGGTGCACTCCCAGGGACATTTTGATCTATAGGTGGCAACTACCATCTCCACCATCGACTCCATCTACACTTCACGCTGCCTTTTGAAAGCAACCAACATAATCGAGGACCACTCACACCCCGGTCATTCCCTCGTCTCCCCTCTCCCGTCGGGCAGAAGATAGAAAAACTTGAAAGCGCGTACCGCCAGATTCGGAAACAGCTTCTTCCCTACTGTTATCAGACTAGTGAATGGTCCTCCCATAAGCTCGGGAGTAGTCCTGATCTTCAAGAGTCAAGAGTGTTAATTTGCCACATGCGTTGGGGATGAACAATGAAATCCTTTTGCTTGCTGCAGCTTTACAGGTAAATGAACGCAATAACCCACAAATAAATGCACAATCATCGATAATACTAGATATTAACAATCAGTGACAAGACCATAATAGTGCAGAACCACAGAACATAGTGCAACGCAAACCCATTGTGGATGGCTGCTGAGGCAGGGTTGTGGTGACAGTTGTGTGGTCTGATTCAAGAGCCTGATGGTTGATCTTCCAACCAACCTTATTGTGCATTGTGCACTTTTTTAACCTGCACTTCCTCTATAACTGTAATGCCACAATGCTGTAATACTATATTCTGCACTCTGGTATTTTTCTCTTTGTGCTACCTATTGTACTTGTGTATGGTTTGATCGTACTGATGTATGGCAGAATTTAACCGGATCGCACGCAAACAGAATGTCCCCACTGTGCCTCGGTACAGGTGACAATAATACACGGATGCTGATGTTGTACAGATATTACATGAGAGACCCATCCTCCCACTTCTTTCAATGAAAGGGTTGGACGGTTAATGATTGTGCGCCTTGTCTTTGCAGCGCTGAAGATGAAGATCAAGGAGATAAAGAGGGAGAAGGGCGATCGCAAAATCATCTCCCAGAGGAGGAAGAAGGTGCTGAAGATGGGGCCTTTAAAGAAGAAGGATCTCAAGAAGTTGGTTCTATTCATTAAAAACGGAGCGAGCTGCCCGTGCACCCAGCTGAACAATCCTAGCAGCAGCTTCCTCATCATGGGCCGTAAGTGGGACAACCAGTTTCTCCTCACCGTCATCCACCGGTGGGACAAGAAGAACAAGGATTTGCGGCATGCCTTGAAGCAGATGAAAACCTACCAGTGCCCCACATTCCACCACATCTTTCAATGACTGCTCTTGGGCCAAGGACTCCGTTTAGGATAGACACACGCAAGCAAAGTCACAGCAATTCCTTTTATGGCGTCTCTGTTATAAAAATAATCACGCATGGTTTCTGCCAGCCTTATCCAATGACCTTGTCCATACATAGCAATTATTCTATAATCTCTCTAGTGCCGATAACCTGATGGAATGGAACGTGAAATCCTGCTTTAAATGGACGTGATGGATGAATGGATACTTAAGGACATTTAGGGAGCGATTGAAAAACACAGCACGGAAACGGGCCCTTCGGCCCATCGAGTCCACGCCGGTTCTATGCCATCCCACTTTCTCACCCACTCCCTACACACTAGGGAACGATTTACAGAGGGCCAATTAACCTACAAACCTACCGTCTTTGGGATGTGGGAGGAAACCAGAGCACCCGAAGGAAAGTCATAGAGATAGAGAGAGTTTTTGAGAGAGTTTTTTATAACGTCACATTTCTCTCTGTCCCTCTCCTCTCTCTCTCTCTCCCACCTCTCTCTCTGTCTCCCCCTCCCCCCCCCCCTCTCTCTCTCTCTCTCTCTCTCTCTCTCTCTCTCTCTCTCTCTCTCTATATCTATATATATATATATATATCTCTCTTCCTTGTCCAAAGATAATATGGCCTAGATAACTTGGCAGAGGAAGAACCTTTGGCGTGGCATGTTGGAAAAACAAACATGGATTAAGTGATTCAGATCGCATACTCCAAGAGAACAGTTGGCTCCACAAGTCTGCCACAGGCTTAAACTTGGTGGAAACTTGCTCCACTCATGGGACAACTGTCAGGGACACAGTCTCCTTGGGTTA
This sequence comes from Leucoraja erinaceus, assembly GCF_028641065.1. NCBI lineage: Eukaryota > Metazoa > Chordata > Chondrichthyes > Rajiformes > Rajidae > Leucoraja > Leucoraja erinaceus. The sequence goes on along the minus strand of NC_073391.1, from coordinate 33,439,748 downwards.
GGGGAGAACCTGCTTGAAGATACACAGCCCACGGTTTCATTGCGAGTGGCAAAGCAAGGCCACTGGGCGAAGAAAGTGGCGGAACACCCTCATCTGGTTTTAAATTGTTTTGTTTGTGGGGTCGTACAGTTTTAACGAGGATTGTTGATGATGCAATATTTGGGAATGGGAGGGATAATCGCCCTAGTCATCTACTGTGGATTAAATGTTTGTACGTGCTAGAACCACTAATGTGAAAAGATGTGACTCTGCTCCTGAAATGTGGTGGGTGACAAGGGGGCGTTATGTTTGAGTCTACACCTATATGCATCATCTTGTATTCAGAGCTACCTATCAACAGTGTTTATTTTGTTCTTTTTGAAATATTATTTTGATTTGCCACTATTTTATTTTTTACCGATATTGCCACAATCAAGAACCTACTCACATTTAAATAATAAAAAGGAATTAACCATAATTAGCTTTGATCGTACGTTATACGTATCTGGTTTGGCGTTTCATGTTGCAATCCCTCTGCACCCTAGCCTAGGACTGGGACATCATTTTCAGAAGGATTGGGAACCGATCCCAAGCACAACGATCATGAGAACATTGGATATAAACTAAATTGGTAATTCACTCATTCTGACTTCTGAGTCTGAAGAAAGGTCTCGACTCGAAACATCACCTACTCCTTTTGTCCAGAGATACGGCCTGACCCACTGAGTTATTCCAGTCTACCGCATTATCTTTCGTCTGGATATTGGGTTAGAAACATAGAAAATAGGTGCAGGAGTAGGCCATTCGGCCCTTCGAGCCAGCTCCGCCATTCAATATGATTACGGCTGATCATCCAAAATCAGTACCCCATTCCTGCTTTTTCCCCATATCCTTTGATTCTGTTAGCCCTAAGGGCTAAATCGAACTCAGGAAATTACTAGGCCGTGCTGGCAACCATGGTTGAATAGCCTGTTGACTGACTAAATAAAGTCAAAGATAAAGCCCAGCGAAACAAGAAATCCTGAGCAAAACACAAAGTGCTGGAGTAACTCAGTAGGTCAGGCAGCATCTCTGGAGAACATTCATAGTTGACGTTTCGGGTCAGGACCCTACGTCAGAAACCAAGAGAACAGTCACCGTATTTGGTTCACTGCGTCCTTCTTCCTTGACTCTGGCATTAACCACTAATCATAAATCTCTTGTTTGGTCGTAGACTACGTATTAGTTCTGTTTTGATTTTGAGCAAAACTTAAAGTGCTGAATAAACTCAGTGGGTCAGGCAGCATCTGACTACTGTCAGTCTTTAGACTTTACAGATATAGCATGGAAACAGGCCCTTCGGCCCACCGGTTCATCGCTGACCAGCGATCGCCCCGTACACCAGCATTATCCTACACATCAGGAACAATCATACAATTTTACCAAAGCCAATTAACCCACAAACCTGCACATCTTTGAAGTGTGGGAGAAAATCTGCAGTCACATGGAGAACGTACAAACTCCGTACAGATGTGAACCCGTAGCTAGGATCGAACCTGGGTCTCTGACACTGTAAGGAAGCAACTCTACTGCTGCGCCACCGTGCCACCCCTAAATCTGAATGAAGGATTCCCACTTGAAATGTCTGTCCATTCCCTCCACATTCCCACCCGCTCAGTCTTCCAGCACTTTGCTTTTTGCTCGAGATTCCAGCATCAGCAGTGTCTCGTGTCTCTGTTTTGATTTTAAATTTGTTCACTGATTGTAGATTTCCCAAGCAACGTCGTTTTCTCAGAAGGTAGTCCACATCTGGAATGAGCTCCCGATGCATGGAAAAGCTGCAGATACATGGATAGGAAGGGATTAGAGGGCTGTGGTCAAACGCAGGCAAATTGGACTCATCTAGTATGGACTATGTGGGCTGATGGGTCTGTTTCCATGCTGTACAGCTCCATGAATCTATTATTTATGATGAAATGTCATAGAGCATTGGAAAAGAGTTGAAAACAGCCAAGACTTTATTTGCAGTAGCGTGCCTCGCTGAAGTAACAACAGGTGATCTTCATAGGTCGGGACATTGAGGGTAAGAGCCAGGAAGTCATGTTGTTGCTTTATAAACCTTTGGCTATGCGAGTAATGTGTGCACTTCTGATCGCCCCATTACAGAAAGGATGTGGAAGCATTGGAAAGGCTGCAGAAGGGGTTTACTGGAATGATGCCTGGATTAAGATGCATTAGATTCAGGGACTTGTTTTGTTTTCTCCAGTGTCAGAGGTTGAAGGGAGCACTGTTAGAAGTATATACAAATATGAGAGTGACTGAACCTTTCTAGTTATAGAGTCATACAGCAAGGAAACAGGCCCGTCGGCCAAACTTGCCCACGCCGACCAACATGTCCCATCTGGGCTAGGTCCACCTGCCCGTGTTTGGCCCATATCCCTCGAAACCTTTCCTGTCCATGTACCTGCCCAAATGTCTTAAATGTTGTGATAGTACCAGCCTCGACTACCTCCTGTGGCAGCTTGCTTCATATACCCATCACTCTCGGTGTGAAAAGGTTGCCCCTCAGATTCCCATTAAATCTTGCCCCTCTCACCTTAAACCTTTGTCCTCTAGTTTTCGATTCCCATACTTTGTGTAAAAGACTCTGTACATTCAGCCTATCCCCCTCATGAATTTTCCCTGGATGGGAAACTCGAATACATCGCGGACATAGCTTTAAGCTGAGACGGGCAAAGCTTGCAGGAGATGTGCGGGGCAAGTTTTTTAACACAGAGGGTGGTGGGTGCCTGGAACGTGCTGCCATGTGTGGTGGTGGAGGCTGATACGATAGCGGCGTTTGAGAGGCTTTTGGATAGGAACATAGATATGCAAGAAATGGAGGGATATTGGTTATATGAAGGTTGATAAGGGATAGCCTTGGCATCATGTTCAGCACTGACATTGTGGGCCGAAGGGCCTGTCCTTGTGCTGTCCTGTTCAATGTTCTAAGTTCAAATGGATATGGAGGGGAATGGAGAGACATGGGCCACATGCAGGCAGGGGAGATGAGTTGAAGTTGGCATCGTGTTGAGCACAGACATTGTGGGCTGAAGGGCCTGTTCCTGTGCTGTACTGTTCGATGCTCTGCGTGATTGATGTGCATAGAGTGGCCTTGACATGGATGATTAGTGTGAGGGAATAATAATAGCGATGCTGCAATTTGCTGTGGGTCTTTGAAGTGGTTTCCAAGCCACTTATTCCTTATCTTCTGTGCAAAGTAACCTTGACGATTGGACTTTGATTAACAGACAGGGAGAGCAGAAGCACAATCCCTGCAGTTTGTGGCAGTCTTGCCCTCTGTGCAACGTTTCCCAGCGATCATCTCCTAACCTGCCCTCCAGTCTACCCTTATCTAGGGCTGCACCATAAATACTATGACAGTAACGTGTGGGTGGACAACTGGTAGAGCTGCTGCCTCTAGCCTCAGAGGAAATCCTGACCTCCCTCCGGCGCTCTTTTTGTGGAGTTTGCACGATTTCCTTGTTTGTTTTTTAACAGATGCAGCGCGGAAACAGGCCCTTCGGCCCACCGAGTCCGCTCCAACCAGCGATCACCCCGACACAAGGGACAATTTACAATTCACAGAAGCCAATTAACCTACAAACCTGCACGTCTCTGGTTTGTGGGAGGAAACCGGAGCACTCGGAGGAAACCCACGCGGTCACACGGAGAACATAGAAACATAGAAACATAGAAACATAGAAATTAGGTGCAGGAGTAGGTCATTCGGCCCTTCGAGCCTGCACCGCCATTCAATATGATCATGGCTGATCATCCAACTCAGTATCCCGTACCTGCCTTCTCTCCATACCCCCTGATCCCCTTAGCCACAAGGGCCACATCTAACTCCCTCTTAAATATAGCCTCTCAAACTCCGTACAGTGCAAACTCCGTACAGACAGCATCCGTAGTCAGAATCGAACCCTGCTCTCTGGCGCTGTAAGGTTGCAGCTCTACTTGTGCCGCACCTGTGACTGCGTGCGTTTCCCACGGTGCTTGGGTTTCCTTTCCACGCCCCAAAGACGTGCGTGTTGGAGTCTTTCCCAGAGTGAAAATGGCAAATGCTGGAGGACATCGGTTGAAGTGAAAAGGGGCAAAGTTTAAAGGAGATGTACTGGGTAGGTTTTACACAGAGGGTAGTGGGTGCCTGGAACCAGCTGCCAGGGGTGGTGGTGAAGAATGTGCAAAACGAGGAACTGAAGGTGCTGGTTTACAAAAATGACACAAAGTGCCTCAGCAGGTCAGGCCGCACCTCTGGAGAACACTGTTACGTGATGTTTCGGGTCTGGACCATATTTCAGACGATGGTGGTGGAGGCAGATACAATGGTGGCATTTAAGGGGCTTTAAGATAGGTACATGGATATGCAGGGAATGGAGGGATATGGATCAGATAGATGCTGGCAGATGGAATTAGTGGGATTGGCATCATGTACGGCACGGGCATGGTGGGCTGAAGGGCCTCATCCTGTGCTGTACTGTTCTATGTTCCACGGCAGGGTGCTAGGCTTTGCACTTGTGTGTCTGAAGTGGGATTTGAACCCTGATATCTGACTTAAGGAGTTGTGGGGAGGCAGCAGGGCAAGGGTAGTTTAGTTTAGTTTAATCTAGTTTAGTTTATTATCATGTGTATCGAGGTACAGTGAAAAACTTTTTGTTGCTTGCTATCCAGTCAGTGGAGAGACTATACATGATTACCATCAAGCTGTCCACTGTGTACAGATACAGGATAAAGGGATTAACATTTAGTGCAAGATAAAGTCCAGTAAAGTCCGATTAAAGATAGTGCGAGGGTCTCCAATGAGGTAGGTGGGATGTCAGGAGGGCTCTCTAGTTGGTGAGAGGACGGTTCGGATGCCTGATAACAGCTGGGAAGAAACTGCCACCACGCACGGTAGCACAGTAGTCAGCCACAATCATACGGAAGGGCTGAATGGCCTTCGCCAGTTCCAAGTATTCCCCACATCCAGTAGCTTCTGAGAACTTCCCAGACACCATGGTAACAGGAGGTGTGAGGCCGCATGCAGCCAAGATAGCCCAGGACCGGTGGCATCATGGCCATCTGAAACCCTTTTTAAAATGTGAGAACTTCTTTCACAGTGTAACACAGTCCTAATGCAGCCAAAATGGGAACGTGAATTGGAGCAGGTACATGCTTCTGTGAAAATAGTGATCTAGGGTGGGGAAGAAGGCATTTGGTGGCCAGGGTGGTGAAGAAGGCATCTGGCATGCTTGCCTTCATCAGTCAGGGTATCGAGTACAGGAATTGAGATGACATGCCACATGTCTGAAGAAGGGTCCCGACCCGAAACGTTGCCTATCCATGTTCTCCAGAGATGCTGCCTGACCCGCTGAGTTACTCCACGATTTTGTGTCTCTCTTTGACATGTTACAGTTGTACAAGAACAGTTGTATGAATTAAATGTAAAAATAATACATAAATGTGCAGTGAAAGAAGGCAAAAATGAAGGAAATCAATGGAAGAGCCTTCAGGGGTTAATGTTCAGGGTGGCGGGGAAAGAGAGGAGGGAATTGGACTGATGAGGGGAGCTAGTACAGGACTCAATGGACTGAATGGCCCGCGTCTGTATTGTAACAATAACTCACATGAACAAGTTTTGGCAGTCAATCCTAATACATGTAGCTCATACTTGTGAATATGTTTTGGCTGATAAAATCCCTGCAAACGACTTGAGAAGATGTTAGATAAATGAGAACTGGTGTTGTATTTGATCACTGACAACAGTAGAGTTGCTGCCTCACAGCGCCAGAAACCTGGGTTCGATCCTGACCACGGGTGCTGTCTGAACGGAGTTTGCATGTTCTCCTTGTGACCGCGTGGGTTTTCTTTCGATGCTCCAGTCAGTCACCCCCCCCCCCCCACCACCCCCCTTTGGATAGATATATGGGTGTAGTAAGTGTTTGGCGGGATAGGGGTGAATTGCAGGCAAGGCCACCAGCATAATCAAGGGCCAGTCTCACCCCGGTCACTCCCTCTTCTCCCCTCTCCCATCACGCAAGAGGTAGAGAAGTGTGAAAACACACAACGCTAGATTCACATTCATACTTTATTAGCCACATACAAGGAATTTCATTTGCCAAGTCAGGGACAGTTTCTTCCCAGCTGTTATCCGGCAACTGATCCATCCCACAAACATCTAGACAGCGGTCCTGAGCTACTATCTCCCTCATAGACCCTATCAGTAATCGGACCTTACTGGACTTTATCTTGCACTAAACATTATTCCCTTTATCCTGTATCTGTACGCTGTGAATGGCTTGATTGTAATCATGTATAGTCTTTTCGCTGAATGGATAGCACGCAACAAAAAAGCATTCTACTGTACCTCGGCACACGTGACAGTAAAATAAACTCAATTCAACTTAAAAACAATTCACTGTACCTCGATCCACATGACAATAAACTAAAGACGTAAATCTACGCCTAAATACAAGGCCAATAAAACACAGCTTAATTATTACGCCTGAACTACGGAGAAAACGGCTTGCAGGATTCTACAAATGTTAAACCACTAATTATGGCATCAAGTGCATTGATTGTATGGGTCGACCCAACCCCCACACCAATAACCTCTCTCTCCCATCATAAAGGGCCCTTTCTCGACAAGACAACGTGACTGACTGGATCCATTCACCGCACCACAGACTGAGGAACAGTCGCCAGTTATTCCGAGGGAACTCTGAAAACAATTGGGCTTTACTGAGTCGGCCGGCTGAATTGGTTCCTTGCAGTTCTGCTCTCTCCCGAGGGACTGTCTCTCCCTTGGAGTTCTCAGCTCGTCTGGTCGGGACCTCACGAGGCCTCCTCAGGGTTCAGAGAAATAAAACAGGTTGGAAACAGCAGGTTTTCCAATGAGCTTCCTGGGAAAGGCCTTCCTTGAATTTACTTTACTTTAGTTTAGTTGTAGAGATACAGCGTAGATACAGGCACTTCAGCCACAAAGTCCACACTGACCAGCGATCCCCGCACACATTAACACTATCCTACACACACTACGGATTGAGGGGGGATCTTATAGAAACTTACAAAATTCTTAAGGGGTTGGACAGGCTAGATGCAAGAAGATTGTTCCCGATGTTGGGGAAGTCCAGAACAAGGGGTCACAGTTTAAGGATAAAGGGGAAATCCTTTAGGACCGAGATGAGAAAAACATTTTTCACACAAAGAGTGGTGAATCTCTGGAACTCTCTGCCACAGAAGGTAGTTGAGGCCAGTTGATTGGCTATATTTAAGAGGGAGTTAGATGTGGCCCTTGTGGCTAAAGGGATCAGGGGATATGGAGAGAAGGCAGGTACAGGATACTGAGTTGGATGATTGGCCATGATCATATTGAATGGCGGTGCAGGCTCAAAGGGCCGAATGGCCTACTCCTGCACCTATTTTCTATGTTTCTATGTTTCTATACACCAAGCCAATTAACCTGCAAACCTGCACGTCTTCGGAAGGTGGGAGGAAACGGAAGATCTTGGCGAAAAACCAAGCGGACATGGAGAGGACGTACAAACTCCGTACAGACAGCACCTGTAGTCAGGATCAAACCCGGGTGTCTGGGGCTGTAAGGCAGCAACTCTACCGCTGCACCACCGTGCGATGGTTCTTTATTATCACATGTACCAAGGTACATTTTTTGTGGAGTTGCTGCCTCACAGCCCCTGAGACATGGGTTCAATCCCGACTACGGGTGCTGTCTGTACGGAGCTTGTACGTTCTCCCTGTGACCACGTGGGTCTTCTCTGGGTGCTGCGGTTTCCTCCTGCACTTCAAAGACGTGCAAGTTTGTCGGTTAATTTGGCTTCTGTAAAATTGTAAATTGTCCCTAGTGTGTAGGATAGTGCTAGTGTACGGGGTGGTCGCTGGTCGGCACGGACTCGGTGGGCCGAAGGGCCTGTTTCTGCGCTATATATCTATAAACTAAACTAATAATCAGTGGGATTATTGCCGCACATTAGTACAACCCCCGATTAAGTTCAGATTGCATAGAAACAGCCACTGAGTCCAAATGCAAGTCGCCAGGTTTTGCCTCCATTTTCAGTCCCAGCTGTAGCTGGCCGTAATGACCCGTCGCCTCCGTCCAGGTCATCGTCTTCCCTCTCCTCGCCCGGCCTGCAGCCTTCGTGTCACGGGGGCGTCTCATAAGACCATAAAGGATAGGAGTAGAATGAGGATATTCGGCCCATCAAGTCTACTCCGCCATTCAATCATGGCTGATCTATCTCACCCTCCTAACCCCATTCTCCTGCCTTCTCCCCATAGCCTCTGACACCCGTACTGATCAAGAATCTACCTATCTCTGTCTTAAATATATCCACTGACTTGGCCTCCACGGAGTTCCCGTGACAAAGAATTCCACAGATTCACCAACCCCGCAGCCAACCATGAGGCTGTGGAAGGGTAAGACCCCGGTTCTTATTACAGGCCCTTTGTCCAGCGTCCGTCACCATCCCCGACCCCCTCCACCCTCCTCTCCAGTCCCCAGGGACGAGCAGGGGCCGGGTTCGGCGGATCCCCACTCCGGGCAGGTTCCCCGTTCCGTGGTGGATGCGCTAGGCTTGCTGCTGAGAACCTCTGTCCCTTCTTGTGTATCTCCTTCCTTCCCCTACTCTCAGCATCTCCCGCCCCCACCCACTGCCAAACCAGAGATGTCACTTGGAGCAGTAGCCGTGGATCTGGCCTCTTGATCCAGAGAGCAATAGAACAAAAGGCAGAAGTTAGAACAGTGCAGCACAGGAACAGGCCCTTCAGCCCACAATGTCTGTGGCGAACATGATGCCGCTAGATCAATCTTCTGGGCCTGCAGGTGAGCCATATCCTTCCATTCCCTGAATTTCCCATAAAAAACATCCTATACCCTTAATATCCCTTAATATTTGCCCTTTTGCCTCAAAACTGAGGCTGGAAGATGGGCAGCACAGTAGAGCTGTTGCTTCATAGGTTTTGTTTCTGACCTTGGTTGTTGTCTGTGTGGAGTTTGCACGATCCCCCCATGGGTTTTCTCAGGGTGCTCCAGTTTCTTACCACATCCCAAAGACGTGTAGGTTTGTAGGTTAATTGCTCTCTGTAAATTCCCCCTTAGATGGGGCATCTTGGTTGGTTGGGGCAAGTTGGGCCGAAGAACCTGTTTCATGCTGTCTAGCTCTTGGCTTTAACTTTCGCCGCAAAGGTATCGAGTGAATACTTGATAGAGTCATACAGCACGTGAACAGGCCGTTCAGCCCATTTGCCCATGCTGACCAAGATGCACCATCAGCGCTGGCCCCATATAGGGCAGGGGAGCACAGAACTAGGCCCTTTGGCCCACAATGTCTGTGCCATTTTCCTGTCTTTGGCCCATCTCTCTCTAAACCTTTCCTATCCATGTACGTGTCCAAGTATCTTTTAAACGTTGCTTTAGTACCTGCCTCAACTACCTCCTCTGGCATCCACTTGATATTTTAGACAGGTGGAATTCGAGACAAAAGGTTCGATCCTGACGAAGGGTGTTGTCTGGAGTTTGTATCTTCTCCCTGTGACTGCGTGGGTTTTCTCCAGGTGCTCTGGTTTCCTCACACATTCCAAAGACATGCGGGTTTGTCGGTTAATTGCCGTTGGTAAATTGTCCCTAGTGTGTAGAATTGAACTAGAGTACGGGTGACTGTTGGTCGGCGCAGACTCGGTGGGCCACAGGGCCAGTTTCCACGCTGCATCTCTAAACTAAAAAACTAAACATTTTGTGTTTTGTTGTGAGAGAAAAAGAGAGATAGACTGAGTGTGTGTGTGTGTGAGAGAAGATAGAAAGAGAGAGAGAGAGAGGGAGAGAGGTATAAAATAAAGAGAGAGAGGGAAAGAGAGACCGAGAGAGAGAACTAGAGTGAAAAAGGTAGGGAGAGAGATTGGGAGAGAGGCAAAAAGATAGATAGAGAGGGAGAGATGTTGAGAGAGTGGGGAAAGACTTGGGGAGTGACTTCAGTATTAAGGGACAGAAGTTTAGGGGTAACTTGAGGGGGAACTTCTTTACTCAGAGAGTGGTAGCTGTGTGGAATGAGCTTCCAGTGGAAGTGGTGGAGGCAGGTTCAATTTTATCATTTAAAAATAAATTGGATAGGTATATGGATGGGAAAGGAATGGAGGGTTATGGTCTGTGCAGGTAGATGGGACTCGGGGAAAATAATTGTTCGGCACGGACTTGTAGGGCCGAGATGGCCTGTTTCTGTGCCGTAATTGTTATATGGTTATATGGTCAAAGGATGGAAAGAGAGAGAAAGAGAAAGACAGAACAGAGATACAGGAAGACAGAGAGTGGGGCAGACAACAGAAGAGAGAGGCAGAGGAGTAGAGAAGAGTTAGACAGATAGAGAGAGATGGGAGAGAGAGGCAAAGAGAGACAAAGGGAGGGACAGAGAGACAGGCAGGCAGAGAGTAAGGGAGACACAGTGAGAGAGAGAGACAGTGTGAGAGAGAGAGAGAGAGAACTGGACTGCTGAGGTTTCTCTGGAGAGGTACAATAAACACAATGGGCCGAATGGCCTCATGCGCTGTAGTGGAGAAACAAAAGAAACAGTCAGAGACACGGAGGCAGACAGAGAATTAGAGATGCCTAACATCAGAGAGAGGGATAGAGAGAGAGAGAGATGGAGGAGAGAGAGAGAGATAGGGAGATGGGGAGAGAATAGAGAGAGAAACAGAGAGAAATAGAGATGGAGAGTGAGAGGGAGAGAGAGAGGATGGAGAGAGTGAGAGATAGGGAGAGATGGAGAACTGCACCGAAATGCTTAAGATAATTTATTCTGATAAGTTGCTTTCATTTCCAAATCCCCTTTTTGTTGAACTGCTAGAATTCAGAAATCCCAAAATGTCAGGAATTTTGACAGAACCTCCAGTCAGGAGCCCATGGAATGCAGCGAGGATGTTTAGTTAAATTAAGTTACTGCTGGAATGCGGGGCGGGCTGGCTGAGTCAGCCAACTGTAGCCCGTTGCCTGGGGACTTGATGGTTTCGCAGTCTAGTTGGAGGCACTGTTTCACTTCAATGACCTGGTATGATAATCCAGTGATGTCTGACCTCATTGGCACCCGACCTCTTGACATCTGACCTCCTCAACTCTGATTCCGTGATGTCCAAGCCTGTAACATCTGACCCTGTGCATGTTGAATGGACGTGGAGTGGATGTGGATGCGATGGTGCATCACAGACGGCTGCATGATGGAGTGAAATTGAAGGGCGATCTTACAGACGGGTACAAAATCGTGAGAGGAATCGAATGGGCCTTTTGCACAGTCTATTGCTCACAGTAGGGGAATCGAGAAGCAGGGCACAGGTTTAATATTTAATCGGGACCTGAGGGGTAACTTTCTTTACACAAAGGGCGGTGTGTGCATGGAACGAGCTGCTGGAGGAAGTAGTTGAGGCAGGTACTCCAGCAACATTTAGACAGGTACATGGATAGGATAGATTTGGAGGGGTATGGGCCAAACGCAGGCAAGATACAAGATACAAGATACAAGATACAAGATACAAGATAGATTTAATTGTCACATGTTTGGAGTGGAATTCCCATGGGCCAATAAAACGCAGGCATAGAATTTAACACTAGTCTAGATGCAGAACCATGTTTCCCACTGTGTGGGAAGGCACCAAAGTCCTTGGTAGAGGGTCTCCCCATGTTGCAGGTACGGGATGGGACTCGCCGGGATGAAATAAGTCCGACGTCGGGGCACGGACTTGAAGGGCCAATGTGGCCTGTTTGCGTGCTGTAATTGTTATATGGTTATATGTGTGGGTAACTTGGGCCTAAGGGTCTGTTTCCACACTGTATCACTCTACGACTCCAACAGAACAGGCAGCAAAATATAACACAAAGTGCTGTCGTATCTAAGCGGGTCAGGCAGCATCTGTGGAGGAAAATGTAGAAAAAAGGAACTGCAGATGCTGCTTTACACAAAAGGACACAAAGTGCTGAAGGAATTCAGTGGGTTAGGCAACATATCTGGAGAACATGGATAGGTGACGTTTCACACAGTGCTGGAGGAACTCTCAGTGGGTCAGGCAGCATCTCTGGAGAATGGATAGATGGCGTTCGTCGGGACCCTTAAACAGATTGAGCAAGGGTCCTGATCTGAAACATCACCTATCCATATTCTCTAGAGATGCTGCCTGACCCACTGTGTTACTCCAGCACTGTGTATTTTTTGGTGGTGAACACTTTATCCCGTATCTGTACACTGTGGATGGCTTGATTGTAATCACGTGTAGTCTTTTCGCTGACTGGATATCACGCAACATAAAGCTTGTCTCTGTACCTCGGTACACATGACAATAATAAACTAAACCAAACTAATCAGGGAACCTTTCTTTCTTGAGCTAAATCGTCACCCATTCCTTCTCTCCAGAGATGCTGCCTGTCTCGCTGAGTTACTCCAGCATTTTGTGTCTATCTTCAGTGTAAATCAGCACTGCACACTGAACCTGTTTCTCTGCATGGATTGGAATCGCTCAAAGGACATATCCTATATGGTCAATAAAACGGATAATGACTATTGCCTTTGCCAACAACATCCTCACATACAGAAAGAATAAAGGTTGTAAAATGAAATAATTCACACTGTGTAACAAATTGATCTTGTTATTTTTACTGGAGAGTTGTGCTTATACAGTTGGACTTACTTGAGGTATTAGCCAGTACAAGCAAACTCAAATGCCATGGAATGTTGACTACACATCAGGGAGATTCTATCTCCGATCCACTGCACAGGATCTATCCCAGAGGCCTCTGCAGTCGAAGGTCCAGGTGGAAGCCGCAATGTGGTGCAAACCTAAACTGGTGCAAAGGCCCCAGGCTGAGGGCACAGATGTTGAGGATGGTATCAGCTGAAAGGACCACAGGTACCAGGCTAGAGAACCTGATACCATTCTCCACACAGCAGCAAGACCTGAGAGAAAGAGCTGTTCAAAATCGTGAACTGTTGGAGAAAATGTGTTTCCATTGGCCAAAGATAGACACAAAAAGCTGGAGTAACTCAAGCTGGTCAGGACAGCATCTCTGAAGAACAGGAATAGGTGACGTTCTCGGGTCGAGACTCTTCTTTGCACCCGATACGTCACCTATTCCTTCTCTCCAGAGATGCTGCCTGTCCCACTGAATTACTCCAGCTTTTTGTGTCTATTTTCGGTTTAAACCAGCATCTGCAGTTCCTTCCTACACTTTCCATTGGCCAGTGTGAGGAGGCAGAGAGTTGAGAATTGGCCAGTATGAGGGAGTGAAATGTTGATGATTGGCCAATGTGAGGAGGCAGAGTGTTGGGGATTGGTTAAAATAAAAGATGAATGTAAAGACTGGCTGGAATTTGCAATGTGTAGGGAGATAGAGACAGGCGCCTTGGATGCCTTGCCGAAAGGAATTGGATGCGGAGATGACTTATGAGTAAGAAGGAACTGCAAATGCTGGTTTAAACCGTAGACACAAAAAGCTGGAGTAACTCAGCGGGCCAGGCAGCATCTGTGAGAGAAGGAATGGGTGAATGGGTGACGTTTCGGGTCGAGACCCTTCTTCAGAGTATGATGAAGGGTCTTCGCCCAAAACGTCACCCACTACAGAGATGCTGCCTGTCCTGCTGAGTCACTCCAGTTTTTTGTGTCTATCTTCGGGGAGACCACTTAGATGGTCTTAACATCACAAACAGCTGTAAATAGCGAGGCTAAGGAGAGGGTTTCAGGTGGTAGAACCAGTCATGGATTCAAGGAGACTAGAGAGGGAACCAGAGAGTATCTGAGGATACAGGATGCGTTGGAATGTTCTGCTTGAAGAGAGATGTGGGCAGAACAATTTGTGTTAGTTTTGTATTAATTTGGAAGCATGATGATTCAGTTAACAGGATAGGCACCCAAATCATCTGATCACTGATTGATTGATCAAAGGACCATCGATCAATCCAAACGTGGCCAAGCCAAAGTTCAATAAAACTACAGTACATCATGGCATCCTGACTCATGTACCTTCAGCAACAGACTGGTTCCACCAAGATGTGGTACAGAACGCCACAGGTAATCCTTCTTCCCAGTGGCTATCAAACTGTATCCTCCCCCTTCTGTGATGGGGTGGACTGACTCCCCTCCCCCTCCCCCTCCCCCTCCCCCGATCTTTGCACATTCCACTCGTCACTTTAATTTCATGTTTCATGTATTTTGTATTTTTATGACTGTTGGCAGATCAATTTCCCTCCTGGGATAAATAACGTTCAATCGTGTTGTATCGTGCAGGAAGGAACTGCAGGTGCTGGTTTACACCAAAGATAGAAACAAGTGCTGCGAGGGATGAAGGCCGGTGTACCGTATGCCTTCTTTGCCGCTCGACCTGCTGCCGTTGCCTCTTTCAGGGAGACCCTTTACAACTGCGGCGCTGTGTTCCCAGCCACTGGGCTGGGCCCAGAAGCAAAGCCTGCAGTTCACTGGGGCCACTGTCAATTAGCAGCGACAGCCTGCGTGCAGGCATACACCTCGCTGGGCGACAAGTGGCTCCTTGTGTGTGCCGCGGCGTGTGAGCAAAGGATCGTGAGAACCCTTCTCCCCCTGCAAGTGTCATGGCCACATAACCGCGCTCCTCAAAGTGGGCTGTCTGCTCTCTGTTGACCTCGCCTGAGAGCTTTCTGCTGACGGCTCAGCTGACTGAGGCAGAGTGACAGCTGGAAGTGGCGGACCCAACTCAGCGACCCTCTCTTCAAAGCCTCAGCTCTCTATAGTTGCATTGGCTAACTGATGTGGCACTGTCTCAGTACACAATATCCTTTGTCAATTCTTTCCCTCCACAACCCCCCACACAGCCAGCTTTGCAGAACAGTTACTCTTCTTAACCCTTCGCTAGCCTGTGGATCGTGCGATAGTTTCCTAAAACTCGGCCCATCCCGCCCGTGCTGGCTCTGTCAGCCCCATTCCGGCTCCCTCCACACTCTCCCCCTCCACTGTCTCCATACATCTCCCCCTCTCTCCTCACACTAAGGAGTAAACTTGCAGCGGGACAATTTGGGATGTGGGAGGAAACCCGCGCGGTCACAAAGAGAACGTGCAAACTCCACAAAGATAGCGCCGGAGGTCAGGATCGAACCCGGGTCTCCGGAGTTGTGAGACGGTGGCGCCATCCGCTGCGCCACCGTGCCGCCCCACAGAGGGGTCAGACAGTAGTGAGACACAAGAGACTGCCCACAGATGCTGGAGCCCCTGAGCATAAAATAAAGTGCTGGAGTAACATCACGGGTAAGGCAGCATCTGTGGAAGACATGAATCTTGTCCATGGATAAAGTGAACGCTCACAGTCTTTATCCCAGCGTAGAGGATTCTAAAACCAGAGGGCATACGCCATGCCGACCAAGATGCCTCTTCTAAGCTAGTCCCATTTGCCAGTATTTAGTATGTATCCCTCTTAACCTTTTCTATCCTCGTACCTGTCTAAATGTCCTTTAAATGTTTTTATAGTACGTGCCTCAACTAACTCTGCCAGCTTGTTCCATACATTCACCTCCCTCTGAGTGAAAAAGTTGCCCCTCAGGTTCGTACAACATCTTACCCCTCTCACCTGAAACCTATGTCCTCTAGTTCCTGATTGCCTATTCTGGGTAAAGGACTCTGTTCATTCACCCAATTATTCCCCTCATAATTTTATACGCCTCTGCAAGATCACCCCTCAGCCTTCTGCACTCCAAGGAATAAAGTCCTAGCCTGCCCAACCTCTCCCCTCAAAGTTTGTATTAACCCTTAACCCTCTGGTTCTTGCTTCGCCTTTTCACTGTACCTCGATACACGGGACAATAATGAACTAAACTAAATCTACCCTGGGTAAAAAAACTGTGCTTTTACCCTCTGTTCCCCTCATGACTTTATACGCCACTATAAGATTCGTAAGTTATAGGAGCAGAATTAGGCCATTCGGCCCATCAAGTCTACTCCGCCATTCAATCATGGCTGATCGACAGCATCTTTCCCTCTCAACCCCATTCTCTCGCCTCCTCCCCAAGATCCACCCCTCAGCCTCCTGCTTTGCGGATAAAGTCCTAGTTGCTTAACTTCTCTCTATAGCTCAGGCCCTCGAGTCCGGGCAACGTCTTTGCGAATTCATTTCTGCTCCCTTTCCAGCTCTGAGCCACGCAGCAAGGAAACAGAGTCAGCTGGCTGTAGGCAAAGAGTGGGCCGCAAGGGAGAACGGGACGTTTGTGTGCTGCCTGGTGCCACTGAGAGACAAGCTGTGAGCTTAGACAGGGAGTGCTTTCAGTCCAGTCGTTCTACCTCCCTGTCTGTGCCTCCCCCAACAATGATCATTCTACCAATTGTCACTCGAAGCCTAGCATGTTGGCTGCAACCCTGCGGCAGCCCACCCTGCTAAAGGCGATGAAAAATTGCACGCCTGTAAAGCAGTAATTAGCCCAAAAAATTGTTCTCATCCATCTTGTCATCGTTGGTCACTGAGTTACTCCCGTTAATCAACGGGCCTGCCCTTTCAACCAGAGTTTGGAGGTTTTTTTATACACACGTATAGCTCCGGCCCCCGAGAACAAGACTTCAACTTGATACATTTTACACAACCCTCACATCAACGGTGTGCGGTCACGGAGCGATACAGCACGGAAACAGGCTGCCGGCCCATGCCAACCCGGATGCACCTTCTCAGAACATGGAACATAGTACAGGAACAGGCCCTTCGGCCCACTATGTCTGTGCCGAACATGATGCCAAGACCAACTCTTATCTACCTGCACATAATCCATCTCTAAGGCTGAGTTTGATAGATTCTTGATTAGTACAGGTGTCAGAGGTTATAGGGAGAAGGCAGGAGAAATGGGTTAGGAGGGATAGATCAGCCATGATTGAATGGTGTAGACTTGATGGGCGGAATGGCCTAATTCTACTCCTATCTCTTATAACCTTATGAATCTTCCATTCCGTGCATACCCACAGTGCTGTCTAACGTCTTGCAAGTTGTAGACAAGACGCCCAGCAGGCAGAGCAGACACTAGGAGTGGACCAGAGTGAATGCCTGCTGTATTGGATGATGCGACCATCATATGCGATTCTTTGACAAAGTGGTGTGTGGGGCCTCTCCTGACTCCTCCATGCAACCATGCTTGCAGATGAGTCACACACGTTCTTGATTAGAAAGGTTGTCAGGGGTTGTGGGGAGAAGGCAGGAGAATGAGGTTGAGAGAGAACTATAGATCAGCCATGATTGAATGGTGAAGTAGACTTGATGAGCTGAAAGGCCCAATTCTGCTCCTATGACTTATGAACAGAGACCCGGGTTCCATCCTGACTATGGGTGCTGTCTGTGTGCGGGCGTTCTGGTTTCCTCCCACACTCCAAAACCGTGCGGGTTTGTAGGTTAATTGGCCCTCTGTAAATTGTCCCTCATGTGTGGGGAGTGCATGAGAGAATGGGATAACATAGAACTAGTGTAAACGGGTGATCGATGGTTGGCTTGGTGGGTTGAAGGGCCTGTTTCCATGCTGTGTCTCTAAACCCCACACCTGAGTCAATCGAGGACCAGAGGAGATAGGTTCAAGGTGATGGGCAAAAGATTTAATAGGAATCTGAGGGGTAACCTTTTCACACAAAGGTTGGTGGGTGTATGGAACAAGCTGCCAGGTGAGGTGGTTGAGGTTGGGACTATCCCAACATTTAAGAAACAGTTAAACAGGTGCATGGATAGGACAGGTTTGGAGGGATATTGTGGGACTAGTGTAGCTGGGATATGATGGCCGGTGTGGGAACGTTGGGCCCAAGGTCCTGTTTCCACACTGTATCACTCTGTGACTCTAATCAGTGTAAGTCCCGGCCATTTCAAAGGCGCACTCTATTATATTCTGGACGCCTGTCCATTGTCAGTCTGGGAACCAGCCCTTTTTGTTTGAACAGATGAATCACTTTGTCAGCGGGACTCACTCATCCTGTTAGAATGTTTATCAGTGCTTTTACTCAAGAGAATTCTTCGGAGGGCTGGTGGCGATTAAGAGGCGGGTTGTTTTAAAATATTTCTCTTTCATCTTGGTGGCAGCGAAGGGAGTGAACCTCTGTTTGATGATGTCTGTGGCCTGTTGGTTAACGTTGTGGCTGCATGGGGGTCCTGGTCCGATCATTTTGATCGGAGGAGAGAGGAAGGGACAGAGGGGTTACCTGACGTTGAAGAACCACACATGACCAGCCAATCAGTCAATCAATCAATCGATCGATCGATCGAACTCTTGACCAGGAATGAAAGGACTGGGTAACAAACTGGAGAGTGTCATGTGATTAATTGGTCATGTGACTGACATTGCAATCTGCTGCTCATGTGATCTGCTGGCCATGTGATCTGCTGTGAGATCCACTGGGTCATGTGATTCATTGGCCTATGCGACTGTTTATGTAACTGAATGGTCATGTGACGGGCTGTGTTCGTCATGTGACCGGTCATGTGATCCATTGACCGTGATGCTGGCCATGTGATTTGTTGGGCATGTGATTCACGATTGTTCATGTCAGTGCCGCCCCTAAGGAGATTAGTTTAGTTCGGCATCATGTTTGCATGGACATAGTTGGCTGAAGGGCCTGGTCCTGGTCCTGTTCAATGGTCTATCTTCTTAAAATATAGGTGGAGGCAGATGTGATAGTGACGTTTAAGAGACTTTTGGATAGGCGCGTGGCTATGCAAGGGTTGTAAGGATATGGATTATGTGCTGGCAGATAAATGTTGACCTTGGCACCAAGAGTGGCGCAGCGGTAGAGTTGCTGCCCTGCAGTCCCACAGACCCAGGTTTGATCCTGACCACAGGTGCTGTCTGTAGGGAATTTGTATGCTCCCCCCGTGACTATGTGGGTTTTCTCCTGTTTCCTCCCACACTCCAAAGACGTGCACATTTGTAGGTCGATTGGCTTCTGTAAATTGTCCCAATGGTGTAGGATAGAACGTGTGTATGGTTGATATGGTGGGCCGAAGGGCCTGCTTCCATGCTATATCTCTATACATGATTACTGTAATCAAGCCATCAACAGAGCACAGATGCAGGATAAAGGGAATAATGTTGAGTGCAAGATAAAGTCCTAGGCTTTAGTACTGTTGGTCTTGGCATCATGTTTGGCACAGACATTGTGGGCTGAAGAGCCTGTTCCCATGCTGTATGTTCTGTGTTTGTCTGTGGCGAGGTTTATAGAGCGAGGGAAACGCTATGAGTGGGTGCTGGAGCTCCTCAGGTCTGGTAAGGTCAGGCCTTGAATGGAGGACAGGAGGGCTTGAACTGGCTTCGATAAATCTGCTCATGAATCATGCGCTCACTCCAGATGCTTCCCTCAACCACTCAAACAGCTGGGAGGCTTCAGATTAACAGGGAGCAGCTGGCGGGTGAGATGTTTGTGTCTTGCAAAGCTTGCTCGCAGCTTCCCTCTGTCCTTGCGAGGGGGGTGCCTGACCTGTTTACTCCTGTGCTGCTGTGTTTATGTTCCGCATCTGATTGATGCAAGCGATGGTGGGGGGGAGTGCAGCCCCTGACACTCAGCAGGCAAGAAGCACCTTCCCCCATCTGGCATTCCTGTGTGTGGTGGGTGTATACGGCGAGCTGCCCGCGCAGGCAGGTACAACGACATTTAAATATCACCTCTCCCCCCATGGAGGACATTGGACTTAGTGGTTGAGGAACTGAGAGACTACAGCCTGAGCTACACTGAGAGTTTGGGGATGTGAGGACTTTGTTCCGTGGAGCGCAGGAGGATGAGGGATGTTCTTATAGAGGTCTATGAAGTCATGAGGGGGGATAGGGTCTTTTACCCAGCGTAGGGGAATCAAGAACCACAGAACGTAAGTTTAAGGTGAGGGGGGAGAAAATTTAATAGGAACCTGAGGAGCACCATTTTCACACAAAGGGCGGTGGGTGTATGGAACGAGCTGCCAGAGGAGGTAGTTGAGGCAGGTACAATACAGCATTTACAAGACATTTGGACAGGTACATGGATAGGAAAAGTTTTGAAGGATATGGGCCAAACGTGGGCAGGTGGGAAACGTGTACATGGGGCATCTTCGCCAACATATGAGTTGGGTTCTATGACTCTATGGTGGTTGAGGGCACAAGGACTGCTGGTCAGAGCAAAGCTGGACTATGCTACAAGACTAGGACTACCAGCTGCGCCCAAAATTTTTAAGGGGTGGCATGGTGGCGCAGGGGTAGAGTTGCTGCCTTACAGCGCAAGAGACCCGGGTTTGATCTTGTCTACGGGTGCTGCCTGTACAGAGTTTGCACGTTCTTCCTGTGACGGCGTGGGTTTTCTCCGGGTGAACATGTTTCCTCCCACACTCCCAAGACGTGCAGATTTGTAGGTTAGTTGGCTTCTGTAAATTGGCTAGTGTGTAGGATAGTGCTAGCGTACGGGGCGATCTCGGTGGGCCGAAGGGCCTGTTTCCACGAGGTATCTTTCAACTAAACTAAACTTCTGGACGTGAGGGGCATGAGGTGGGGTTCGTGCCATTGGCCTAGTCATGAAATAATCAAAATTCTGACTCCCTCCCGGGCGATAGTCAGTGCCAACCAATCTCAACGATACAATTTGCCCGCATTTGCTCCATGTCTCCATCCACTTACAGACATAGAGCCACACAGCGTGGAAACAAACTTGCCCATGCCGACCACCATGCCCCATCTACACTAGTCTGTGTTTGGCCCATATCCCTGTAAACCTGTCCTATCCACATCCCTGACAAAAGGTCTTTAAATCTTGTTATAGTACCTGTCTCAACTACCTCCTCTGACGGCTCGTTCCACACACCCACCAGCCGTCGAGAGAAAAAGTTGTCCCTTCAAGTTCCTATTAAATGTCTCTCCCTCACCTTAAACCTATGTCCTCTGATTCCTGATTCCGCAACACTGGGCAGCAGTGTATGAATCCATCTATTTCCCTCACAATTTTATACACCTCTATATGATCACCCCTCATCCTCCTGCGCTCCACGGAATAAAGTCCCAGTCAGCCCAACCTCTGCGTGTGGCTTAGCGGGCGGTCACTGGGCCATGCGGAGTACTGCTGTCTTCAGAGGAAGTATCCCAGATGAGATGAAGAAATCCCACATGGATTGCATCAAAAGGAGCCAGATATTTTCTGTTCAATGTACTTTCCCCCCGCCGCCGCTCTCCCCCCCTCGCACCTCCCATCTGCGCCCTCCACATTTGAGCTCTCTACCAAAAAAAAAAAAATCCACTTGGAAACAAAAACAGATTTAATAAAAAAAGATTAAATGGGTTATCCCACAAGAAGCAGCAAATCAAATGCAAATTGTTCACCCGTAACATGCATTGTAATGGAGAGGAAACTAAGCTTTCAACTGTCCTATAAAATAGAATTATTTAATTAAAGACATACATCTCCACTTCATGTACAATCAGCTCTGTATAAACCATATCCCAGAACAAGTCTGACCCAGAGCTCAGAATTCCAATGTACGGCAATCATTTCCCATTTCTTCTAAGGTAATGGAATTCCTCACACAGCCTGTTGCATTTAAAATAATAATCCTGATATATTTTTTTAAATGTCGATGTTGAGTCTTTTTAATGTGGGCAATTCATTCTATCCTCTTATGATCTGCACCAGTATTGTGTCGAGGTTATCCAACACAAGGAACTGCAGATCTTGGCTTACTAAAGGACACACCAACTGCTGAAGTTACTCAGCGGGTTAGGCAGCATCTGTGGAGAACGTGGATAGGTGAAGTTTCTGGTCGGGACCCTTCTTCAGGCTGGACAGGCGACATTTCGGGTTGGGATCCTTCTTCAGAAGTTACTCCAGCACTTTGTGTCTTCTTCTGCAGAGGTTGGAGAGTCTCATTCACTCACCATTCCTCAAAGGTTGACTCCACAATGAGGAGTCGGTGGAGTGGGCCACTGGAGGCCCTGCAGCAGCCTGGGGCTCGATTATATTGAGTGAGCCGACTGGACTCGGCTTGTAGCGGCAGAGCGGTGGAGGACATCGACAATATCGCCGGGCCAGGCCGACCGCTGCAACTCTGACCCAGAGCCACCGCCAGGACAACAAGCCTTTATGGCCAAGTTTACAAGAGTACAATTTTAACAACTTTGAATTTGATTGTTTAGATTATTGTCACGTGGACCGAGGTCGAGCAAAAAGCTTTTTGTTGCATGCTACCCAATCAGTGGAAAGATTAGACATGATTATAATTCTATAGTATTATCTGATGTGTGGTTGGACAGCATGAAAACAAAGTATATTCACTGTACCTCAGTACACCTGACAATAATACACCTAAACCTAAATAAAGAAGAGTCCACAGTGCACAGATACAGGATCAAGGGAATAACATTTAGAGCAAGATAAAGTCCAGTAAAGTCCGATTAAAGATAGTCCAAGGGTCTCCAATGAACTAGATGGTAGGTCAGGACCGCTCTCTAGTTGTTGAGTTGCCTGATAACAGCTGAAAGAAACTCCCTGAATCTGGAGCTGTGCGTTTTCACACTTCTGTACCTCTCGCCTGATGGGGGAGAAGAGGAAGCGACTGGGGTGAGACTGGTCCTTGATTATGCTGGTGGCCTTGCTGAGGCAGCGTGTTGTGTAGATGGAGTCAATGGAAGGGAGGTTGGTTTGTGTTCCCTTGTGTTATCAAGCAACTGAACCATCCTATCAACAATTAGAGAGTGGTCCTGACCTCAAATCTACCTCAATTACCCAAAGCATCAGCGTTCAAGTCGCGGGGCTGTAAACTGGAAGTATCCCGAGCTAATTATTTTACGACATTCATCTATTGCAACAAGTTTTTTTCACACAGAGAGTGGTGAATCTCTGGAACTCTCTGCCACAAAGGGTAGTCGATGCCAGTTCATTGGCTATATTTAAGAGGGAGTTAGATGTGGCTCTTGTGGCTAAGGGCGATCAGAGGGTATGGAGAGAAGGCAGGTACGGGATACTGAGTTGGATGATCAGCCATGATCATATTGAATGGCGGTGCAGGCTCGAAGGGCCGAATGGCCTACTCCTGCACCTAATTTCTATGTTTCTATGTAAGTGATGGCTACCACTGATTGTCGCCGGAAGCTTTCATCCTTTTCAGGACGGACGATGACAGCGATGTCAACATTTGAAACAAGGAAGATGGACATGAAAGAAGAAGATTTACCTTAATGGAGATCTTTGATCTATCTTTAATCAGACTTTACCTTGCAGTAAATGTTGTACCTTTTATCCTGTATCTGTACTGTGGACGGCTTAATTGTAATCATGTAGTCTTTTTATTGACTGGATAGTGCGCAACAAAAAAGCTTTTCACTGTACCTCAGTACACGTGACAATAAACTAAACTATGACGCCATGACTCCTGATCTACAGCTTATAACACAAGGGGGTATGATTTTACTCAGTGTGTAGGAAGGAACTGCAGATGCTGGTTTACACCGAAGATAGACACTAGAAGCTGGAGCAACTCAGCAGGTCAGGCAGCATCTCTAGAGAAAAGGAATAGGTGACGTTTCGGGTAGAGACCCTTCTTCAGACACTGAAGATGGGCCTCGAACCGAATCATCTCCTATTCTTTTTCTCCAGAGATCCTGCCTGACCCGCTGAGTTACTCCAGCTTTTTATGACCTTACTCAATGTTCTGCATGGGATTGTTTTGACTGCGTAATTCGGAATCCCGATGGGATAATATCTCAGGACTTACATAACCCAGAGGCCAGCAGGGAATATCTATCAGGGTTTAATCCATAAACGTGATGAATTTGCTAAAAGCTAATAATTCTCGGCAGATCTGATCCCGTCCACCAGTCCAGTCTTTACTGCTGGTGTATGACAAGCAGTTTCCGAGATCACTACTCAAGTCAACCCAGTCCCAATGAACACCCATCTTCCTGACTCTCCCCAAAACCTCTGCATTTGTCCAAAAGCAACACCATAAAACATCCTGATCCAAACAGAATATATTCTTTGGCTTAACAAACTGGTCTTTATCGGAACATAATTGCATTACACCCCTCATTAATCTCCGCTGTGTCCGCGGGTCCTATTAGTTTAAATGCCTGTGACATAACATCTCATTATCGGTACTTAAAACATAGCACTAGTTCCTGGAAGATAGCCAACTCTGGAAGGGGAAAAAGTGCAGTGGGAGAGAGGGAGGGAGAAAGGGAGAGGAAGGGAGAAAGGGACAGGCAGAGAGAGCGAGAGAAAGAGGAATAGAGGGAGACAGAGAGAGAGAGGGAGGGAAAGAGTGAAAGAAGAGGGAGAGAGAAAGAAACAGGAGAAGGAGAAAGAGAGAAGGATAGAGAGGGAGAGGGAGAAAGAGAGGGGAGAGAAAGGGAGAACGGGAAAGAGGAGAGACGGGAGCGAGAGCAAAAGAGGAGGGGACAAAGGGGAGAGCGAAAGAGAGGAAAGAAGAATGAAAGAGGAGAATTGAGTGAGAGCGAGAGGGAGGAAAGGAGGAGAGAGATAGAGAGGAGAGAGAGAGAGAGAGAGAGAGAACAAGAGGACAGAAAGAGAAAGAGAGAGAGTCAAGAGGAGAGTAAGGAGTGAGAGAGAGAGCAGTGCGGGCCCCCTGGCAGTGAGGAGTGGGCTCCAGGCATCCGCCAGCCGAGGCGGTAGGTGTGGCCATCTCCACGTGTATGAGGAAGAGTTTTGACCTGACACGTCACCTATTCCATTGCCAGAGTGAGGCCACACTCAAATTGGTGGAGCAGCACCTCATATTTCGCATGGGTAGATTACATCGCATGAATGTTATTTTCTAATTTTAAGCGACTTCTGTAACACTTTCCCTCCCCCTCCCCCCTCCCCCCTCGCCGTTTAACCTGCTCCGCACTTCACCACATTGCATCCCTCTTGAGATCACACCTTCCCTACCCAACAATGGCCCGATCAGGGCACCACCCTGCCTGAGGTCATCTGTTACCGGCCCTGTTTTGCCCTGGTCTTTTCTCGCCTCCAGTTTATCCTGCCCCCCCCCCCCATCATCACTTTCAGTCTGAAGAAGGGCCCCGACCTGAAATGTCACCTATCTTTTTGCTCCAGAGATGCTGCCTGACCCACTGAGTTACTCCAGCACTTTGTGTCTTTCGGTATAAACCAGCATCTGCAGTTCCTTTCTACATACCCCTTAAGGCAGTTTGATAGATCAGAGATAGAGATGAAGGTCAATCAAAATTATAAGCAGCAAATCATGGACCAATGTACAAGTTATTAGTGTGACCACACTTGATCTGTAGTATCAGGTTTAAAGGGCTTGAGTTTTAAGGAGAGGCTGGATAGACTGGGACAGAATACCCTGGAGTTTGGAGGTCGATGTTCATGTTTTTTTCCCTGGGGTAGGAGAATCTAAAACCAGAGGGCATATAATTGAGGTAAGAAGGGTGGTGGGTATATGGAACAAGCTGCCAAAGGAGGTTGTTGAGGCAGGTACTATAACATAATTTAAAAGGTATTTGGGCAGCAACATGGATAGGAAAGGTTTAGATATGGGCCAAATGCAGGCAGTTGCGATTAGCATAGATGGGCATCTTGGTGGGCATGGACTTGGTATTCAGTTTAGTCTATTGTCACATGTACTGAGGTACTGTGAAAAGCTTGGTCTGTTTCCGTGCCGTGTGACTCTACAAGAAGGGAAAACTTTAAAAGGTACCGGAGAGAGTTTGTGGATATCAGGCAGTGTGTGCAAGAGGGGCAGAGAATGAGCGCTGAGGGATAGACTGTCAATGGGTTGAGCTACTTTGGCCTGTTGCGTCGGGCTTTGAGCTGCCGTCTGTCGATCTGCCGCAGTCAAATCTACGAGAAGGATGGACTTGCTTGATCCGTTCTGGCATTTCTCATGTTTTCACAGTGACATAATTTAGACAGTATGAAATTCTAGACAAGCACAAGAGGCACTCTCCCAGAAACCTTCTCCCCACCCGCAATGCCTCACAGTCAGAGAGCGCTTCAAATGAGAAGTTAAGGAATGTGAACAAATCTGTGGGTTCTGTGTCACAGCTTCTCAGGCATGTCCCTTCATCCTACGCAAGCCCAGTGGGAATTGGTGCCAGGACAATATCGTGGAGTGAACTCAAGGCACATAGCTTGGTTTCAGCAGGTTATGCTCCCCTTGCAACATCTTTGTTCACTCATCTCTTCCCACCCAAACCACCCCCTTCCCAGGGACTTTCCCCCACAACAGCAGGAGATGCAACACCTGCCCTCATGCCTCCTTCCTCACCTCCATCCAGGGACCCTGACAGGCCTTTCAGGTGAGAAAGGGTTCACGTGCACCTCCTCTAACCTCATCTACTCATCATCCAGTGGTGTTGCTGATGTGGGCTCCTGTACATCGGGAGACCAAGCTTAGACTCAGCAACCATTTTGTTGAAGGCTTACACACGGTCTGCCAAGGCCTAAGGGATCTCCCAGTTGCTAACCATATTAACTCCCTTTCCCATTCCCAAACTGACCATTCTGCCCTGCGTGGAATACCGCGTGGAAACAGGCCCTTTGGCCCACCGAGTCCGCGCCAACCAACGTTCACCCGTACACTAGTTCTATCCTACACACTAGGCACAATTTAACAGAAGCCAATTAACTTACAAACCTGCATGTCTTTGGAACTTAGTTTGTAGATCCTGCACGGAAACAGGCCCTTCGGCCCACCGAGTCTATGTCGACAAGCGCGCACCCATATACTAGCACTATCCTACACACTAGGGACAATTTTACACGAGCCAATTAACGAACAAACCTGCACACCTTTGGAATGTGGGAGGAAACTGGAGCACCCGGAGAAAACCCACGCGGTTACAAGGAGAACATACAAACTCGGTACAGACAGCGCCCATAGTCAGGATTGAAGCTGGGTGCTGTAAGGCAGCAACTCTACCGTGGCGCCACTGTGCCACCCCAAAAGCTTTTCCCTGCGCCTCACGTGTCAATAATAAATCTAAACTTCAGTCTATTTTAAACATGAGGTGTGGAGGCAAAGGCACCTTTAGGAACCGGCCTTGTCGCTATCTGCACTTCCCGTCACCCCTCGAGCTCACCATCTCGAGCTCGGCAGACGGGGAAAACCGCTCGATTAGTTCACGCTGTCTGATTTATAGGAACGAGAAAATAAACAACCCACTTAAAACACAATTATCTGACAGATACATAATATGTTTGAAACAACCATTACATAAGCCGGAGTCTGTGTCTGCTTAACCAGATACTTCCTTTTGATGAACATTACAAGCAAACTGTGGGAAGGAAAGTCACCACATCATTCCTGCGATGAGACATCTGGGTTTGGCAGATCTAAAAACAAATAGCTTACTTTCAGAAGTTCGTCTAATGCAAAGGAACATGTTCTGAGGTGTCAATGAGCTGCAAGGCAATGCCCAGAGGATGTCCGAGACACTTTGAATTGTGTTCAAAAGTTGCGCTAAAACACCAAGTGCTACAGGTTAAGGTGAGGGAGGAAAGATTTGATTTGGAACCTGAGGGGCAACTTTTGTTTTACACAAAGGATGGTGGGAGTGTGGATAGCGCTGAGGAAGTAGTTGAGGCAGACAGTATCACAACATTAAAAAAACATTTACACGGGTATATAGATAGGATAGGTTTAGAGGGATTGGCGCCCATCACTGGCAGGTGGGACTAGTGCAGATGGGACATGTTGGCCGGTATGGGCAAGTTAGGCCGAAGAGCCTGTTTGCACATTGTATGACTCCATGACTGGATGGAGCACATGTGGGCAAATGGTATCTTTGAGCATGGTAGACACTAACTAATGCCCAGGGATGGAGCATAGGAGGATGAGGGGCGATCTTATAGAGGTGTACAAAATCATGAGAGGAATAGGTCGTGTACATGCACAGTCATTTGTCCAGAATACGGACCAAGGGAATCAAGGACCAGAGGACATAGGTTTAAGGTGAGGGGGAATGATAGGAACCTGAGAGGTTCTTTGCGTTCTGAGAGGTACAGCACCCAGCTTTATTCTTTGGAGCGCAGAAGGTTAAGGGGGGACTTGATAGAGGTTTTTAAAATGATGAGAGGGATAGACAGAGTTGACGTGGAAAAGCTTTTCCCACTGAGAGTAGGGAAGATTCAAACAAGGGGACATGACATGAGAATTAAGGGACTGAAGTTTAGGGGTAACATGAGGGGGAACTTCTTTACTCAGAGAGTGGTAGCTGTGTGGAATGAGCTTCCAGTGAAGGTGGTGGAGGCAGGTTCGTTTTTATCATTTAAAAATAAATTGGATAGTTATATGGATGGGAAGGGAATGGAGGGTTATGGTCTGAGCGCAGGTATATGGGACTAGGGGAGATTATGTGTTCGGCACGGACTAGAAGGGTCGAGATGGCCTGTTTCCGTGCTGTAATTGTTATATTATATGGTTATATGGTTATAATGGTGGGTGTATGGAAGAAGGTTCCCAATCTGAAACATCCATGTATCCATGGAGTTTAAGAAGGAACTGCAGATGCTGGAAAATCGAAGGTAGACAAAATCGAAATCGAAGGAGTCTGAAGAAGGGTTTGGCCCAAAACGTTGTCTATTTCCTTGCTCCATAGATGCTGCTGTACCCGCTGAGTTTCTCCAGCACTTTTGTCTACCATGTATCCATGGATGCTGACTGACCCGCTGAGTTACTCCAGCACTTTATGTCTATCTCCAATTTATTTAGGCTTTCTCAAAATTAAGGGGCTGTCCCACTTGAGCGACCTAATTGGCGAGTTTAGAAGAGTTTGAAAAAATGACATGTTGAAGATTTCCTTCGACTATGTAGAAGATCTCCTTTGACTATGTTGAAGACCAGCTTCGACTAGTTATGACTAACCGGGAAAATTGGACACCGAATAGTGGAGAGTGAAGACGATCTCCTTCGACCTCCCTTCGATCTCCCTTCGACTATGATGAAGACTATCTACAACTACCTTCGACTACCCTCGATTACCCACGACTAACATGTCGACCTACTACGACTAAACCTACGAGTAAAAAAAGTATAGATTTTTTCCATGGCGCCCTTTTTTTACTCGCGGGCATTTTCTAACATATAGAAGAAAACGCTGCGACCTAGCTGACCTAGTGGAGACCACTCTCGAGCTTGAAGGAGAGTTACGAAGACCTCCTACAACCTCGTGTCGACCATGCTGCGAGAATGAGTCGAGGGCAAACTCGCCAGAACTCGCGGATTAGGTCGCCCAAGTGGGACAGGCCCTTGAAGCTTTTCCAATCCTGCCAAGGTCCCTTGTGGATAATCCCTTATAAACAATATGCACCCTCCCTCATTCACCCATCACCCGCTGAAAGTGGCAACACAAGTGGATAGAGTGGTAAAGAGGCATATTGTATGCTTGTCTTTATTGGGCGGGGCATTGCATACGAGTCAGGAAGTCCTTATGCCGCTTTATAGAACCTCTCCCATCTAACCCCATTCTCCTGCCTTCTCCACATAACCTCTGACACCTGTACTAATCAAGATCTATCTATCTCTGCCTTAAAAATATCCACTTAGGCCACATTTGGAGTAATGTGTGTGCTTCTGGTCACGCCATTACAGGAAGGATGTAGAGGCTTGCAAAAGGGTGCAGAGTTTTACCGGAATGCTGCCTGCATTAGAGAGTTTCAGCCACAAGGAGAGGTTGGGCAGACTTGGAATGTTTTCTCTGGAATGTCGGGGGCTTTCTGCAAGAGACCTGATGGATGTAAGTAGGCATAGATAGGGTAGATAATCAGAACCTTTTTGCCAGGATGGAAATATATTAAAGATGATAGGGCATAGCTTTAAGGTGAGAGGGGTAAAATTAATGGAGATGCACGGGGCAAGTTTTATACACAAAGGATGATGAGAACCTGAACGCTCTGCCAGGTGTGGTGCTAGAGGCAAACATAATAATAGCGTTTAAGTAAGTAAGTAAGTAAGTTTATTGGCCAAGTATTCACATACAAGGAATTTGCCTTGGTGCTCCACCCACAAGTAACAACATGACATACAGTAACAGCCACGAATGACTCGGATAACATTAAACATTAATAATAATAAAACATTAATGATAAAACACCATTGATCAAGCATGTGAACCAACAAAATTGAAGAGATTTTTAGATAGGCACATGGATATGCAAGGTATGGAGGGAAATGGCTCATATGCAGGCTGATGTGTTAGTCTTGGCATCATGTTCGACCGATATTGTGGACTGAAGGGCCTGTTCCTGTGCTGTTCTGTTCTATCCTGCTGTTAGTGTAGCTTTTGGTTCTCTATTTCAGATCTATCTAAGGTGAAGATCTTTTGCGAGACACATCTCAGTTCAAAAGACTTAAGGTGGAGAATATTGAATAGACTCTCAAGTGGAGACCGTTCCAAATTAGAAAGCCAGACTATTGACTCCTGGATCTGTCCGTCTGGGGTGTTTATTTCCATAACCCTTACCCTCAACATTGTAAGGTATCTGCCACATATACACACGCTTGCATTTTCACACCGCACCCTCTCCTTCCCCAGTACGTCTGCACTCCCTCAGTGCTGTGATTCTACAGCTGACAGGATTAACCCGGATATCTGCAAACTAAAGTTAACGATACTTTGCTCTCCAACACGGAAAGATAAAGGAGAAACAAAAATAAAGAAAGGGAATAATTTGTTTGCAATGCAGGTTTTTAAATCGTAGAGAGACGCAGCACAAAACCGTCCCTTGATCCCATCATACCTCCAAATTCAGGGGACAGTTACTGCCCAGCTGTTATCAGGCAACAAAACCATCCTATCATTAACTACAGACCATTTGTTTTGGTCTCTTACCCTGCCGGAGATGCAATTGTTTTCTGGGTCAAGTCTCCGGTCGCTCTGCGACCTAGCATCTTGGAGCTGGAGGCCTCGCTCGGGACTGACTTTGTGCCCCACCGCGGGGCGTGGACTTACCATCGGGGCCGATCCCTTGCCTGGGATCGATGCACCAACCACAGCCTGCGGATTTTACCATCAAGAGCTCGCAGTTTCGGGAGAGACCGTGGTTGGCGGCGCGACTCTGGTCAGCAGCGGCCTCTGCAGCCCGTCCACGTTTTTATTATTTTCTGTCTATGTTTCTATGTAGTTTTTGTTATTTTATGTTGGGGTGTGTGTGTGGGGGGGTGGCGGGGGGGTGGGAGGGAGGGGGCAACTTTTAAATCTCTCCCTGCACGGGAGACCCGACCTTTTCTTGTCGGTCTCCGTTGTCGTTGGGGCTGCAAGGAGGTGCGGCCTCCAACAGAAGAAGACCGGGGACTCTGGTGCCGACGACTCACCGTCACCGTCGTGGAGCTGGCCGAGTCCGGAGCGGGTGGAGCGGTGGAGGAGCGCTGCTGTTGCTGCTGCTGCGCTGCTGCTGCTGCTGCTGCTGCTGCTGCTGCTGCGGCCCGACCTCCGGAGATTAGGAGGCTGCTACTGCGGGTCTGCGGACGTCGGCACCGGGAGCCCGCGGATCCCTGGAGGGAGACCGCCTTTCTGGGCCCCTGCAACGGCGACTTCTCCCGCCCGAGTGGCGGGGTCGAAGAGCTCCTGGAGCGGGGCCTAACATCACCGCCCCGCGCGGCTTGGAATGGCCGCGGGACTCTGCGAGCGCACGCCGGGGGCTCTAACACCAAGACCTGGTGTGCGACCTCGCACCACCCGGCGTGGCTTTAATGGCCGCGGGACAATCGCCATCGCCAGCCGGGGGCTTTGACTTTGACTCTGACATCGGGGGGGGGGGGGGAGAGTGCAGTGGAGAGATAAGTTTTTTTTTGGCCTTCCATCACAACAATGTGATGGATGTTTATGTAAAATGTAAATTATGTTGTGTCTGGGGTCTATTTGTTTGTAATGTATGGCTGCAGAAACGGCATTTCGTTTGGACCTCAAGGGGTCCAAATGACAATTAAATTGACTATTGACTATTGACTATTGTCGGGAGCTCCAACTACACAGATGGTTTGACAAGCCCTGACCCGGGGTCCGATCGCTTGGTGCGGTGGCTTGCGGGCCCGAATGCTGCCGGCTACGGGAGTCCAGATCGTCCCGTCAACGGAAGGCTCAAGGCCCCCGACAGCGAGAGGACAAAGAAGGGAAGAGATTGAACTTTTTTTTCGCCTTCCATCACAGTGAGGAATGTGGAGGAGTCACTGTGGTGGATGTTTATGTTAAAATGTTTTTTGTGTGTTCTGTTGCTTTTTATTTGTGCGACTGACTTGGCAAATGAAATTCCTCATATGCTGCAAAACATACTTGGCTAATAAATTATTATTGTATTATTCTATATTGTATCCTTGAACACTGCACAACACTAACCTCAGCAACCGTAATCTTTTTTGGACTGTGTCTTTGGTCGGACTATGGACTTCTGGTCTTTGCTCTATTACGGTTACCGAGAGGATTAATTTATTGGATTATTGATGATTGCATATTTTCATAATCAACGTTGCACGTTTATCTGCGTGTGAATTTTGTTAATGGGTTCGTTAAGCAGCAGCAAGTAGGAATTTCATTATTCTGTTCCCAGTACATATGACAATTAAACACTTTCTTCTCTTATTTATTTGATTCTAAGCAGGAGCAGGAAGCGGCCATTCAGCCCAACAGTAATGACTGATCTTACACCTCAGCGCCATATCAGCACTGACCCATATCCCTAAACATCAGAATATCACAACAACAAGGCGTTGCATCTTTTTTCCGTTGCCTTGACCAAAAAGTGGAGAAATTTAATGATTATGGCAGTATTAACAAATAACCTGTTAGAAAGCAGTATCTTTTCCATACTATAAATAATTCCCTCACCAAATGTAGCAACATCTCCTGCAATGCTCGACACATGATTTTCTGCAGTGTGTCGTTTTTATTGAGAAAAGAAAATAAGACCAACAGCACAGATATCAAAAGAATGACAAAGAAATGAAGTTTAAGGGTTTGGAGAGTTTTACCAACTCGTTCAATATTGTTCTACATCGCACGCTATACAAAAAAAAGGAAGTGTCTAATCTCACAAAATATACAGCAGAAGGCAACGCTTAAAGATAAGGATATATATTATTTTTTGTGACATTATATTATATGACGTACAAGCACTGATTCCAGAATCAATGTTTCTCTTGTACCTGGACCCCTGCCCTGATTCCCCAGATACCGTGAACACTCACAGGCCTGGAACAGCCTTCCGCAGCTTCCTCGTCTCGAGTTTGCCCAGTCGGTGAATTCCAGTTAAAACATAAAAGCAAAATGTTCATACAAAAAGAGGAGAAAGAAGGAGAGCAAGGGAGGGAGGGAGAGGAGCATCATCCTACTTGCTCAAAATAAAATTGCACTGGCTGCAAACGAACACCGTCTCACGCTGAGCGTCTGGAGCTGAAAGAGAAGGAAGTAGAGAACGATTTTAACGCCGTGCAATTCTGACACAAACATTTTCTTTTAGTTTACAAAATAGACAATATAGGTGCAGGAGTAGGCCATTCGGCCCTTCGAGCCAGCACCGCCATTCAATGTGATCATGGTTAATCATCCACAATCAGTACCCAGTTCCTGCCTTCTCCCCATATCCCCCGACTCTGCTATTTCTAAGAGCTAACTCTCTCTTGAAAGCCTCCAGAGAATTGGCCTCCACTGCCTTCTGAGGCAGAGAATTCCACAGATTCACTACTCTCTGGGTGAAAAAGTTTGTCCTCATCTCCGTTCTAAATGGCTTACCCCTTATTCTTAAACTGTGGCCCCTGCTTCTGGATTCTCCCAACATCGGGACCATGTTTCCTCTAGCGTGTCCGAACCCTTAATAATCTTAAATGTTTCTATAAGATTCCCACTCATCCTTCTAAATTCTAAAGTATACAAGCCCAGCTGCTCCATTCTTTCAACATATGACAGTCCCGCCATCCCGGGAATAAACCTCATGAATCTACGCTGCACTCCCTCATTTGCAAGAATGTTCTTCCCCAAATTTGACGACTTAGTCAATGGGCTGAATGGTTTTCTCCTGCTTCTAAACACTGATTCAATGATCGATTGATTTATTGAAAGATACAACATGAAAATAGACCCTTCGGCCCACTGAGTCCATGCAACCCGTTCGCACTAGTTCTATGTTATCCCACTTTCTCATCCACTCTCTACACAAGGTGGCAATTTACAGAGGGCCACTTCACTTACAAACCAGCACGTCTTTAGGATTTGAGTGGAAACTGGAGTACCCGGGCAAAAACAACGTGGTCACAGGGAGAACATGTAACCTCCACAGAGACAGCACCCGAGGAAGATCAGGATCAAAGCCGAGACTCTGACGCTGCGGGCAGAAGCCCTATCAGTAGTGCCGCAAAATATTATCCTTTTGTTTACAAACTTTGCTCAGTTCACAACCAGAGTTTGTAACGTGCCCGCCAAGTTTGATAACGTTTTAATTTGGGGAAAACCACCAAAAGACAGGACGCAGTAGAGAAGAGAGAGTGGCAATTACCTGTGGCTCCCATGGACGATTTGGAGACTTTGAATGAACAGCACCTTGAACAATAACTGTTACCACAGTTGCTGCAGTTACGCTAGGAACAAGAAAGTAGAACATGTAGGAAATCAGCATTAACAAAATGTGACCGACCAATGCATCAGCGGCCATTTACAGCAAAAACAACTGATACACAGCTTGTACACTGGATTGAATCTGTGTAAATCCCCGATCAATACATAAGTTGCATAAGCTTCAATTAGATCTCAATTGAGCAGTAAAAAAGCAAGAAATGTTCAGAGCATTCAAAATACCCAGTCTTAACAAAACATCACAGGCACAGCCCTCCCCACCATCGAAAGCATCTGTATGAGGCACTACCACAAGGAGGTGGCATCTGTAATATAGGATCCTCATCATCTTCTTTCTTTTAGAATTGTGCATGCAACGCTTGTGCAATTTGTGCATGATTAATGTGTGATTTACATAATTTGTGTGTAGTTTGGGTACAATTTGTGTGCAATTATGATTGTCCTTATTGGAGTCTATGTACATGTGATGCTGCTGTCAGGAATATTTCTTCATTGTGCCTGTACCTCACCGTAATCAAGCATATGGCTTAAAACCAAACTAAATCTGAACTACAAATAGTACACAGTAATATTAAACGACAATAACTGCTTTATGCATGGCATTATTTTTGCCATTGTCACCAATAATTGCCAGTGTATATCTGTATTCATCAGATGGTGGCTTTAACGCCAAACAACAGCTCATGGTAGCTTTTTATTGTTAATATTAAAATTCCAGGAGTAACTCCGGGGAAGAAAGGGAAATTTTGACACGGATAAATTTCCAAGGATCTGCTGTAACGGTATTTAACCCCCTCGACTGGGTCCATGATTTCAATCAAACACCTCACGTGGCATCCGACAGAGACACTGGGCCGATTACAGGTGTGAGCGGGAGCCTCAGCATTAACTCAACACACTGTGAGCGGCCTGGATGGCTGCCAGCCCCCCTCCGATCACCATCACGCAGCACTTCCTTGTGGTTAAACAGCAGCCGCCAACAATAACATTGATATATGTACACTTTCAGATCCAGGAAACGAGGGAGGAGCAGGAATGCTGCCAATTCCAGGTCTGGAACCGGGCGAGTTGCATTTGGAGTATTGTGGGCAATTTTGCGCCGCATATCTGAGAAAGGATGTGGTGGTGTTCGAGAGGGTCCAGGAAAGGTTTACGAGAATGATCGCTGGGATGGTTGAGTTAAAGCTATGCTGAGCGTTGGCCGGTTCTGGGCTTGTACTCGCTGGAGTTTAGAAAGATGACCTTCTTGAACCTCATTGCCCACCTCATTGAAACCTACCGAATAGTGAAAGGCCTGGACAGAGTGGACGTGAAGAGAATGTTTCCAGTTGTGGGAGAGTCTAGGACCCGACGGCACAGCCTCAAAATAAAAGGACGTACCTTTAGAAAGGAGATGAGGAGGAATTTCTTCAGTCAGAATGGTGAATCTGTGGAATTCATAGCCACAGATGTCTGAGGAGGTCAAGTCAGTGGGTATTTTAAAGATGTAGATTACCAAGTTCTTGATTAGTAACGGCGTCAAAGGTTACAGAGAGAAGGCAGAAAAATGGTTGGGAAGGGAAGATAGATCAGCAATGGTTGAATGACGGAGTAGACTCAATGGGCCGAATGGCCTGATTTTGCTCCTTTGACTTATGAACTTATGAAAGGAAAGGAGAGAGGGGGAGGAGAGGTGGAGAGAGCGTGAGGAGAGAGGGAGGGGGAAGAGAGAGGGGGAGGAGAGAGGGGAGAGGGAGGAGCGAGTGAATGGGGGAGGGGGAAGAGAGGGTAACAAAGGGTCTGCATGAAGTATAGGACAGATAGAGGTGAGGGTAGTTTCAATAGCTGTGTCTCAAACTGACTGCTATGTTCAGTAGACATAATATTGCATAAATATATAAATATAAGTCAAAGTTTAGTTAGTATATTATTATTACC
This sequence comes from Leucoraja erinaceus, assembly GCF_028641065.1. Taxonomy (NCBI): domain Eukaryota; kingdom Metazoa; phylum Chordata; class Chondrichthyes; order Rajiformes; family Rajidae; genus Leucoraja; species Leucoraja erinaceus. Next base: position 33,403,347 of record NC_073391.1, on the reverse strand, counting down.
TCCAGTTATTAACTATGGCAATAGATGTGGCCCGCCATCCGCTCACAGACATGGGCCCTGGCCCCTATGCAGAACAAGGTTGCTGACCCCTGACATGCAGGTTTGCAAGTTTGAAGTGCTGGAGTAACTCAGTGGGTCAAGCAGCATCTCTGAAGAAAAAGGATAGGTGACGTTTCGGATTGGGACCATTCTACAGATGGAGCAATCCACAACGTCACCCATCCTTTTTTTCCAGAGATGCAGCCTGACCCTGCCTGTCCAGCCCTTTATGTCTATCTTCAGTATATACCAGCATCTGCAGTTATATTCTACACAAGTTTGTAGGTTAATTGACTTCTGTAAATTGTCCCCTGTGTGTAGGATAGAACTAGTGTGAACGGGAGATCGCAGGTTGGTGTGGACTCTGTGGGCCTGTTCCCACGCTGTGTGTCCAAACTGAACAAACATAAAATGTCGAAACAAGACATTGCAGGTGCTGGTTTATACCAAAGAAAGACACAAAGTCCTGGAGTATCTCAGTGGGTCAGGCAACATCGATGGAGAAAAAGGGTAGGTGACGTTTCAGGTCGAATCCCTTCTTCAGTGTGACAGTCAAGGTCCTGACCCAAAATATCACCTATCCTTTTTGTCCCCAGGCATGCTGACTGACCTGTTGAATTACTCCAGCACTTTGTATCTATCTAAACTAGACTTCTGTTCAATCCACAGCCATGTTTTCTGAAGTCAATAAGCACGAATGACCATCCTTTTACCAACGGCATGAGTCATGTTTGGAATAAAATACTCACTCGCTTCTTCAGGACTGAAAATGTGGAGCAGCAGTTGTAACAGCTTCCTGAAATGAGAGGGAGGGGGGTAGTGTGTCAGTGATGACAGGTGCAGGAGAAACATAAATTAAAAACGCACAGTTATTCAAACAAAGCTTCTTCCACACGAACACTGCATTCCTGTTTTGTTATTGCAGCCCTGATTGCCTCAGCGCACTCTGGAACAATCATTAAATATTAATTCACGGGCAATGCGATTTGACACCGTTGGTTGCTCGCTGAGCTGCTCAATACAGAAGATCACTGCTGAAACGCTTTGACTGAACATTTTCAACTAAACATCTTGAGAAAGAAACGCACAGCTAAATAACTGAGGCTTTCTCCTGCAGTAACTGGGTATTGGACGGAGATTTACAAGGATGTTGCCATGACTTGACGGCCTGAACTTTGGGGGGAAGGTTGTGTACAAAGCAACTGCAATGTTTGCTTGTACCGAATGCAGGTGTAACTCAGCGGGTCAGGCAGCATCTCTGGAGAAAAGGACAAGGTGACGTTTCGGACATTCAGAGCGCTTATAGGGAAAGGTTGGGCAAGCTAGGACTTTATTTCTTGGAGCACAAGGGGCTGAGAGCTGATTTTATTGAGGTGTACAAAATTATGAAGGGAACTGATGGGGTGAATGCACCCCTTTTACTTCTGGTCGGAAAATCAGGGGATACAGATTTAAGGTGAGAGGGGCAAGAACACTGCTGGACAACTTTTTCACTCAGAGGGTGGTGTACATATGGAACATGCTGCAGGAGGAGGTAGTTGAGACAGGTACTATAACAACATTTAAAATACATTTAGACAGGTACATGGATAGGAAAGGTTTAGAGGGATCCGGAGCCAATTGGACTAGTTTAGATGCGGCATTTTGGTTGGCATGGATGAGCTGGGCCAAAGGGCCTGTTTCTATGCTGTACAGCTCTATGACTGGAACTCTCCTGTTCCATTGAAAAGCCGCGACATTGAATGTGGCACCTTTAACAATGTCTCAAGGCACTTTATCTGGATTTTCTCGGGATACATCACAGCATGGTTTGGGAACAGCTCCATCCAAGACCGCAAGAAATTACAGAGAGTTGTGGATGTAACCCGGACCGACCTCCCTTCCATTGACTCCATCTACACGTCACGCTGCCTCGGCAAGACCACCAGCATAATCAAGGACCACACAACTCCACCAAGGAGTCCCACCAGCTCCTCCCAGATTCCCTGCTCACTGGGGACAATCTACAGTGGACAACTAATCCAACAATCTGTGCCCGGGTTGCAACCCATGCGATTACAGGGAGAATGTGCAAACTCTGCACAGTCAGCACCGGAGGTCAGGACTGAATCTGAGTCACTGAGATATGAGGCAGCGGCTCTGCCCGCTGCACCACTGTGCTGTCCCAGGGTAAGCTAGGCCATGGTGATTAAAATAAAAGTTGATTTCAAGTTTTGGAGTAACTCAACGGGTCTGTCAGCATCTCCGGAGGGAATGGACAGGTGACGTTTTTGGCCGAGACCCTTCTTCAGACTAACCCGAAACGTCGTCTGCCCGTTCCCTCTGCCTGACCCGCTAAGTTACTCCAACACTTTGTGTGTGAACTGCAGTTCCTTGTGTCACCAGTTAATCGCATAGGCCAGTCTTGTAAGCTTATTCACCCTGTGCACTTCGGCGAGTCACAGTTTGCAGCTTTTGTCTTGGATTTTCCTTCATAGTTTAGAGATACAGCTTGGAAACAGGTCACCATTCACCCATACACTAGTTCTATCTACCCAAAGGGACAATTTACAGAGGCCAAATAACCTACAAACCTGCATATCTTTGGAATGTGGGATGAAACTGGAGCACCCGGAGAAAGCCCACACGGTCACAGGGAGAACGTACAAACTCCGCATAGACAGCACCTGAAGTCAGGATCGAACCCGGGTCTCTGGCGCTGGAAAGCAGCAACTCTACCGCTGCGCCACTGTGCTGCCCCATCACCTCCTTGGCATTAACATAATCCAAACTCGGCAAAAGAATGAAGAATGAAAAGGTGGAGTTCACTGTATTTTCCTATCATTGATTTGTAAAACAGTTTGATGCTGAATGTAAAGGAATCCTTCTCTCCCTGATTCACCCACCTTATAAACTTTACTGCACACGTTTGGTTAAAGTTATGGCAATAAAACCACCCAGAGACCAAGATGAGTCTTGGTTAAAGGCTTCCTGGCCACAAATGACCTAAGTATTTAAAATTGAATTAGAGCTAAAAATAATGAAATTGTTCTACCCACAGTTTCTATTACGTTTACCAACTATTACGGTTTTACCCTTTCTTAAAAGAAAAACACTAAAAGCTACCTTTTCAAACCACAATGTAACCATTTTTAAACAATTTCAAACATCCAGACCGCAAACGTTGACTGTCCATTTCCTTCCACAGATGCTGCCTGACCTGCTGAGGTTGGGCACTTTGTTTTTTGCTCAAGATTCCAGCATCTTCAAACTCTTGTGTCTCCAAAATCTAACCTTAGTCTGAAGAAGGGCCCCGACCAAAAACGTCTGGAGAAGCTGTCCATGTTAACCAGTGATGCTGCTGACCCTGATCAGAGAACCGTTCAGTTGCCTGTCAACAACTGGCAAGAAACTAATCTTGATTCTGGTCTGAAGAAGGGTCTCGACCCGAAACGTCGCCTATTTCCTTCGCTCCATAGATGTTGCCTCACCCGCTGAGTTTCTCCAGCATTTTGGTCTACCTTGATTCTGGCGGAATGTGCTTTCAAACTTCTGTATCTGCTGGACTAACAGTCCAGAATCTAGAGTTGAAATCTCATCATGACTGCTGTGGGATTTACAACAAAACCTGGCCATTAGAAATAATGACCAATAAACCACTGGTTTGTCGTTAAAAACCCATCTGGTTTCCTCATGCTCTCCAGGAGAAGAAACCTACGATCGTTCCCCAGCCTAGCCTATTAGTAACACTAGAGTGTGGTTGACTCAGAAGCCACTCTGCTTGGAAGCATTGGGAAGGGACAATAATTGTTGGCTGTACCAATGATGCTGGATTCTGCAAACCAAGTTCACTAAACGACTCCAAGTACAGGATGAAAACCGAAGGATCTCTTCCGTTGAGATTCCAGTATTTTGTGTCCATCTCTTCCACACAGCTTGTCCCATGAGCCGAGAAGACTACAGGGCCAATATTCAAATGGTTTTGCATTTATTAGGATCAATTCGTCGCTTCCCACCCGAACCATCCCCTGTCCGGGCACTTTCCCTTGCAACCGCAAGGAATGCTACACTTGTTGCTTTACCTCCCCCCTTGACTCCATTCAAGGAACCAAGCAGTCTTTCCAGGTGCGGCACAGGTTCACCTGCGCCTCCTCCAACCTCATCTATTGCATCCGCTGCTCTAAATGTCAGCTGCTCTACATCGGTGAGACCAAGCGTAGGCTTGGCGATCGCTTCGCCGAACACCTCGGTTCATAATAACCAACCTGATCTCCCGGTGGCTCAGCACTTCAACTTCCCTTCCCATTACGAATCCGACCTTTCTGTCCTGGGCCTCCCCCATGGCCAGAGTGAAGACCAACGTAAATTTAGAGGAGCAGCACCTCATATTTCGCTTGGGCAGTTTGCACCCCAGCGGTATGAACATTGACTTCTCTAATTTCAGGTAGTCCCTACTTTCTCCTCCCCTTCTCAGCTCTCCTTCAGCCCATTGGCTCTGCCTCTTCCTTTCTTCTTCCCACACATCAGTCTGAAGATGGGTTTCAACCCGAAACTTTGCCTATTTCCTTCGCTCCATAGATGCTGCCTCACCCGCTGAGTTTCTCCAGCATTTTTATCTACCGCTGATTTTGGATGATCAGCCAGGATCATATTAAATGGCGGTGCTGACTTGAAGGGCCGAATGGCCTACTCCTGCACCTATTTGCTATGTTTTCAGAACATACTTTGAATTAGTTAACTGGGACACAATGAGATAAACTGCTGGTTTCAGTTGGATTTAGACTGGCCCATTCAATGGGCAAGGACGACATCATAAGATGACACAAAGTGCTGGAGTAACGCAGCATTTTCAGGCAGCATCTCTGGTGATTATCGAAAGGTTCGGGTTGAGACCCATCTTCAGATATCTGTGTTTTAGCCAGTACCTGCAGTTCTTTGTTTCTATAACTTGGTGTGGACATAGTTGGCCGAAGGACCTGTTCTTGTGCTGTAATGTTCTGTGTTCTAAGTGGAGTGTGTCTGAGGCCAAGCCAAGATACTTAAGGTGGAGCTAGGTTGTGTTACTGAACAGCAGGAAGGCGATTCCTGATGCCTGACTGAACCGTTCCACATTGGTAAGACTCATCGTCCAGTCACTCACACCGTGGCTTTTTGCTGTGTCTCTTCCTTACAAACTTGACCTTGCTTCAAAAAGTGTTTCTTCAGTTGTGAAGTGCTTTGGGCCATCCTTAAAGGGATGTGGATGGTAGTTGAGGTACACAAGCAGATTTTTTTTTTTTGCCTTCATTAAAGCTTGCACACGGACACTTTTATTTCCACCCAGGTGTTGTCGCGTTTCCTGTTCCCGTTTCCTGCCCCCAAAATCAGCGGGTCCCAAACCGAAACGTCGCCTACCCAAGCTCTTCTGCTGCCTGACCTGCTGAGGTACTCCAGCACTTGTGTCTATCTTCTCCAGGGATGCTGCCTGACCTGCTGAGTTACTCCAGCATTTTGTTTCGATCTTTGGGGAAACGTTTTGCCAGTTGCACCAGTGAGTGCAGAAGTGGTGAAAGGGTTAACAAAAGCTCTGTCCGTGTCATATTCCTCCTGGCTGAATACCAGTTATCCCAAATGATAACACTGAGGAGAAATTGGCAGTAAATCACTCTTCCAGATGTGATTGGATAGGTGACTTGTTTATATTGCAAAAGCTTCATCTGTTTAATGTGACTCTGTGTATGAGGTTCCCAACGTACACTTGCTGAACAAGCAAAATGCACCAAGGTTATCAAAACACAGGGCAGGGAAGAGTAAGGTCACATCCCTGAGTGAAATGGCAAATGTGTTCATCAAGCCCTCTTGTCAGATGTTGAAGCAGTTCTCTAAAATGATTCCATAAATGGCCAATGTTGATCTCTGATCATTTCTGTTCAATTAATATCTTCTTAATTCAAGAGTCAAGAGTGTTTAATTGTCCTCTGCTCCACGAGCGGAACAATAAAACTCTTACTTGCTGCAGCTTTACGGGCACATTAACACACTAACACAACAAATAAATATACAATAATCAACAATTAACAGTAATACTGTGTATCTAGACCATAATAGTGCAAACTAAAGACTGTTTAGTAAAAAAAGTTACTTTTAAGTTTTTTTTAAAACTTTAAAAAGGTTCAGTGCAGGTTAAACAAAACAGTTCGGTAGCTGAGGTAAGGTTGAGGTAAGGGTTGTGCAGGGTGGTTCAAGAGTTTAATTTAGTTTATTGTCATGTGTACCAGGATACGGTGAAAAGCTTTCCAGTCAACGGAAAGACTATCCATGATTACAATTGAGCACCCATTGTGTACAGATGCAGGATAAAGGGAATAATATTTAGTGCAATGTAAAATAAAGTCCGACTAAGGATAGTCTGAAGGTCTCCAATGATGAAGATAGTGGTTCAGGACTGCTTTCTAGTTGGTGATAGGATTTTTCAGTTGCCCTGATAACAGCTGGGAAGAAACTGTCCCTGAATCTGGATGTGTTCGTTTTCACACTTATGTAGCTCTTGCCTGATGGAAGCGGGGAGTGACCGGGGTGAGACTGGTCCTTCATAATGCTGATGGCCTTGCCGAGGCAGCGTGAAATGGTTGTTGGAAAGAAACTGTTCAGGGTGGTGTGGGTGAGTTTTTGATGATATTGGCTGCCTCCTTGAGGCAGAGCCTCCAGTACATCCTTTCAATGGTGGGGAGGTCAGTGCCCGTGATTGGCAACGTCCACCACCATCTGCAGCCTCCTTCGTTCCCGAGCGGTCGAGCTACTGAGCCAGGCCATGACGCAACCAGTGCTCTCCACGGTACACCTGTAGAAATTCAATGAACTATTCCCTACATGCCGAATCTCCTCAAACTTCTGACGAAGTTGACCGATGATGAGCTTTCCTTGTGATTGAATCAACATACTGGGTCATCATCCAAAAAGATTCTGTTGGCAGTGCAGCGTGGCATTGGCTGATTACAATCAGCCGAGATCCATTCTCAAATGAATGAAGGTCTCGAGTCGAAGAGATGACATCAAGACATGTGGAATATTGGGAAACGAAGAGAGCTTCGAAGTAATGTGTGATCATTATTTTTTGGATGGCTTGAGGAGAACCTCACAGTGAAAAGGTTTCTTGGGCCAATTTAAAAATGCCATCTTGTACTTGATATATCACGACTGGTAGAAGAGGGAGACTCAGCGGGTCAGGCAGCAGCTCCATGGATAGGTGACGCTTGGTGCTGTCTGAGGGAAGGCGGACTTTCTTGATTGCCGTCATATCATCAGTGCCTCCTGTGTGGGAACTTTGTTGGAAGGGCAGTATGAACGCCAACAAAATGGCCAGGGTAACAACGCACGGGTTAAATTACTGGATTAGTGCCCAGAGTCCTGGAAAACTGATCCCACTTGATTCCCACTTTGCCAGCTGGGAAACATAGATTCTAATCATAAATCTTGAACTATTAAAAAAAGTCTCAGGAATGAAAGGCATGAGGCTGGTCATCAACAAGCATCTGGACCACTGATATCCTACAGGGAAGGTTAATTCTCCAATGTCCCGTGAATATTCTCCAATATCCTTCAAGATCATGGTCTGATTGTACATAGACACAGTTCTGGGGTAACTCAGCGGGTCAGGTAGCATCCCTGGAGAAAAAGGATGGGTCGGGATCTGGACTCTCAGACAGGAGTCTGAAGAAGGGCCGCGACATGAAAGGTCACCCATCCTTTTTCTCCAGAGATGTTGCCTGACCCCATGAGTTACTCCAGCACTTCAGACTGGCGAGGATCACTCAGAACTCTCGTCGGAGCGGGGAGGAGAACTTCGTCAAAGCAGGCATGCCTTGAGGAGATTTCTCAGTGGAGCAGACAAAATGTGTAGGAAGGAACTGCAGATGCTGGTTTATACCAAAGATAGACGCAAAATGCTGGAGTAACTCAGTAGGTCAGGCAGCATCTCTAGAGAAAACGAATGGGTGACGTTTCAGGTCGTGATCTTTATTCAGACTGACTGTGTTTCCACGGCCCTGCCCACCCTGTAGAGTACAGGCTCGGGATCTCCACTCGCTGGAGTTTAGAATGATGGGGGGGGGGGGGGGGGGGGGGGGGGGAAACCTATTGAAACTTACCGAATAATGAAAGGCCTGGACAGAGTGGATATGGAGAGGATGTTTCCCTAGTGGGAGAATCTGGGACCAGAGGGCACATTCTCAATAAAAGGACATACCTTTAGAAAGGAGATGAGGAATTTCTTTAACCAGAAGGTGGTAATCATTTTTAAGGCACACATTGTCAGATACTTGATGAGGAAAGGGTGTCATTGGGTTGTACGGGGGAGAAGGCAGGAGAGTCAGTGCAGAGGTCAAGCTAACGATACATACACGGTAAAATAATAAAAGATAGATACCCAACCCTCCATCCTTCTGTCGATTTCAGTTACCACAGTCCCTTAGTCTGTATCGCCCCTGCGTTCCTTGGCGGCTACAAGTGCTTTTATAGCAGTGGGGTAAAAACTGGGGTGTAAAAACAGTCTGCCTGACCGACCGTTCAAACGTCCTGGTCCTCCAAGGTAAGGAGAAGGCAGCCTACAATCCTCTGGGCGTTGTCAATGAGTAGACTTGACTTGATGGGCCGAATAGCCTTATCCTGCTCCTATGGCTTATGAGCTTATGGGCTGGGGCCAGGGCAGGACCTCTGAGTAGTTAACAGCCAGGAATTTGAAGCTGCTAGCTTCGAATTTAATTGCTCCATTCATTAGGATTGGAGCAATTAAATGCTAACTTGCTGCAGCTCAACTGGCCCATTAATGCAGTAACATACAAATAAACATATAATAATCAATAATACATTAACATAATACCAATAACACCAGGTAACCATAATGGTGCAAATCCTAAATCCATATTGCAACCAACCACACAGTCCATATAAGATCGCAGTTACAAACTAACTCTTCACAGTCTAATCTGGTTTCAATTTAGACCATTTACACTGGATTATAAATCAAAAACTCTGTCAGATTAGAACCACTTGTTTTTAATATATCATTTAAAATTTAATAGTTAAGCCTCATGACACCAACCCTAAAATATTATGAAACAGCAAAGTTTTGTGTATTTAAACAGCAATGTTTAAGCTCCTTGTCTCTGAGGAGCATTTAGTAGTGCTCTGTGGAGCTACAAAGACTGGGTGAGGACCTGCAAGTAGTCACCACTTCCATTCACGTGCAGATGTATAGCTACCAACCTAATCACCTCCCTCACCCTGCCCCCAACAAAGGGTGGACTTGAAAGATCTTCCGCCACTACGGTTTCCATTGACTCCATCTACACTTCAAGGCCACCAGTATAATCACGGGCCATTCTCACCCCGGGTCACTCCCTCTTCTGCCCTCTCCCATCATGCAAGAGATACAGAGGTGTGGAAACGCACATCTCCAGATTCAGGGCCAATTTCTTCCCAGCTGTTATCAGGCAACTGAATCATCCTCTCACCAACTAAAGAGCGGTCCTGACCCTACCTCATTGGAGACCCGTGGACTGTCTTAAATTGGACTTTTATCTTGCACTAAACGTTATTCCTTTTATACTGTATCTTTTACACTGTGGACGGCTTTATTGTAATCATGTATAGTCTTTTTGCTGACTGGATAGAACACAACAAAAATGCTTTTCACCACTCGGTACACGTGCCAATAATAAATGAAACTCGACTATTTTGAAAGAAAGCGCTGGCTGCCTTCTCGATGTGATCATCAATGTTTAAACCTTAACCAACACAATTTTGTTTTCAGTCAGATTATCTGGTCATTATCTCTGTGTGTACTGGGTGTGCACACATCGGCCATCAGATTATATTTCAGCAATGACTGGACGATGGAAAAACTACGAGCTGCCCCAACAGCTTCGTCCTCATTGTTGTCAGGCTACAGGTGGGTTATGGTATAGTCCCAATCTTCCAACCTACCTTAGTGCAGATCTTGCACTTTTTTTAAAGATCTGCACTTTCTCTGCAACTGTACAATGCTGCAACACCATATTATGCTTTCTGGTATTTTTCTCTTTACACTACCTGGTGTGAAGGGCTTGATTGGACATGTAGAGTATGATTTGCATGGTGTATCTCTAAACTAAATTAAACTAAACTAAAGGAACCCATCTCTTCCACGCACACCTACATGGTCTTATTTTGTGGACGGGGTTACGGTGAACGTGTCATACCCCATGTCTAACTGCCTGCCAGGACATCCACACTCTACAACCAGCTTTGAACAGCGGTGATCTAGCAGGCAAGAGGCAGTGGGGTTGATCGGGGCTCCGTTTCTCCTCCCGTTAAGTGGCGTGCCTCTGCAATGTGTTGCAAACATGTTAAGTCGGCATAGTGGCACAGCAGTAGAGTCGCTGCTATATAGTGCCAGAGACCCTGTATGGACTGAGGCCAGTGTGGACTCAGTAGGCCAAAGGGACTGTTTCCACGGTCTCTCTCTAAACTGAACTAGTGTGAGCGGGTAATCGATGGTCGTCGTGGACTCGGTGGGCCGAAAGGCCTGTTTCCACGCTGTATCTCTAAAACTAAAGTCACTGTGCATTCAGCGCTCACTGTAAACAGGAAACCAGTCGCAGCTGCCACTGGGTCACTCTGGCATTGCAGCCTGAAACAAGGCAAGGGGCAGGTGATGAAAGCATAATAATGCTACATTCCTTGTGTGTATGCCTTGAATTTTAAACTGAACGTGAAAGGAGCAAGGGCAGAATGAGGAGCTGAATCATGCAGATATCAGGCAGGAAGGTTGCACCGTAAGGCGGTCAATAACGTACCTTGCAATAAGGTCTTAGCAACCTTCGGAAAGTGCGCTTGTCAGAGTTCATTACAATATTCCAGCTGAGACCTAACCAGTGTTTAGCAAAACTTTCTGGCTTTTGTTAAGGACAGAGACTCAACATGCCTGTAAGAACTTGCTATCAGCTCTGTGCCCTGTGTTATGTAGAGAGCTTGAGGTTTCTCACTGATTCTAAAAGTAGACTCACAGAGTTGTACAGCACGGAAACGGGCCCTTCGGCCCAACAGGTCCTTGCCGACCAAAACACCCCATTTAAGCTATTCCAATTTGCCCGTGTTTGGTCCATATCTCTTTAAACTTTCCCATCCATGTACCTGGCAAAATGTATTTTAAATATTGGTATAGTACCTGCCTCAACTACCGCTTCTGGCCGCTCGTTCCATCAGCCCACCACCGTCTGCATGAAAAAGGTGTCCCTCAGGTTTCTATTAAATCTTTCCCCTTTTACCTTATACCCTACTCCCTCTTTTTCTTGATTATCCTACCCTGGGAAAAAGGCACTATGGGAACCCTATCTATTCCCCTCATAGAAACATAGAAAATATGTGTCGAAGGAGGCCATTCAGCCCTTCGAGCCACCACCGACATTCATTGTGATCATGGCTGATCGTTCCCAATCAATAACCCGTGCCTGCCTTCTCCCCATATCCCTTGATTCCACTAGCCCTTAGAGCTCCATCTAGCTCTCTCTTGAATCCATCCAGTGACTTGGCCTCCACTGCCCTCTGTGGCAGGGAATTCCACAAATTCACAACTCTCGGGGTGAAAAGGTTTTTTCTCACCTCACTTAAATGGCTTCCCCTTTATTCTAAGACCGTGGCCCTGGTTCTGGACTCGCCCAACATTGGGGAAAAATTTCCTGCATCTAGCTTGTCCAGTCCTTTTATAATTTCATATGTTTCTAAAAGATATCCGCTCATCCTTCTAAACTCCAGTGAATACAAGGCTAGTCTTTGATTTTATGCTTTTATACACCTCATTTTGTGCATTATACACGTGATTGTATTCACCTCAGTTAGATCACCTCTCAGCCTCCTGCACTCTAAGGAATAAAGTCCTCTTCTTCAATCTTCTTACTATAATGGAATTTCATCTAATGCATGCCTGCCCACTGCACCAGTTTATAGATTCTTCATGTTCGTTACCTTCCTCTAACTTGTTACCACTTTAGTGGGCTTTTGTAAACTTTGAAGATTTGGTATCTTTTCATGCTGTAAGCTTCCGTGAAAAGGTTGACGAAGGGTTTACAAGACTCACTATCCTATGACTTTCACTCATTAGCTTAAATCTACATCGTTGGGTACTGGAGAACAGAGGAAATTGTGTTTCCCGATATAGAAGTTAAAGATAATAAAGGGACATTAGTGGGATTTGAAATTCAAGGAATATGAACCTTTGCACTCTACAGCTACCATGCTGGCTTCCCTACCCACAACAATCCCTTTTCCTGTTCAATAAACCTCAAGTAGCTTTATTGCAGGTTCACTGCTGAGATAGGGAGACACAAAATGCTGGAGTAACTCAGCGGGACAGGCATCATCTCTGGAGAGAAGGAATGGGTGATGTTTCGGGTCGAGACCCTTCTTCAACCCTGTCACCCATTCCTTCTCTCCAGAGATGCTGCCTGTCCTGCTGAGAAACTCCAGCATTTTGTGTCTACCTTCGATTTAAACCAGCATCTGCAGTTCTTTCCTACATTCAATGCTGAGATACCAAGATTAACTGCAAGATAAACAGCAGAAGAGATGGCAATTAACCCAAGTCTCTGGTTCTGATGCACTTTCTAGAGCACTGAAAGAGGTATTGGTATTGGTTTATTACTGTCACGTGTACCGAGATACAGTGAAAACTGCCTGCTGCCCAGTCAAATCATACTATACATGAGTGCAATCAAGCCATATACAAGTACAACAGGCAGTTCAAAGGGAAAAATATGAGGGTTCAGAATATAGTGTTACAGCATTATAACTTTACAAGTTACAGAGTAAGTGCAGAATAAAAAAATGAGGGTCTGAATCGAGGTAGGTTGGCTGATTTGGACTACAACCTAGCTCATCAGAGGACCGTTCGGTAGTCAGATAACAGCAAGGAAAAAGCTGTCCCTGATTCTGAATGTACCTGAAAGCACGCGCTTTCACATGTTGGTATCTTCTGCCCAATGGGAGAGGGGAGAAGAGGGTGTGACCGAGGATCTTGATTATGTTGGCTGCTTTCCAGAGGCACCATGAAGTGTGTATTGTATTAATGGATAGTTTTCTTTGACTGGATAGCATACAAACAAAAGCTTTTCACTGAACCTTGGCACATGTAACAGTAAACTAAACTACACGAGATGGAGTCAGTGGTGGGGAGTCTGGCCTGTGTGATGGACTGGGCCACATCCACAACTCTCTTCAATCTCTTGTGATCTTGGGCAGAGCTGTTGCCAAACCAAGCTTTGATGCATCCCGATAGGATGCTTTCTATCCTAGTGGCTAGTAGCATGCGTTGATTTTAATTTTCCAAAATTCCCTAGATTCCATTAGATTGGAAAATAGCAAAGTCAATTGCTAAGCAACATCGTATTATCCAAGAGGGGAAAGAGATAGAAATCAAAACCAGTTAGCTTAACATCTGTCATAAGGAAAATATTAGAAGGCATTATTAAAAACGTTATAACAAGGCACAAAGAAGAAAATCAAGATAATCAGGCAAAGTCAACATGGTTTTATGAACGGGAAATCATGCCTGACCCACTTACTGGAGTTCTTTGAAGAACTAACATGTGTTGTGTATAAAGGGGAACCTGTGGATGTGATACACTTAGATCCCCAAAAGACAGTTGTTATGGTGCCACGTACATACAAGCTTGTGATACAGGAGGCAACATACAGGTGTGGATCGGAGGACATGTTTAAGGTGATGGGGCATAGATCTAATAGGAACTTGAGGGGTAACCCTTTCATTATGAGGATGGTGGGTGTTTGGAACTAGCTGCTGGAGGAGGTAGTTGAGGCAACATTTAAGAAACATTTGGACAGGTACATGGATAGGAATAGGTTAGGTTTAGGTTTAGAGAGATATGGGCCAAACGCAGGCAGGTAGAACTAATGTAGATGGGACATGTTGGTCGGTGTGGGCAAGTTGGGCCGACGGGTCTTTTTCCATGCTGTATGATTATAAGACGCTATTAGCGGAGAAAAAGAAAGAGTAGGCATACACGGTTTTTTCTCTCATCTTTGATAAGCTGTAGTCAATGTGTGTCACTGGGATTGGTGTTGTGGTCCCAACATAACATAAAAGGAGGAATGGAGGGACAAGGATCATGTACAGCTAGAGCAGGTTAGTTTATCTTGGTATCATGTGCAGCATTGACATTGTTAACCGCAAGGCCCGATCCACTGCTGGACAGTTCTATGAGGAAGTAGCTGCCAGAGGAAGTAGTGAGTACAATAACTACATTTAAAAGACACAAGGTGCTGGAGCAACTCATCAGGCCAAGCAGCATCTCTGGAGAACATGCACAGATGAGGTTTCGGGTTCTTCAGAGGCAAGTGGAGTATAATGAGGAAACGGTCCATTTTGACGAGAAAGAAATTTTAAAAAGCATATTATCTAAATGGTATGGGAAAGAAGAGATCAGAGATAAACAGTAATCTATTTGAGTGCAACGATTCTCAAAAGGGTAGTATGTAGGTACTGCAAGTAATCAGAACATAGAACAGTACAGCAAGGGAACAGGCCCTTCACCTCACAATGCCTGTGCCGATCTTGATACCAAGATCAACTTATATACAAAACAATAAATAATTACACTCTGGGCAACGTTTAAAGGAAATGCGGAGCAAATTTTTTTTTACACAGAAGGTGCGGAATGCCTGGAACGCGCGGTAGCAGGGGTGGAGATGAGGCAGATATGATAGTTTAAGAGTCTTTTGGATAGGCACATGAATATGCTGGAGAAAGAGAAATACGGATTATGCTGGACATGATGCCAAGACCATGTCTTACGTACCTGCGCATAATCCGTGTTTGAGGAAAGAACAGGAGAATGGGACTGTACATAATAGTCTTTTTACATAAAACAGAGGCAGGAGAAAGATGATGATCAAACAGCTCACTGGGCTGCACTCACAGTCTGTGCAGTGTTCCAATGTGTGTTCTCTGTGTAGTGCATCAGCTTAATAAAGAGTGAAGCATGGCTACAGCTGGTAAAGATGGTCTTCAGATGAAGGAGTGATTATGAAGATAATTATAAATGTACAGAGAACATAAACTAATCTTACGTTAGAGACAGTGAGGCAATACAAAATTGTTTGGTTTAGTAACATACTCAAGGTTAAGGCGAGAGAGACAAAATTTAATATGAGCCTGAGGGGCAGCTTTTTCACAGAGGACAATGGGTATATGGAACGAGCTGCCAGAGGAGGTAGTTGAGGCAGGTATAATAAAAACATTTACTGTACATTTGGACAGGTACATTGACAGGAAATGTGTAGATGATATGGGCCAAACATGGGCAAATTGGCCTTGTATAGATGGGCATCTTGGTGGGCATGCAAAGAACAACCAATATTGTGAAATCCCCTCCGTCAATTCCTTCCTTCCTCCTTAAAGCCCCCCTCTTTGACAGAGGGATCCCGACCCAAAACGTCACTTATCCATCTTCTCACAGATGCTGGCCTAGCCGCTGGGATACTCCAGCACACTGTGTCTAAACCTGTGGCGCCAGGAACTCCCAACAAAACTCTTCTTTCTGATCACACTTCTCCCTACAAAGGAGAAGATTTATTTCCTTGACAATCGTGTAAATTCAGAAGAAAACCAGGGCAGCTTTTGCAATGTGGATGCAATATCCTTGTCAACCCGGCGAGGAAGGCAATGTATATTTGTGCAAGGGAAAGAATCGCTTAGCATTTCAAAAGCTGACTCGGGCACTCTTTCCTTTCAGCACTCTTGCCAGTCCTGTGTGTTAATTATTCAAAGAATTTGTTTGTGTCTTGCACATGTGAAGCAAATCATTTCTTGGCGTCGCTTGCAGAGCACGGCATCCCTTCATGTCACAATCTATACATGTGAAAATCATTTACCGAAAAAATAACAAAACAAAGCCGCAAAATCCGTCGGCGTTCCAGCCCTGCGGTGAGGGACGGCACGGCTCCACGAGCTCTTCTGTCTACTCTCGTACGATCTCTGCTCCATCTGAGAGACAGTCTCTCTGTTACCCTGGACACTGCTCAGTGTGGAAGTGGGAAGGGACCACATTAAGACACCACGCAGGATAGCAAAAACACAAGCACACACACACACAGCAGCTCTACCAGCTGCGCCACTGTGCACAGTGTGCTTGTGTACCCATTAGAGGCTCTTTGTGTGTGTGTGCGCGCGAGTGTGTGGTGCACCAAGTTGAGGGTACAAATGAGCACACACACATTGATGTGTACAAAGGGGTACGTACACAGACACAAACAAGCTTCAAATGGGTACACACACACACACACAGCATCTCAAATGCAGATACATGCACTCAAAACCTCCCAGCACCAGAGACCCAGGTTTGATCCTGACCTTAGTTACTGTCTGTGCACAGTTTGTACATTCTCCCTGTGACCGTGCGGGTTTCCTCCAGGTGCTCCTACATCCTAAAGACGTGCAGGTTTGCAGGTTAATTGGCCCTCTGTAAATTGCCCCTAGTGTGTGTAGGGAGTTGATGAGAAAGTAGGAATACATAAAACTTGTGGGAACGGGTGATCGATAGTTGACATGGTGTTGGTGGGCCTATTTTCATACGCTATCTTTAAACTAAATGGGTGCACACAAAGCCTGAAACAAGTATACACACACTGTCACACAAACAGTTTCAGGATGACAGGTACACCAAATGTGCACCCATATTATACATGCAAACACATACACGCAAACCCCCAATATAAGACACGTACATGGGCAACCACATGCACACGCACACGCGCACGCACACACCCACCTGTTCACATACACACAGCTTTAGACTTTAGAGATACAGTGCGGAAACTGCCTCATCGGGCCACCAGTTCCGCGCCAACCAGCGATGACTCCGTACACTATCACTATCTTACACACTAGGGACAATTTACAATTTACAGAAGCCAATTAACCTACAACCCTGCTCACAAGGTCCTGGCAACATCCTGAAACTTTGCCTATCCACGTCCTCCAGCGATGCTGCCTGACCTGCTGGGTTACTCCGGTACTTTGTGTCTTTTTTGGTAACCAAGCATCCGCTGTTCCTTGCGCCTATAAACCAAGCACTTGCCTGGTGATGTTCGGCATCCGTTTCAAGACGGACTGAGTGAATGATGACTCCACACAGACAGCCATGTGTGCCAGTGGTCAGCACACCATGTGCATTTAAAAACATTGTATACTTTGGATTTCCTTCTCTTCTCCACACAAACACAAGTAATGATAAAGATCGCTGCTTGGGTGGCAGGGAGTCAGATACCTAAACACAAGCGTTGCCTGGGTCTATTGCAAAGCACAGCATGCAATTAGCCTGTAAAGTGTTGCCAACTTCAGGGGTGCTGATGGCCAAGTAGCAAACTAATAGTTATCTAAACACACCAGATGTGCTTCACTTCAACTTGACTATACAAAGCTTCAGACCCTCAAGCTTCAGACCCTGACTGATTTGGCCAGAGTTGAGATCAGGAGCTATACAATGCCATGCCGTGCCACATCTCAATGCCTTGCTCTGATTAAAAAAAACTCTAGCCAAGGTGCATTTATTGTTTGGTTTTATGAGCAGAGATTTGAGCATTGAGATGCCAGACAAGAGACTGTTCCTGGCATTGTGCATCGAACACAGTGGGCGATGCACACAAACCAGCAGCAGAGGAACTTTAATTTAGTTTAGGGATATAGCGCGGAAACAGGCCCTTTGGCCCACCGCTCTGACCAGCAATCCCCACACACTGGCACTATCCAACACATAATCGGGACGATTTACAAATTTACCATGCCAATTAACCTACAAACCTGAGGTAGACACAAAATGCTGGAGTAACTCAGCGGGACAGGCAGCATCTCTGGAGAGAAGGAATGGGTAACAGGGTTGAAGAAGGGTCTAGTCACGAAACGTCACCCATTCCTTCTCTCCAGAGATGCTGCCTGTCCCGCTGAGTTACTCCAGCATTTTGTGCCTACCTTTGATTTAAACTAGCATCTGCAGTTCTAACCTACAAACCTGATTGTCTTTGGAGTGCGGGGGGGAAACCGGAGAAAACCCACGCAGGTCATGGGGAAAATGTACAAACTCCGTACAGACAGGATGGAATCCCGGTCTCTGGCGCTGTAAGGCAGCAACTCTACCGCAGTGACACCGTGCCGCCCCCACTGCGCCACCCACAATTACTGACTACTTCTTCCAGTTGTGTCTAAAGATGTGTCGTGACCCGAATCTTCATCTGGCCATTTCCCTCCAGGGATGATGCCTGACTTGCTGAGATCCTCTAGCATTTTGTATTTTTATTCAAGATTCCAGCATCTGCTGCGTCTTACATGTCCACTGTGGCACAGTGGTGAGGTATTCTGGTGGCCTGGCCACTGTTCATTCCTCAACCGGGACAAAAGACAATTTATCTGTGTTGTAGGCCCATGATTTTCATATTTTGGCTGCCCTCTTCCCCTATGTTTGGAGTGGTGGTCACACTAAAGAAACCGCCTCATTTGTTGAAGGTCATTATGAACACTGCCAAGTCTAAAATCACGTCTTCCATTTATAAGACTATTCTTTCCAAAATGTTTCATTTGGCTTTAGACACCTGACTACACCCTGTGCAGAAGATAGTTTCTCCTAACCTTCTTTTAAGAAAGTATTTTTTCTTGCAGCAATCTACAAACTCCATTAACCTTCAAGTGAATACTCAGTCCCTGTTGCATCCAAATGAGTTAATTGCTTGTTGTCTCAAATGTTAGATGGGGCGGACTAATTTGGATGAAGGAAGTGAGTTTTACAGTGTGTGTTTTCGAGCTTCTGTACCTTCTGCCGGATGGGAGCGGGGAGAAGATGGAGTGACCGGGGTGGGACCAGTCTTTGATTACGTCGGCTGCTTTCCTGAAGCAGCGTGAAGTGTACATGCTGTCGATGGTGGGGAGTCCGGACTGTGTGATGGACTGGGCTACATCCATGACTCTCTGGTCTGGACTGAAGTGTCAGCCAAGACTTTGAACGGCAGTCCTGACTAGTAGCAATTTCCAATTGTCGCAACCGAGACAAGCCGATATATAAAGTCATTGTGCACAATTTCACCCCAGCTGTAAGGAATAAGATTAAGGGTAAGATTGCACAATTACATAAGCACTGAGGGAGTGAGAGGTTCCAGGAAAGCATGCGTTATTGTAAGAGATGATGAAACAAGTTTAACTCCATTACACAGGGCTGGTTAATTCCCCGTACATTGATGTTTTTGGTTTCATCCTTTCTCAGCTGTCCATCTCACTGTGTCCCAGTTAACAAATTCAAAGCATGCCCTGTAAAAACACAACGTACAGCACAGGAATACACCTTGCAGCCCACAATGCCTGTGCCGAACGTGATGCCAAGTTAAACTAATCCCCTCTGCCTGCAAGTGATTCATATCCCTCCATTCCTTGCAGATCTAGGTGCCAATCTAAAAACCTTTAAACAGGTGAAGCGGAATACCATTACTACCTCTTTGTCTCAGGAAGGTAGAATATCAGGGCTGCAATTGTCAACAATGAGTAAATACACAAGGACCTTGTGGCAACAGCACAGAATATAAAATTATAGGAAGCATAGGCAGGGGAGACAGTCAGAATCTTTTTTTCCAGTTAGGAAAAAACAAATATTAGAGGGCATAGCTTTCAGATGAGAGGGACAAAGTTTAAAGGAGATGTACGTGACCCGAAGCGTCACCCATTCCTTCTATCCAAAGATGTTGCCTGAGTTACTTCAGCATTTTGTGTCGATCTTTGGTGCAAACCAGCATCTGCAGTTCCCTCCTACACATTTTCTACCTACAGTGCCCAATCTATCTTCTTGCAGCAGTAGATACCAAATGTTGAAAGCACGTGCCACAGTGGCACGCGACTAGTTAGCATGTAACAAAAGCTTTTCACCCTACCTCGGCACACTTGACAATAAACTAAACTTCAACCTTCAGGAGGAGAAAGTGAGAAAGAAACACCCCAGCTACTCGTGTTGCCACTTTCAGGAAGCTATGGACTTGGACCCCAAGGTCCGTCTGTGCTTCAATGCAGTTAAGCGCCAATGAAGGTCTCCTTTGAGTGCTGGCAAGCTTTTAAGTAAATCAAGCACCAGGCATTCTCAGCTTGGCTCCCTTGAGACAACAGCCAGCATTTCAGCACCAGGCGGCATTAAACTGTCAGTCTTACATGAAAGCCTTCAAAATATGGCAGATGTGAGAAATGGAAACAGCCAACACACACAATGCTTACATTATGCGTTATGTTTAGCATATGGTATAGATAATATGCAGCATAATAAATGGTCGACAATTATCCACCTGAGGGGCTTTTAATGATGTCAGTTAAGCAGTGAAACCAAAGCCAAGCAGTTTGCATGAGTTTGATTCAATTACTGGCTCATATCAGCACCCTCTGTTTGTGTGCACCCTTTATAAATACTCTGTTGGTCACCCACAGCTCATTGGTCTCGGGAGTGGGGCAAGATGTACCTTTCTTCCATCAGTAGCGGACCACAACCCACTCACTCCCAGTCGCAAAACTGAACCACGAGCTACCACCAAAAAAGTAGTTGCCGACCAGGATGGCAGCTCCCAATTCCTAATCTTAGAAAAATAATAGGTTATCAAAGGGAATAAAACTAAAGGAATAAAATCTGGTTTTAGATTTTTGAGTAGGAAGTGACTTCGCTTAGGTACAGGATATGATTAATAATTCACAAAATCATGAGGGGAATTGTTAGAATGAATACACAGTCCTTTACCCAGAGTAGAAGAATCATGAACCAGAGGACAGGGGTTTAAGGTGACAGGGGCAAGATTTAACAGGAGTTTGACAGGCAACGTTTTCACTAACAAGGTGATGAATGGAACGATTTTGGGTTGGGATCCTTCTTCAGATTCTTCAGTTACAATGAGTCTGAAGAAGAGTCCTGACATAAAAATGTCACCTTTCCGTATACTTCCCTTTGTGCCTTTTCTTTTGCATACACCAGCATCCTCAGTTCCTTGTGTCAGAATTAGGAAGAGATTCAGTAGGGTTGCCTTGGACATCGTCCACTTGCGCAAAGACCAATGATGGAGCAGAAGCCGAATCGTTGTTAAAATTTAACAAGAATCATCGAAAAGTGAAGTTCCATGTTATACATCATGAGCCCATATAAGGCTTGGCCATTATTTTTTAATAAATGTGCCATGTGACATATCCAAAATCCTCTTTATACAGATTATTTCACATGGCACCTCCTGTTCCAGTTCTGCCAAGCAAGAAGCTGTCAACTGATGGCTTTGTTATTGCTGATCCACTTTTCAGGATCTGGGCTTGTATTCCAACAGGTAGCTCCCGCTAGGCACGAAACATTCAATTCCCACCAAAACCGACGGCCCTGGCATACCTGACCTGGGTATGTTCGTCTCGAACGAAGTAACTTGGATTTACATGTCAATCAAAAAATCACATTCTTTGGACTTACTTTAGACTTTAGAGATACAGTCTCACCAATTTCCTTCGTATGGCTGAATTGATTGAAAGATACAGCGTTGAAACAGGCCCATCGGTCCACCGAGTCCGCGCTGATCACGCCGTACACTAGCACTATCCTACACACTAGGGACAATTGTTACAAGTTGCTGAAGCCAATCAACTACAAACCTGTATGTCTTTGGAACATGAAACCGGAGCACCTGGAGAAAACCCACGCGGTCACAGGGAGAATGTATAAACTCTGTACAGACAGCACCCGTGGTCAGGATCGAAGCCGGGTCACTGGCGCTATAAGGCAGCAACTCTACCGCCCCTGATAATTCACATTATCAGGCACACTTTGTAAGACAGCATTTTTAGCTTGTGAACAAACCCATAACTTTAGATGGTGCTACTGAGAAGGATTTTAGTGGTGGAGAGCGGGAGTTTTGAGGAAGGAATTCCAGAACTCGGGTCTTTTGAGACAGCAGATCATATTACTGAAGGCATCTGTGTACTAGCAATGGAGAATGTGTCATTATTCAAAATGACAGACAGCCCTCCTCTTCCTTGGGAAGCAGTAACTTCCTAACACAAGTAAAGTTCACTAAGATCCCTCAACAGGCTTAGCTAAAAATCACAGCAAACAGTAACCAAATGTGGAAAAGAGGGAGAAGTTAAGAACTGTTGTGAAAAGGTTGAATGTAGGACCTCTCACTAATTCCCTGTGATTGGGAACAGGCCCTTCGGCCCACCAAGTCCACACTGACCACCGATCATCCGTTCACAGTTTAATGTTATCTCACGTTCTCATCCACTCCCTATTCGCTGGGGAAAATTTTACAGAGAGCCATTTAACCTACAAACCCATGTGTCTTTGGGATGTGGGAGGAAACCGTAGCAAACCGGAAGGAAACCCGTGCAGTCACAGGGAGTACGTGCAAAGTCCACACAGACAGCACCCGAGGTCAGGATCGATCCCAGGTCCCTGGTACTGAGAGGCGGGGGCTCTACCAGCTGCGCCACCCGTAATCCATTGGCTTAGTAAATCTGTTTTTCTGTTTTTCTTCCTGATTTCCAACATAAACAGCTTGGATAAGATTGGAATTAAAACAGTTTGACCACAATTGTCCAAAAACAAACAAGGCAGACTTTTCATCGTTTCTTTTAACAAGTCGTCTAGAACATCCAGCGGCGGATGACTAGCGGCGTAAGAAATGCACTGCAATGAACTTCACGGTCAGCAAACAACATTGGGACTGGAGCTTATTGTTACAATGTGGGAAAGGATGGTAGCCAGATCACTCAAAGCAAGAGCTCACAAACTCTTGCGATAGATGGCAAGTTATTTGGTCTTAAAGATTTCAGTTCAAGGATAAATAAGGTCCGTGATACCAACAGGACTTCCCAAGGCTCCTTTGAACTGTTATATTCTCTCACAGTGAGAAAACAAAATTATGAGGAGCACACTTAAGGAAGCTGGCAGGAAACTTTTCCCCATACATAAACCTAGAAAGTAAAAGTTTAAGACAAGAAGTAAAAGATACATTTTTCATTCAGAGGGAGTCTGGATGTTTAAGATCATTGTCCAAGAGAATGACTTTAGACTTTAGATATACAGCGTGGAAACAGCTCCTTCGGGCCCATCGAGTGCGCGCCGACCAACAATCCCACCGTACACAAGCACTATCCTACACAGTGGGAAAAATTTATAGAAACCACTTAACCTACAAACCTGTACGCCTTTGGAGTGTGGAAGAAAACCCACTCGGTCACAGGGAGAAGTGTAAACTCTGCAGAAATAAAGACCTGTAGCCACGATCAAACCCGGGTCCCTTGTCGCTACTGTGTCGGCTCAAATGGTGAAGATACAAACTCTCACATAGAACACCACGGCATAAATCATTATGGACCAATTGCTTACAGATTTCAGGGAATGGAGATATAAGGATCACATGCCAGCAAAGAAGATTAGTTTATCTTGGCATCATGTTCGGCAAAGACATCGTGGGCCAAAAGGCTGCTCCTGTGCTGTTCTATGTTAGATTTTATCAGTACAGAAGGCTACTTAATGACTTGCATGGACATGGTGAGCCAAATGGCTTGCCAAGACTCTGAGATTTTCACTGTAAGTCGTGTACCAGAGCAGTAGACAAAATGTGTAGGAAGGAACTGCAGATGTTGGTTTACACCGAAGATAGACACAAAATGCTGGAGTAACTCAGCGGGTCACGCAGCATCTCTGGAAAAAGATGACGTTTCGGGTCAGAACCCTTCTTCAGACAGAAGAGTTCCGATCCAAAACATCATCTACTTTTTTTCAGAGACGCTGCCTGACCCGCTGAGTTACTCCAGTATTTTGTGTCTATCTTCAGAGCAGCAGACAAAAACACAATCTGCCACAGGCAATGATGGTCCAGTTTTATAATGCCATCATAAAGTCTGTCCTCACCTTCTCCATCATGGTCTGGTTTGGCTCAGCCACCATGCATGACATCCGGAGGCTGCAGTGCCAAGAAATCTGTTGGCTGCAACTTTCCTCCCATCGACGAACTGTACACTGCAAGGACCAGGAGGCGAGCGGGTAAGATCATCTCTGACCCCTCTCACCCTGACCTGAAGCACTTCCCTCTGGATGGTGACTCCGGACTGTCAAAGCCGCCACAGCCAGACATAAAAACAGATTTTTTCCCACAGTCCCTCTAATCAACAACCAAAAAGTCTGTAGCCTCCTTTTGCCCTGGTATTTTATTTCATTCTTCACATGTTTAAATTCTAATGTTTTATTCTTAATTGTTTACAGTATATTGTGTTGTTACTTGCAAGCAAAGCGCCAGGGCAAATTCCTTGTATGAATACATACCTGGCTAATAAAATGTATTCAATTCAAATGTATTCATATTCCATGAAGCTCTCCACCTCCCCTTCACGATTTCCTTTGATTGATTGAATTGATTGGAAGATATAGGACAGAAACAGCCCCTCAGCCCACGCGGACCATCGATCACCCGTTCACATTAGTTCTATGTTATCCCACTTTCTCATCCACTTCTTACACACTAGAGAGCAATTTACAGAGGGCCAATCAACCTACAAACCTGCACATCTTTGGGATGAGCGAAGAAACCAGAGCACCCGAAGGAAACCCATATGGTCACAGGGAGAACATGCACATTCTACACAGACAGCACCCGAGGTCAGGATTCAGACCCGGGTTTCTGGCGCTGTGAGGCAGCAGCGGTACTAGCTGTGCGTCTGGGTTGCCCTGTGCTTCCTAGTCTACTAAGCTAGACTGGATGTTGTAGGTCCCTCAAAGTAAAGATTTCCTCTGTGTATCTGCATGGAATTTCGACATTTCCACAATAGGTGCAGAGTAACCACATAAGATCCAGAGATCCCAAGCCAGCTGCTGCCGGTAAAGATTAGATTGCTTCGAAATGCAGACATGAAGGTTGGGATCATGATGATGCCCCGGTGAACTATGGTTTGATAAGCAATGCCTGGCAGAAACCCCGGGCTATCTGCTAGGCAATAAGCCCAGAGACACAGGTGTGAGATATTCCACTGCTCCACCATAGCTGCCACACACATACACAGAGAATCAGGATTACGCTTCAAAGCAAAATAATAGATGAACATTTTATTCAAAGGGAAACGCAGAGATAACAGGCTGCCGGGTCCTTTATCCTTAATCAGAGTTAGAAAGTACTGGGTTTTTTGAAAAAGAAAAGTCTGCAAAACGATGCGTTGGTACATTAGCACATGCAGTAGTCTGCAATTCCTCTCTGCACACTCCATTCGCTTTAGGTAAACCGGTCAATGCTTCAGCAAGAATGAAGCAGGGTTTGAGAGGAAGACATCTGGGCTCACGACCTGGTATTGGTTTATTATTGTCACGTGTACCGAGCTACAGTGAAAAGCTTTTGTTTGCGTGCTCGCTGACTAAATCAGATCAAAGCCGGGTCTCTGGCGTTGTGAGGCAACAGCTCTACCAGCTGCACCATTATGCCCCACTTTTGTAAACCATGTCCGCAGTTCCTTGTGTAGGATGGAGCTGCAGATGCTGGTTTACACCGAAGATAGACACAAAATTCTGGAGTAACTCAGAGGGTCAGGCTGGAGAAAAGGAAAAGATGACGTTTTGGATTAGGATACTTCTTCATGTGTGAACAAGAGTCATCACATATTATTTTTCACCAGAGATGCTGCCTGACCCGCTGAGTTGTTCTGAAGTTGTCAGTCTTTGGTTTGTATCTAAGGTGGCTGCTTGACAGCTTGCTTGTAGAGTTGCAAATATAATTTATTAGTGTAGAAACAAGGAAATGCAGATGCTGGTTTACAGAATAAGACACGTTGTCCCTAGAGTGTCGGACAGAACTAATGTAGGAGCAATCGCTGGTCAGCGTGAAATCGGTGGACTGAAGGGCCTGTTTCCACACTATCTCTACACTAAACTATTCTAAGAAGCTGGTTTATACAAAAAAAGACACAAGTGCTGGAGTAACTCAGCGGGTCAGGCAGCACAGCTGAAGGATATGGACAGGTGACGTTTCGGGTCAGGATCCTTCTTCAGACCAATTCTCACTGAAGAAGGGCCACAACCCGAATCATCATCTATCCATGTTCTCCAGCGTTGCTGCCTAATCTGCTGAGTTACTCCAGCACTTTGTGACAGAATATATTTGTATTGTGTTTAAAGTCAGGTTTTATATGTCAGAATCGCTATACTCATAACTCACAGTATTAACTGTCTGGCTGCTTTGGCAACATTTTCAGCGGAGCACGTCCTTCTGCCATTGTCGGCTTGTTTCCGATGTAAACCTGAGTGATCGTACTGTTGTGGAAATTACAAACTGCCTTGATTGCACTCAGGGCAGAGTACAGAATTCATGTTATTAAGTTCTAGGAGCAGAATTAGGCCATTTGGCCCATTAAGTCTACTCCGCCATTTAATCATGGCTGATCTATCTTTCCCTCTCAACCCCATCCTCCTGCCTTCTCCCCGTGACTGTAAACCGTTGTTGACCCAAGTACGAGTCGGGGAGTTACGGGATGTGAAGATCACTGACAATTTTGCCATTTACTATTGACCCTGAATTGAGGAGGAAGTGAAACATTAACGTTATCTGTCGGGCTGGAATCATATCTAGCTACTCTAGGTAAGAAAAGCAGATGCCCTTCACTGAAGGACATCAGTCAACCAGATGGGTTTTACCACAACCTGGCAGTATAGAGTTTGCACGCTCTCCCTGTGACCATGGGTTTTCTCTGGGTGTTCCGGTTTCCTCCCACACTCCAAAGGCGTACATGTTTGTAGGTTATTTGTCATCTGTAAACTGTCACTTGTCCCTGGCGTGCAGGATAGTGCTAGTGTACAGGGTGATCGCCAGTCGGCCCGGACTTGGTGGGCCAAAGGGCCTGTTTCCGCGCAGTATCTTTAAAGTCTAACCGGTGGTGAGATCAAACTTGTTTCGGAGTAAGATGGAGACTGGCCAACCAAGCATCGCACAAGAAGCTTCTTCAACCTAAAAACAGTGAAGGCAAATCTTCCCACAGGGAAAAAAAGCTAACTTAAAAAGAAAAGGAATACGTTGTGTGGCTCTGGAGGTGGTGGTGATAGTGATCATTGCTTTGACCAGAGTCAGCGCGGATTTACAGGGCAGTTCACGTTCCTGATAAGAAATTATTCATAGAGCAGCAGAGCAGGCTGCTTCACACGCTGCCAGTTCATTCATCACCCTCTCCTGCTGCTGTCAGTGCGTAACTGTGACTGACTTAAAACGGTGCGTACCTGTCAGGTGTTATCAGATATACAGGAATAGGAAGCTACAGGCGGGAAGCAGTCAGCTAGACTGCACCGTTACGCCACAGCTACACAGCTGTCTCAGTCTATTGACCACTTTGCATGTCCATCTCTGTCAATGTGACCCATTTATAGATATATAGAACAGTACAGTACAGTACAGCACAGGAACAGGCCAGTCGGCCCACAATGTCTGTGCCAAACACATTGCCAAGTTAACCTCCTCTGCCTGATATAGATCCCTGCATATACCCCTGTGCCTAACTAAAAGTCACAAACACCACTATCGTATCAGCCTCCACTACAGGCAGCGTGTTCTCGGCGTGGTGGTTGATGCAAACACGATAGTGACATTCAGATAGGCACATTGAGTGTGAGTTAGGATGTCATGATGCAATTTCAAAGGACTTTGGTCAGGCCACATCTGGAATATTGCATGCAGTGCTGGCCACCCCAGTACTGGAAGGATATGGAAATGTTAGAAAGAGTGCAGAGGAGGTTTACCAGAATGTTGCCTGGATTAGGGTGTGTCAGCTACAGGGAGAGGTTGGAGAGACTTGTTTTCTCTGGAAATTGTCCAGTTTCCTCCCACATCCGAAAGACATGCGGGCATGCAAATCTTCTTTAACCCTTTTCCCTCTCTCTTAAAGTCATAGAATTGTACAGCACGTACACAGGCCCTTCAGTCCAACTTGCCCATGCCGACCAAGATACCCATTCAACAATGGTCCCACCTGCCCACTTTGGCTCGGATCCCTCTAAAACGTTCATGTCCATGGATAGGAAAGGTTTAGGGGAATATGGGCCAAAAGCAGGCAGGTGGGACAGTGTAGATGGGGCATATTGGACGGAACTACGAAGGGTCCGTATGATTCAATGACTCTATAGCAGAGAGGAGGGGCTGTTCCTGAATCTGGTGATATGAGTGTTCAAGCTTCTATCCAACAGAAAAGAGAAGTGAGGAACGGGCATGGAGTGGTCCTCGATAATCGCAAGTTCACAAGTTATCGTAGTAGAACTAGGCTATTCGGCCCATCGAGTTGACTCTGCCATTCAATCTTGGCTGATCTCTGCCTCCTAATCCCAATTTCCTGCCTTCTCCTAATAACCCTTGACACCCGTGCTAATCAAGAATTTGTCTATCTCTGCCATAAAAATATCCACTGACTTGGCCTCCACAGCCCTCTGCAGCAATGAATTCCACAGATAACACTTCCCAAGGCAGTCACCATGGGTTTTCTCACACTTTCAGTCTCCAAATTTGAGGAAGGACATTCTTGCTATCGAGGGAGTGCAGCGTAGGTTAACTCCTGGGATGGCGGGACTGTCATATGTTGATCGAATGGAGCGACTGGGCACTGGAATACACTGGAATTTAGAAGGATGAGAGGGAATGTTATTGAAACATATAAGATTATTAAGGGTTTGGACACGCTAGAGGCAGGAAACGTGTTCCCAATGTTGGGGGAGTCCAGAAGCAGGGGCCACGGTTTAAGAATAAGGGGTAAGCCATTTAGAACGGAGGTGAGGAAAAACTTTTTCACACAGAGGGTTGTGAATCTGTGGAATTCTCTGCCTCAGAAGGCGGTGGAGGTCAATTCTCTGGATGCTTTCACGTGAAAGTTAGCTAGAGCTCTTAAAGATAGCGGAGTCAGTGGATATGGGGAGAAGGCAGGAACGGGGTACTGATTGTGGATGATCAGCCACGATCGCAGTGAATGGCGGTGTTGGCTCAAAGGGCCGAATGGCCGACTGCTGCACCTATTGTCTGTTGTCTATTCACTAGCCTTCTCGTCCAGGGCTAAATTAACATGCCATGGCTGTAGTCTGTTGAATTCACAAAAGGAGCCCGTAGACCCCTAGGGTTACGGTTTGGACACCAAGTGAGCCTGCTTTTGCAGATTCCAGCACAAAGGTTACTTCACTTTCACTCTAACTGTACCATGCGGTGGGAATGCCCGACCCTTAGGCTAGATGGAGCCTAATGCCCCTGTCCCACTTAAGAATCCTGAACGGAAACCTCTGTAGACTTTGCGCCCCACCCAAGGTTTCCGTGTGGTTGCCGGAGGTTGCAGGTAGTGGAAGCAGGTAGGGAGACTGACAAAAACCTCCGGGAATCCACGGAAACCTTGGGTGGGGCGCAAAGTCTCCAGAGGTTTCCGTTCAGGTTTCCTAAGTGGGACAGGGGCATAACAAACCGGGGAAGGGTTGCTTCTAATTTGCAAGCTTGCAGCATAAATTACTTTCGTTGGCCTCAGTCTCCAAGAGGACTAGAAAAGAGATCAATCCCTCTCCGGTTTGATTTAGACCAACAGAAGCTGTCATCAGGATAATTTGGTGACTTTGTTTTACCCTCTGCAGACGTAATTGCTGGAAAACAACTGACTTTCAACGTCGGGCTTTTGAAAGGCAGGGGGTAAGTTTGCATATGCTCAGCAAAGGCCGTTCAGATGAGGTTTGGTTACGCTCATGTAAATGGCCCCTCAGCCTCGGGCGATCCCCGAGCAAATGATCGGAAACACCTTGCGCTCATTACAAAGGAGAGTGACGTGAAAAGCAGAGAAAGCTGCACTCGCTGGTCGGCTGGCGGGGCTAGGAACCATCGGGAACCGATGGCTCATCAAAGGAGGAGGGGGAGAGGTGTCCGGCATGTGAACAAGGGTCGGTAGGAGGGTGAACCGGAGTATTGCCTCTAGCGCCTTCACAGTCGGCTGCAGGAGGTGCCCCCAGGAAATGGGGGCACCTCTTGATAGGAGGAAAGATGTCCGGGCGAGGAGAGGGACGTCGGTTCCTGCTCCAGGGGAGCTGCTCCAGGGCATCGAGCATGCAGGCCAAGCGGACTTTGACAATAGTGCCAAAACATGGCGGCTCCTGCATGTGTAATATATGCAGAAAGAATTTGACTGTGCAGTTGCACATGTGACAAATAACACATTATTGAACCAATAAAGCATCATTAAATTCAGAAGGCCAGCCTGCATCTGCGGACAGTAAAACTGAAGGTAAACTGACTTGAAATGGCCTACTCCTGCACCTATTGTCTACTGTCCTTGGCGATCATCATATTATCTTTAATTGGACTTTGTGTCTATTGTCTATTTACTGGACTATATCTTGCACTTAATGTTATTCCCTTTATCAAGTATCTGCACACTGTGGACGGCTCGATGGTAATCATGTATAGTCTTTCTGCTGACTGGTTAGCACGCAACTAAAAGCTTTTCACTGTACCTGGTTTCACGTGACAATAAACCAAACTATGGAATGCTTCCCCCTGCCCTATCTGGATGTGCACCCGTATTCCCCACAATTACCTTTCTCCCTTCGGACAAAGGCCAGAGCTGAAAAGACAGAAGGTGTGAAACGAAATGAATGAAGAGTTGTGAATTGGGTACATCTTCAATCCTTCTGTCTCACACCTTTTCCATCCATTCATTCCAACCATGTGCCTATCAAAAATCCCTCTCCTCTTACCTGCCAGGCTATGTCCCGCCCCTCCTCTTTCTATTTCTGAAACGTTGCCTATTTCCTTTGCTCCATAGATGCTGCTGCACCCGCTGAGTTTCTCCAGCACTTTTGTCTACCTCCTCTTTCTGGTTTCTTTCCCTCCCCCCCACATTCACTCTGAAGCAAAGATCCTATCGCTATAGGATCTTTGCTCCGAAGTAGGGTCCCGACCCAAAATATCATCTGTCCATATTCGCCAGAGATGCTGCCTGACCCGCTGAGTTACTGCGGCAATTTGTGTCTATTTTTAAAATCATCACAGTTCCTTATGTCTGGTCCTTGGTTATGTTGGCAGCTTTCGTGAGGCAGCATAACGTAGATGGAGTCGATGGTGGGGAAGGGAAGGCTGGTGTGTGAGATGGATTGGGCTGAAATCCACAACTCTCTGCAATTTATTGAAATAACATCCAACAGTATGGGAAATTTGACAGGCTGGCTCCAGATTATCCAGAGTGCCAGATTATCAGAGATATACGAGGAATGGGAAGTCGGGCAGGACCGATTCACTTCCCACCGATACCTGATTTTAGAGATACAGAGTGGAAACAGGCCCATCGGCCCACCAAGTTCATACACCGACCATCGAACACCCCATACGCTAACACTATCCTACGCACCAGGGACAATCTATAATTTTGCCAAAGCCAATTAACCCTCAAACCTGAATGTCTTTGGACTGCAGGAGGAAACCGGAGCACCTGGAGAAAACCCAACGGGAAAATCGCAGGGAGAACGTACAAACTCCGTACAGACAGCACCCATAGTCAATATCGAATCCGTGTCTCTGGCGCTGTGAGGCAGCAACTTGAGCCCTGCGCTACGTACTAACCTGACTACGTTTCCTGATTTTATTTCAGGAAGCCTGTTTCTACTGTGACCTCCAGGCACACACACAAACCAAGCCTTGCGATTGTGTTGGAATTCCACAAACTGCTTTAGTTGCCCCGTTGCTGGTGAACCCCAGCCAATTCTTTAAATATTTGGAATACTGATGCGGAATGAGATTAAAGAAGCAAAGTTGTGAAGCTCAGAGGAAGGTATCCATCCTCACTTTTACAGTAGTGGATAACATTTCAGGGAGACAGTACAGCCTCCCAGGTATTAAAGCAGCCCATATGTTTCCAATAACCCCAGTGAAAATTAGATTTATATGGCAATAAAAACAAACTGCTTCCCAATATATTTTTGGCTGCCCTTGTCCGATTCGGAAGCCTTAATGATAAAGAGTCTGCTTCTGCACATATGGCAGGAGGGTGCAGGGCAATCGCATCTCCCACCTGCCCTGTTGCTGATCTGTTCAACATCAAGCTTTGCCTTGGATCTACCTGCAAAGATGCGCACACACCCTGACGCATCAGGGAATGAATACGCTGAGATGTTTGAGCAAAGCACAAAGTGCTGGAGGCGGTGCATTGGTAGAGTTGCTGCCTCACAGCGCCAGAGACCCAGGTTTGATCCTGACTACGGGTGCTGTCTGTAAGGAGTTTGCACGTTCTCCCTATGACTGCGTGGGTTTTCACAGGGTGCTCCGGTTTCCTCTTACGTCCCAAAGTATAGGTTTGTAGGTTAATTTGCTTTGGTAAAATTGTAAATTGTCTCTCGTGTGTAGGATAGTGCATGTGTACTGGGTTGTCGTCAGTCGATGGGCCGAAGGACCTGTTTCCACATTGTATCTCTAAAGTCTAAACGCAGCAGGTCAGGCAGCATCTGTAGACGCTTGCCAACCAGGGAGAGACACGGAGAACAGGGGAGAGAAAAGACTTGCCTTCCATCACAGTGGCTTCACTGTGATGGATGTTTGTGTGAATTTAATTATGTGTATGTCTGTAAGACAGTGTCTTTGTTTGTATGGCTGTGGAAACAACATTTCGTTTGAGTCTCACTGGGGCTCAAATGATAATAAATTTGTATTGTATTGTATTGTCTCCCTGCGAATTCTGTTCTTTAATCCGTTCTTCCATTCTTACAAATGTTCTTTCTCATGTTACCATTGGTTCTTTTTGGCAAGCCGGAGGCAGGGATATCAGCGGAAGGGGACAGAGGGAAGGAGGAAAGAGTTGCGATGAGGCAAATGTGGGACTTGAGGATGGGAGGGGTGGAACTCACACTCACCTGCGCAACAGAATCAAAATGAATGTTTCAGGTTGTTGAAAGTTCACGGACTTGCAATGTTTCCCCTCCCACAGACAGCATTCCATGTCTTATTTTGGAATCCGCAGAACTTATGTTTTTGGGCCAAACGAGAAGCCACAAACTTGCAGATGGAAACGGGATTTTATGCAGGACGATTTTCAGGATGAATGGCCCTGAACACTGGCCTTCATCAGCCAGGACCTTGAATATAGAAGTTGGGACGTTATGTTACAGCTGTACAAGACGCTGGCAAGGCTGCACTTGGAGTGCAATAGCAATAAGTAACTGCAGATGCTGGTTAATACAAATAAAGGACACACAGTGCTGTGGCGGGTCAGGCAGCATCTCTGGAGAACATGGGTAGACAACGTGCTCACACCATGTTCAGTTTTGGTCACCCTGTTATCGGAAAGATGCCACTTAGTTGGAAAGAGTGCAGACAGGATATAGGTTTCTAGGACTCAAGACACTGAGCTACATGGAGAGGTTGGGCAGGCTAGGATTTTATTCCTTGCAGTGCAGGAGGCTGAGGGGATGATCTTATACAGGTGTACAAAATCATGAGGGGAATAGATAAGATGAATGCAGCGTGTCTTTTATCCAGGGTTAGGGGTCAAAGTACATAGGTTTAAAGTGAGAGGAGAAAGATTGAATAGAAACCTGAGCAGCAACTTTTTCTCACTCAGATGTATTTAATAAAGAACTGCAGGTGCTGGAAAAATCAAAGGTTGACAAAACTGCTGGAGAAACTCAGCGGGTGAGGCAGCATCCATGGAGCGAAGGAATAGGTGACGTTTCGGGTCAGTCTAAAGAAGGGTCTCGACTCGAAACATCACATATTCCTTCACTCCATAGATGCTGCTTCACCCACTGAGTTTCTCCAGCATTTTTGTCTGCCAGAGGATGTAGATCAGGCAGGTACAATAACAGCATTTTAAATATGAAATATTTGAAATATGATTAAAAAAAAGAGGGATATGGGCCAAAGGCAGCATCTCTGGAGTACACGGCTGGGTGACGTTTTGGGTTGGGACTCTTCTTCAGCCTGATTGTGTGGCGGGGGTTGGGGAGGGGAGAAAGCTGGGAGAGAGGTGTGGTCGGCAGGACAAGCCAGGCAAGTGAAAGTTGGAAGACACCAAGTGCTGGAGTAACACAGCGGGTCAGCCAGCATCTCTGTGCCTATTTTTGCGAATCAGCATCTACAGTTCCCTGTTTCTCCAAGTGATAGGTGGATATAGGAAATGGGAGGTTTTTGATTTAGTTTAGTTTATTTTTGTCACGCGTACAGAAATATAGTGAAAAGTAAGCTATCCAGTCAAGAAAAAAAAAATGCAAATGCAAACAAGCCATCCACAGTGCAAAGATACAGGGTACAATAGTTAGTGCAGGTATGTTCATTAGTCATTGGAGCAGAATTAGGCCATTCAGCCCATTGAGTCTACTCCTCCATTCTCCTCCTCTCCTCTCAACCCCATTCTCCTGCCTTCTCCCCGTAACCTTTGACACCTTTTACTAATCAAGAACCTGTCAATCTGCACATTAAAAATATTCAATGACTTAGCCTCCTCAGCTGTCTGTGGCAATGAATTCCACCGACAGTTATATAATATATATATCTGAAGTCTATATATCATATTCATGTAATACTGAAGTCCAATAACGTCAGATTAAAGAAAATTCAAAGTGCTCCAATGAGGTAGATGGGAAGTCAGGACTGCTCCCCAGCTGATGAGAGGTTCAGTTGCCTGATAACAGCTGGGAAGAAACTGTCCCTGAATCTGGAGGTGTGTGTTTTCACACTTCTGTACCTTTTGCCTGATGGGAGAGGGGAGAAGGAGTGACCGGGGTGAGACGGGGTGGTCCTTGATTATGCTGGTGGCCTTGCCGAGGCAGCGTGAGGTCAAACGTCTGTACCCCCTGCCTGATGGGAAAGGAAATATGCGATGTACAGAGGTCTCCAATGGAAAGAATTGGTACGGGTGTCAGTGGTTATGGGAAGAAGGCAGGAGAATGTGGTTGAGAGGGAAAGATAGATCTGCCGTGATTGAATGGTGGAGTAGACTCGATGGGCCGAATGGCCTCATTCTGCTCCTATCACTGATGAAGAGGGAGAGGAATGCATGAGCCGAGGGGAAGACTGGGGAGGAACAAAGGTGGGGGAAGAGAACGGAGTATTATTATGAAAGTCCCGTGCAGTGAAGGTCATGAAGCAGTCACATCTCCCCCTACCCAATGAACCGACACAGCCTGGGTCAGCATGACACGGTCGGCTCCACTGTTAAAGCCAGGCAGGATGTTAGGAATTAAGACTATATTGAAATTTATATGCTTAAGATTAAAAGGAGACTGAGCACTGGTCTTAAAATAAAGGGAATTATTGCTTTTTTAGTATTTTTATCTGGAAATGCTTGGCTTCCTTATCGCTCAGTAATTCCCTCTTAAAACTAAGGCCCTCACCTCGTTCTCAGGTTCTCCCTCAGACACACTGAATTAACTGTCTCAGCAGCAGGCACTCCGCCGTTGCCGAATGTTTCAAATTATTTTCTGAAACTGGATTAGTCGATGAGGATTCGTACGGGCTGGGCCCGGGGTCGACCCTCTGCCCTTCCTGCGATGATCCCGAGATCAAACGGCTTCCACACACCCGAGAATCAAACGGCTTTCACACACACACACACACACACACACAAACACAGTCTCCTTTCAGGAGGTAACATTTACCCAGAGAGTTGTTGACATAGGATATCCTAGTTAAACCCATAAAGTTTATTTGCAATGGACTCGTGCCCAGTAACTTACTGGAGACGGGACAAGCTCAGCATAAGTCAGAAGGTTAGAAGCAGAGACAATTCTCACGGTTCGCAGGGCGAAAGGCATTCGCTCGGGACACTGGCGTGCATTTACCGCACCGGCTGGGTGCACGCACGCTCAAAACAGGGGTGTGGGGTTGGGGAGCACAGAGCCGCTGCCTCACAGCACCAGAGACCTGGGTTCGATCCTGACTACAGGTGCTGTCTGTGTGGAGTTTGTACGTTCTCCCTGTGACTGCTTGGGTTCTCCCCGGGTGCTCCGGTTTCCTCCCACACTCCAAAGTCGTGCAGGTTTGTAGGTTTATTGGCTTCTGTAAATTGTCCCTAAAGTGTAGCTTAGAACTAGTGAATGGGTGATCGTTGGTCGGCACGGAATCGATGGGCTGAAGGGCCTGTTTCCACGCTATCTCTAAACTTAACCAAACAGGGTGTTGAACATTGTGCGAGCATCAGTGAACATCCCACGGTCTGACGTTACACAATGCCTTTATTTCCCATTTCCAGCACCTGCAGATTTTTGCTTTCAGAGCGTGAACTTCGCTGATTTTCTCAGAGCGTGGGTTCAGTGAAGGATTTATTGGAATGTTTATCTTCACCACAATTAAGCCCTAATGAGAATGTGCTCCCCAGTGAAGCAGGTTTTAAGTGCCTGGTAATTGTTAACTGAAAGGCTTCCAGAGAGAAACGGATTAAAATTCCTGGTTACCTGCAGAATGACTCCTGATGGTTTGTTTTGGCTGGAATTGGAGATGGAGGAATGCTTGCATGCTTTCCACAGTCAGAGTATTCCGGATTTCCCCGGCAACAATGTGATAGCAATTAAGAAGTTGCCGGTTAATTGGTTTTTAAATGGGGAAATAGTCACATGAACACCAAAGTCAATAATCAGTGGAAATGCAGAGACAGTAATGTAATGTTTGGAATATCTAATAGAATATCTAAGCGAGACGTTTATAGCTCTGAAAGAACAATAGGTTTCTTACCAAAAAAGTTTAGCATGTCTCAAATAATGCTTAATAATGTCTACAGACGCACCAAAGAAAGCACCCTGTCATTCACAACTTGGTGTCCCAACTACTCTGCCCAAGACGGCAAGAAATTGCAGAGAGTTCTAAATGTGGCCCAGACCATCACACAGACCAGACTCCCCTCCATTGACACCATCTACATTTCACACTGCCTCAGAAAAGCAGCCAACACAAGCAAAGACTTGTCCCACTTGTCCTGGTCATTCCTTCTTATCCCTGCTCCTTTTGACTTTAAAGATACAGGGAGGAAACAGGCCCGTCGGCTCACCTAGTCTACGCCAACCAGCGATAGCCTGTACACTAATACAATCCTACACATTGGGAACAATTTACAATTTTGCCAAAGCCAATTAACCTACAGACATGTACGCGTTTGAAATGTGGGAGGAAACCGGTGCACCCGGAGAAAACCGACGCGGTCACAGGGAGAACGTACAAACTCCTTACAGATAGCATACGTCATCAGGAACCTGGCGCTGCAAGGCAGCAGCTCTACCACTGTGCCCCGGTTGGGCAAACGATACAGAGGCTTGAAAGCGTGCACCATCAGACTCAGGAACAGCTTCTTCCCCACTGTATCAGACTTCTGAACAGTCCTTCCATTTGCTGGAATACTGTCCGATTCAACTCTACCCAATTGTGGACATTGCATTTGTCTCTGGGACTGGTGCGCTACAATGCTGAGAACTAAAGGAAGGGGGAAAAAAACAGATCAAGTTGAGACAATGCTGGAAACATTCAGCAAGTGGGGCAGAAGTTGCCACGCCAATTGGAAAGCCAAGTATGGGTCACAGAACCATAATGTGCAGGAAGGAACTGCAGATGTTGCAGACACTGAAGATGGACACAAACAGCTGGAGTTACTCGGCGGGTCAGGCAGCATCTCAGGAGAAAGGGAATAGGCGACGTTTTGAGTCGAGACCCTTCTTCAGGCCCGGAGAAAGGAAGGGATATGAAACATCACCTATTCCTTTTCTCCAGAGATACTGCCTGAGTTACTCCGGCATTTTGTGCCTATCTTGTGGGAACCACAAGCTTGGTTACACAGGTAGGTTTTAAGGAGGAGAAAGTCGGTAACGATATTTAGGGAAAACATTTCAGTGC